>NC_141036.1:37347500-37660000 GCF_052040795.2 Danio rerio | reverse complement strand
TAATATTAATAAACTAGCTATTTTTGTCTTGTTTTCAATCCAAATAGCTAAATGTTTTTAAATGAAGATACATACTAGACACATGAAATATCATAAGAAGTCACTTAACCTAAAAATTAAGTGATTGTTAGCTTAAAACAAGAAATAATATTTGCCAATGGGTTAATAAAAATGATCTTAATAAGATATAATCTCAAACAGAAGTTTTTAGCATCACTTCATTTTCTCATGCCATTTTTCTTGTCTGGTCTTGATGCAAGATTTTTTAAAATGACTAAGTAAGAAAAGTTTTCTGCAGTGCAGCTATACATGACAACAGATGGCACAATAAAGGATCAAAAAAAAGGCAAGTGAATAAAAATGTGTCTTTAGTCTTGCAAAGCAAAATACTGCTGAGTTTAAAAGATTCTATCTGGCCCGGGAGTTTTTTTTTTTTAGAACATTCACCCTTAATATTTTCGTGGCATATTTCCGACAGTCCCTTCGGCTAAACGCAAATTGCGACAGCTTAAACGGAGCAGTGCTCGTAATATTAAACGAAAAAAAGCAAAAGACAGCTGTGGAACATAGCCTGCTTTGTCTTTTTGTATGAAACACATTTTAGACCTTTTTAGGGTAAGAGTTTTTTGAGTTAATGCCGTCCATCACTGTATGAGTCAGGATCCCGAAAACAAAACCAACTTAACCCCGCCGCCTTTCTTTGGCTCAGCGCCTGACACAAAACACCAGTGCTAGGGACTTTATGGTTCTCACTTCAAAACGGAACAAAAGTTGATTTTGTAGTGATTCTTCCGCATCATCCCTGTCTTCTTTGAGTCACTGAACAAGTAAAAGTTCGTAACTATAAAGTTGAATCTATGCTTCTCTAAGTTCACCAGCCACTTACTTGCATGTATTTTGGGAGAAATTTATGAATATGAGTGCACGAGAGACGGAGAGGTGCCGTGTTTACTCCGCTCTGTGCTGAGCTAAAGTGTTCTTTTTTTTAATCAAACGTCTCCGTGTCGCGCGACACAATGAATCGATAATGAAATTCGTTGCCAACGCTTTTAGTAATCGATTTTTAGCGATTTAATCAATTAGATGTTGCAGCCCTAAAGTTTACTAAAAGCTGGCTGGAATTATTAGATAAATAAAACTTTATTTATTTTTAACATGAATATTTAATAATATAACTTCTTGTAATACACTCATTGCTATAAACAGTAGTTTATAGACCTCTTACCTTTAAGTATATGAGTATTAGATTTATAGGTGTGCATTTTAATTTCTTATGCATCAAATGTGAGCTGTCTTATGCATTAAATGTGAACTTTTTCTTGATTAAGACATGTTGAATTCTTCTATCATCATTTACAATGTTTCCAAATTAAATTGTAATTCTTTGGCGGTTCATTCCGCTGTGGCAAGCCCTGATAAATAAGGGACTAAGCCAGAGTAAAATTAATGGATAAATTATTTTCTGTAAAGCTGCTCCTGGCCATGACATGTTCACACCTAAATGGTTATAAGAGACGTGTTTAAGGGATAATATGCAGCATCCTTGATTTATTTTCTTAGGTAAGGCAAGATCTTCTCTTATGGTTCATACTTAGAGGGAAAATGTGCTTAATCAATTATAAAGCATTAGAATTAGTACTCAGTATCAGCCAATCACCATGACAAGAAATCAGTACTCTGTATCGGCTGCAAAAATCCTTATCGGAGCATCCATAGCTTTGACCTAACTTGGCTGTCGAAGCAGCAATACTCCCTCTAGCTGTTCAAAACTGATCTTAGTAAGTCAGAAAATACACCCTTATGAAAAAAAGTATATTAAAGTTAAGGTCAAGTATAAAAGTATATTTTATTTAGTAAGTATATCCATGTACTAGTAGTGTACTTGAAATGTTCTTCCAGAAGCCCATTAAGATAAACTGCAGTGACAAAAGCACTAATTAATTGCAGGTCAGGATCAATCATAAATACGAGTCACAAATATGCATTCTCATTTAAAAAAAACACCCATCTTTATCCACGAATGGATTAAGCACAAAACGGACACAGATAAAAGAGGAAAATAAAAAATAATTAAAAACATAACAAACGAAAGGCAAAAAGTACATTGTGGGAAATTTGGCAATGGGGTTAACAAGCCATTGCTCTGGCTGAACATATAGTGTTGCATTGAAGGCAACGATGACATTTCCATTCAAGTTTGAAGGGAGTAATAACAATTGTGTTTATTTTATTGAAGAAAAAGTAGGCTACTCTAAAAAGCCAAACTTTTGATTTATTCAAAAGCGATTCACGATCAGTGTATTTATCATACATGCACACAGTGCAGATTAGTTCTAATTGTTAAAAACGAACAATCCAATTTGCGTGCAGATATCAATATCAAAGAAAATTGTAAGTGGCGGTGGGTGGCAAGTGAATAATTTGCTTGAAGCAGTGGATTTTGGTGACATTTCAGCTGATCCACGCATCTCTATTATATTTCTATGAAGTGATTCATGATATAGATGTAGTGCTATAAATATATATTTTTTGGATGAATTTATCTGCCTTATTATTATGTTGCTTTGGTTTAAAATCTACCTCAGATATTATAACAACTGCCTATTAAGATTAAAAAACTCAAGAATTAAAAAAAATGCAATTAGAATTACAAGTCTTAAACCATTAAAATGTGCTTTAGCTTATGTTCTATACTGTAAGAACTCATAAAATAACTGTAATAAGTGGTTGTTGACATCACATGAAAATTAATGAGCTAAAATAATGCTAGACTCTTTATCTTAGTATAAAGCACAACAACCATTTAAATTGTAAATTTGAGTAGTGGAACAACCCACATCAAAAGACAAGTTACAAAATGTGACAACAAGATCAACAACACTACAAATTAACCCACTAAATGATGTAATTATTTCACAAGCATGCAAAGGACGGTGAAAAGTCTAGACCATACAGAAAAATAAGAATAATTTAAAAAAAATTGATAATTAACACATCTGACATTCTCAGTGGATTTGAAAAGGTAATTTGATTCAGCTTTATGGGAGAAACACATTTTTTTTAAATGTAAAATTGTTTTAACTTTTGCCATTTTTACTTGTGATTGAATATTTGTCAAAAGGTGTGCATTATACAGACCCCCTAGTTTTTTGAGATTTTGTGTTGGCTGAATCCAACGCAAAAATCAACAAAAAAAATTTAATAATCTCTTAAAACATCTAACAATAAACTATAAAATCAAATTATATTTATTTCAGTTTGTAATTGATTGCTTTACATGACTTCTAGACGTTGCATATGCGGCACATGTGCTGTATTTGAGTGTCTCAAATTCTTAAATTCCACCTGCGTGAGTTATTTACATGTGAGACATCTTATGGTGTCAATCGAGTGAATGACACGACGCAAATTGGGCGTTTCGTGCATTTGACATGCTTTAGACTGCAAAAAAAGTGGGAGCAAACCTCTAACAAACGGAGCAATGGAACAGCTTACAAAGATGAAGGGTGGTTCAAGGACGAAGGTCGCTGGACCTGACCAAATTGAAAGACATTACTTTTGCTTTAAATGTATGGCTGGTATTATGACGTGTGTCAAATCGATAAATAATTTTGTTTAACTCTTTGCCTGGCATTGACGAGAGAAAACGCTTCCCTGCAATTGACAAGTTTTACGGCAATCCATGTTTTAGCTGTATTACTGTAGTTGAAGCCCTAACGCATGTTCTGAGCAAGGTACATGATGTCACATAATCCGTGGAGTGAAATCTGATAAAGAAAATGTAAGATTGTGAGTAAAAATAATAGTTATTCAACCTTCCTTTGGCTTAATCTCTAACGTTTTAGATCTTGTCTTGACAAAAGACCAAAATAAAGAAGCTTTAGTTTTATCATTTGTGTCATGAAGATTGCTCATCTAACATAGTAGGCTACTTAATATTTTTTATATTTATATATATTTTAATCGCAAAATTTTCCTCAAATTTCTGGAAATTACCATTACAAAATCAGTCATTTTTATAGCAAAAAAATATAAACAAATAAATAAAAAATGTGAAAAACTAGGGGGTCAGATTATAGTGCCCTGATTGGCCAGGCTTTTGTTTTTCCAAGTCATTTTCTGCATCACTTGTAATTAACTGTTAAATTTTATGAGATGAAAAGGGGAAAAAGACCCAAAAAAATTGTTATCATGACATCCTATATTGATCATTGTCTGCCATCATTTCTAAATATTGCGATTGGCAAGAAAAAACCCATGTTGGTTGACCTCTATTTAAGAATAAACTTCATAGTAAGAGAAATATGAGACAATGTGAAAAAACCTTTAGGAGCAGACACAATGAGAACATACACTCGATGCTACAGTAGATTACTAACAACTCAGCAAGTATTTCTCCTCATCCTATTTTTCTCACTAAACCTGTCTGACGTTTGCATGTTTAATAACAATCAAATATGAGCTAACAAATCTGTACATAATAGCTTTCTCTCATTGCACGATAAAGATTCAGTATTATGCTAAATACCCCAGCTACAATGTGGTGAAAAGCAAGAACACTTCATCTTATTTGTCTTTCTTCTGCTTCACTAAAAACAAAGGCTAAATCCTGATTAGCGCATTGGGTTTTCTTGGCTGCTGTTTCCTTTAGTCTTTGTGATCATTCAAAACTGTGCTGTGAACCAGTGCTTCTTTTTTGCAGATAATTACATTCAGATGTAGCGTAGAGATGCATAGTTTACAGACGGTTTAGTGGGCTTAGAATAGCAGTGTGTGTAAACCTGTGGATGGAACAGTGTAATGCGTGAATGCCATGGGAAGTACAATGTTCTCACTACAGCTATTCTTTGATCTGAGTGCTGTGCTTGAACACTGATAGGGATTTATTTTTGTCTGTTTGGTGTGTGGTCTGATATTGTTCGTGCAGGGACCTATCATACTATACTTTTTTGTTGAGAGAAGTATATTGAATATATCGTTGTTTTAGCATGATTTAGATAGAATTACTATTGTGATTTTATTAATAATTTGTATGTACTCTCAAATTTATAGTTTTCTTTAAAAAAAAACATTTTTACAGATTGGAAATAAATTTGAATAAATACAGTTTGCGTTTATTTTTATATTTTTTTGTTTTTATTTTAATATTAGATTATTAGATTAGGTGACTCTGGAGTCAGATATGAGTTTCCGTCATGTCAGAGCAGTTAGTAAATCAGCATACTATCAACTCAAAAACATTTTAAGAATTAGATGCTTTATTTACACTGAAGACTTAGAGAAACTTGTTCATGCTTTCATCAGCAGCAGGGTGGATTACTGTAATGGCCTTCTCACGAGCCTTCCCAAAAAGACTGTCAGAAAGTTGAAGCTTAACCAGAAGGCTGCAGCCAGGATTCTGACAGAAGCAGAAAATCAGAGCACATCACACCTGTCCTCAGGTCTTTACACTGGCTCCCAGTTACATTCAGAATAGATTTTAAAATTTTACTACTTGTCTATAAATCACTAAATGGCCTAGGACCTCAATACATTACAGATATGCTCACTGAATACAAACCTAAGAGCTCACTCAGATCTTTAGGATCATATAAACTAGAAATTCCAAGAGTTCAGTCAAAGCAGGGGGAATTTGCCTTCAGCCACTACGCCCCTCGCTGCTGGAATCAGCTTCCAGAAATGATCAGATGTGCTCCAACATTAGGCACATTCAAATCAAGTCTGAAAACACATCTGGTTAGCTGTGCCTTTACTGAATGAGCACAGTGCTACGTCCCACATATAACACTATTGTGTCTTTCTTTTCTTTTTCTTTCTTTTATAAGCTGTTTTAACACATTTTAATCTGTTTTTAATAATTTTTATTATTTGTTTTTTATTTTCTTATACTTAATTTTTCTATTCTTGTTTATGTAAAGCAATTTGAATTGCCACTGTGTATGAAATGTGCTATATAAATAAACATGCCTTGCCTAATATTAGATTAAAATAATGTCACTTCTTTATAATCAGTGGTATATTTTCAATTATTTTTTTTTACATTTATTCATTTATTTTATTTTCTGCTTAGTTCCTTTATTAATCAGGGGTCGCCACAGCAGAATGAACAGCCAATTTCATTATTATTTTAGTTATTTCTTTATGTCAAGTTACAGTGGCCCTTAATTATGATTTCACATTTTTAGCTTAAAGGTTATTGCACACTGAATCTGAAATTTAAGTCTGTAATTTCCAAATGTAAAAATATATTCGACCTCACGTTGTGTAAATCGTATTGACATACTGTCTCTGAAACTGTCATGCGTCATTAAAAATTTCAAATCGGGTTTAATTTTTTCTGTTATTCGCATCAGAAAAAGCCATTTGAGAGGCATTTTGAGCTAAAGCTAAAGGCAAAATACAAAATGCCGCCAGTGCATAATATAAGACTTGGCGGACAGTTGAAAACCTGTATGCTGGACTCAGTGACTGGCACACTTCTCACCTGCTGCTGTTTTTTGTGTTTCTGTTTCTGCTCATGGACATTATAATAAAAAGGCATCTCATTGTTCGATTCGGTCTGTTGCTCAAATATGTCAATGTAGCCACTTATTATAATGTCTATGGTACTGCCATTTGTTTACGTACATTATATGCAAAGTATCACGACCAATGTATCAAAAATCCACTTATTTCCCAAAATAAACTTTGCATTCCGTGATAATCCCGCAAAGCTCTTTGGTAAGTAGGACTCTTCTCCCTTTCTATGTAGTAAAGGGTGAACACAATATGTAGAACATTCCCCTTTATTTTTTTACTTTGGAGAGGAAAGAGGAGAACAAAGTATCACTGCTTAATTTGACTCCAAAATGTTTTGCTTTTTTAATTAATACGCATCGGACTCCGTGTGCAAGGTTTGTCCACCTGACAAATTTTTCAGATATGAATATAAAAAAAACATACGAAAATTCAGCGTGCACCTTTAGTGTGTAACCACCATTTGAGCATAAACATCTACAATGAAAATGGAGAGGAATATATTTTTTTAAACTATTTTTAAGGCCTATAACAAATCACTGCTAGAACTCACGTCATTTTCATTTCGATACTGAGTATTAAAAAAAACAATAAAGATGTGTGTAACGATATACCATATATGTTAGAGGAGGGTTCAACGCTAAGGATTTTTTCTACTGGCCCGATCGGACCAGTGGTTCAGATTTTTACTTGCCCTGCCAATATTTTCACTGGCCCCACCAAAAACAAAAGTTAATAGTTATTTCTTAGCCACACATATTTAAAAAAATATTTGTGAATCTAGAATTTAAATAATAAAAAAATTTAATTAATGTAGTATGAGAAGTTGATCATTTGTCATTGATCTGTTGTCATTTGATAATGCTGTCTCTTCGCTGTACTGGTTGTCATGGAAAATAATAAAGTGCTCACAACATCCAATCAGATAAGAGGAACCGAAAAGCAATACAGTGCTTACACATCACAGAGAAGGTAGCATTTGAAGACTTAAAAACCTAAACGGTTTCTTGATTCTAAGACTGTATTTGCATGCAGTTGACAAATAGTCACAGACAAATTAAACCCGTGAAGCTGGCCCAGTACTTATCGTTGAGCCCTGCAGAGTGTGACTGAGAGAAGGAGTGTATATTTGTCAAAACAATTATGAACTACCAGCTAAAACTTGTTTCTGAGTGTTGTTCTTTGGCAGAATTGATAAGCAATCAATTACTCATCATTAGAGATGGTGATATGGCGATTAAAAACAAAAACAAAAACAAACAAAAAAGTTCTCTACTGACAATGAACTTCCTGTCGTACAAATGCACAATTTAATACCAGCTGCGTTTTACAGCCATTAAAATTATAAATATAGTTTTGCGTAAAAATATTCAAGCATACCTCAAAATAGTGAATGTCTGGTCCACTGGAATATCTGATTGTCATCCTCGCTGAAATATTGCAGACAGAACTTGTTGAACAAACCCATCAGCTGACTTGAACAGACCGGAATCGAATTCACCTGTTTGAACAAAACAAGCCAATCTGAATAGAGTACTCAGACAGACCAACTGCTTTGACACAGAACAAGCTGAAATGTCAAATGTAAAATAATGTTTTATTGAAAACAACAGCTCATGATGTGATATAGGGCATGAGGGGACACAAAAATTCAAATATCTTTAGTTACAATCTGTTGTGACTTTGTAGTGTCTGTGTTGATGAAGACTAATTGATTTGTTAAATGTATTTCTTTAAAAAACCTTAACCATTTCAATTGTTAATTTAAAAAAAAGAAAAGAAATAGCTGTTTTGAGCTTTAGACAGCCTAAGTTAACTGTTAATGTTACACAAGAATTAAGTTAACTTACATTGCCCAAAGACCTACAACTAACGTTATTTTTTTCCGTCAGGGGAAAAAAACAGGCATTTTAGCAACATTATTCTACAGAAGGAAAACCACATAACTGCAAAATACAGTTTACTGAAATGTCAAGGAACACAGTAACATTAACTTAACGTTACCTCACCGTCGAAGCAGCCCTCAGTTTTTCACATCATGAAAAAGTTAAGTTGTCCCGATGAACAAAAACATTCACGATCTTAAATCAAGATTCCAGATGCTAGCAACAACAATTTAGAAAACATATAAGTTTAGAGAACATTTACTTCAGAGCCCTGAACCACTGAGGCGGTCGTCGACGTAAACCGTTGCAGCTCGACTGACTAGGTTTGGCATAGACTGTATCCTTGAGCCGAGGCGGGAAATTCTTTAGTTAGCTAATTTAAAACTTTCATAGCTGTCATTAGAATGTAATTCAAATGTAATCAAACTAAGTATGTATGATAATAATATATGTTGATGTGATAATAAATTCTTAAATGATATCATCGGATACAAGAGAACTACTTTTTTAAGCGGTATAATCAATCGAAGTAGCGATGAGTGACTGAATAATGATTCTATTGTTTTGAACGATTCAAATGATTCTGTGAGTGAGTTGCCGCCATCTACAGACAGTTATTTGTCGTATTTAATCAAATCTGATGGGGCTCAAAACCTCAATAATGTGCATTTGCAAAGTTTTGTTGGAGTTCTGAAGCAGCATTAATGCATTAATTGCATTTACACAGGAATAAAATTTTGGAAAACATACAGATTTAACAAAAACATGAGATTTAACAAAAACAATTGCTACAAAAAATAAATAAGGTATTAAGAGCAAATAATATAAAACAATAAATAAATAAAAACAATGTTGATGGTGTAATTCAGTGGAAACTATTCCCCAATGTGTTTTTATTTGTCTAGTTGTAAAAACATAATTATATTTCTAAATTAATACACATGGTTTTAGAATAAAATTCTTTAGTCCTGCACCTTGCAGGCATGCAAAGATAGACTTGTACTAGTGTCAGGGAAAGAAAATAGAATCTTTTTTTTTAAACTAGCCATTTATGATATATAATATTTATAATACAATTCATATCTGAAAATCACATGAAATAGAAATAGGAAAACCTACTTGTTGATGGATGGACAAATGTATTCACCATCTCTACTGTAAATACATTTTCCTGAATTTCAAATATTAGGGAAAATCTGACAAATCTAACAGTAAAATATATATTTACAGACTTTGTACAGTGTAGTTTTTTTATTTTTCTTTAAGGACTTTTAGGGCAACTAAATGTAAAAAACAAAAGTTTTTCCAGATATTTTATACTGTTTCATTTGGCTATTAATTTAGGTAAGAAAAATATTCAAAGTTTTGGGTAAATGTTGAATAGTATTTTTATTTGTCATCACTTAACCCGACATGGTATGGGAATACATTTAAGTTATGTGTGAACAGATAGGCACATCTTATAGTGCTGGGTTGGATCCCATTTTGCCTTCAGAATGGCCCTAATCCTTAGTGGCATAAATTCAACAAGGTACTAGAAATATTACTCAGAGATTTTGGTCCATATTGACATGATAGCATCACGCAGTTGCTGCAGATTTGTCAGCTGCACATTCATGATGTGAATCTCCAGTTCCACCAAATCCCAAAGTGTTCTATTGGATTGGAATCTGGTGAATGTGGAGGCCATTTGAGTACAGTGAACTCATTGTCATGTTCAAGAAAGCAGACTGAGATGATTCACGCTTTATGACAAGGTGCATTATCCTGCTGGAAGTAGCCTTTAGAAGATGGGTACACTGTGGACACACAGGGATAGACATGGTCAGCAATAATTCTCAGGTAGGTTGTGGCCCTGACACAATGCTCAGCTGGTACTAAAGGGCCTAAAATGTGCCAAGAAAGTATCCCCACACCCTTACACCACCACCACCCTGAACTTTTGATACAAGGCAGGATGGATCCATGCGTTCATGTTGTTGACACCAAATTCTGACCCTATTCGAATGACGCAGCACGAATCAAGACTCATCAGATCAGGCAATGTTTTTCCAATCTTCTGTTGTCCAAATTTGGTGAGCCTGTGTGAATTGTAGCCTCAGTTTCCAGTTCTTATAGCTGACAGGAGTGACACCCGGTGTGGTCTTCCGCTGCTGTAGGCCATATATATATACATACACAACGGCAAACAACAAAATATCAAATAAACAACATTAGAGAGTTTTTTTAAAAATCCAACATATCAACTAGGCCAATATGTACAGTATGTGCTTGTTTCTGTAAGTCTGTTGAAGGTCTGTATAAGCTACTGCTCATTAGCTCTTCAGATAACCAGGTCTAGAGCATTTCACGTACCAGTGCAGCACCTACAAACTCTCTCTAAAACTAAATGAGCAGCACAGGAAACACTGTGGCCTTGACTAGCCGTGTCCTGCCCCACGGCTACATTATTGAGCCATGCTAATAACCTGCCTTCACTCATTTAAACCAACTTTAACACAATTTTACCAACTTTACACACGCACACACATTGGAAACCCTCTGCTTCTTTCACTCTCAAGGCTGTGTCAGCGCTGGTTGCACGTGTTTGCCCAGATTTTAATAAGCAGAGAAGAGAAGGTGTTTAAAGGCGAACCGTCAGCAGCGCCGCGTTCTTGTTGACTTAAACAAACCCTTGCCGCACACACAGCTTCACTACTGTTAATTGGTCATTAAAGGTAGTAGTTTGCGGGCCTCACTAAATCTTTAAACAGACCATGAAAACAGAAAGGCTTGCAACTATAGACCTGAGGTTTAAAAGGAGAGCGATAACAGCAGCGCTTTTGATCATTACCTCAGAATGAGAAATTCTTTCGTTCTACAATTATAAACAATTGTGAAAGGATTAAGATAATGTTTTTAATCAGAATTTTGTAGTTTGCACATGCAACATGAAACCAGATTGCGTTAGCTGGATAATTAACTAACCATGGTAGGCTACTGTAGCAGTGAGTGTAATTTCTTTAATAAATTAAATGATGCACACATTGGTGTAAGTGGATTAAGGAGAAGATGCTTTGCAGGAATTATGGAAGAAACTTCTCTATCAATAAACAATATGTGAAGTGTTTTAACATCAATATTAAAGGTGTGTTGAATATTACTGTACTGTGAGGAATATAAAACAATGGAGCTAATTTAACAAAATAACTTAATAAATTATTAGATTCATAATTGTGATATAAATTATGTTAAGAGAAAATTTTACATAAAAAAAAAGTTTTAAAAGTTTCTTTTCGGCTTAGTCCCTTTATTAATCAGGGGTTGCCACAGTGAAATGAACCGCCAACTTATCCATTGTTTGTTTTATGCAGCCGCAACCCATACACCCATGGGGAAATGCCCATACACACTCTTTCACACATATACTCTATGGCCAATTTAGCTTATTCAATTCACCTATAGCGCATGTCTTTGGACTGTGGAGGAAACCAGAGCACCGAGAAGAAACACTGCAGAACATGCAGACCACACAGAAATGTCAGCTGACCCAACCAGGGCTTGAACAAGCGACCTTCTTGCTGTGAGGCGATTGTGCTACCCACTGCGTCACGTGATGCTTTTTATTAAAATTTTGTTTTTTGTTTTTTTTTTTCCCAATATTTTACATGAATTTAATTGTATTATCTTTCTATTTTTTAATTCTTCTATTTCTATTTTCCATTCCTTATTTCTATGTTTGGTGACTTAAATATTATTTTAATAAATATATCAGTTTAATAACTCTGTTATGTTTACATGCACCAAAATTTGTTACCTATACCTATAAAAAATTCATTTTCAAAATGGGGTGTACTCAGTTATGCTGAGCACTGTATGCTTCTCATACTAATGTCATTTTATAACACTAAGCATAAAATTATAAATATAAAACACAAAGGTTAAAAAGATCTTTCAGTTAGTTCGAATAGCAATTCCCCCAACCAGAAATGTAACCAATTATTTGAAACACACAAGTGTGGAAAGAAGGGGATTAAGTAGTGAGTTAAAAGTAACATTGCGAAATTTGGAAAAAAGCATTAGGCAGAACTATATAAAGATTAGTTGATATGGTTTTATTTAACACACCACATCCAAAGCTCACCTCAGCTCCAGTCACCACAGTCCAGAAGGAGCTGCTATCTTTAAAGAATAGCCTAACACCAGCATCAGGCTTCTTAGTCGAGAACACTGTGTGGCGGACAGGGAGCAATTCCTGAACCTGCTGATCTCCTGGAAAAGCATGTCACAGGTATATTATGCAGAATCTGCTCTCTGAAGTGCAGTACCAAAGATTTGTGGTCCCAATCCTGGAAAAGAAGTTTTTAAGACTGTATTAAAGCCAAATGCATATAGTTGCTGAATACTGGTAACAAAATGTCCTTTCATTTGGACATGCTTTATTTTTAGACAATTTTTCATTTTGTCTTAAATGCTTAAACACAAAGAGATTTTCATACATTTAAGAGACTATATATTTTACTATATATTCTATTTTACTAATATTATATATATATATAAATATATATATATATATATATATATAATATTAGTAAAATAGAATATATAGTAAAATATATAGTCTCTTAAATGTATATATATATATATATATATATATATATATATATATATATATATATATATATATATATATATATATATATATATATCCCAAAATTGATTATTATTTTCTAATCAAAAAACAAATAGTCAAATAATTAAAATGACAACAAAATTTGGTCTAACTATAACTCATATTAATGCTTAATGCTGAACTGTTGCACAGCATAATAATAATAAGTATTTCTTAAACACCAAATCTTTATGATCACAATGACTACTAATAAATCATATTTTAAATGCATATATTTTAATAAACAGCTCTTCTAATTGTAAATAACATTTCATAACATTACATTTGAGTAAATAAATGCATTTTAATCAGCATACAAAATCTTTTAGACCACACATTTTTAAACAGTAGTGCATATAGTGCATATATTATTATTAATATTTATTTATAATTTTGCTACACACACAGAACATGTCACTTCAAGTCAAGTAAATCATAAACATTTTTCTTAGCAAAAGACGTCACCAGTTTCCATCCAACATGACAACTGCACTCTCAGATATTGAAATATGGACTGCACATTTATCTCATTTATGTGTCAGTCGAAACAACACCTCTGTCAAATTCATCTTTCAAGCCCAAAACGAGAAGCTTTTGATGTCAGGGGCTTCATTAAGAGAAGGAAGAGCAGATACATTTAAAGATAACAGCTGTCGTTCAAGCATTCGCACACACACACACAGAGACTCCCAAAGAGTAATGATTCTGTTATACTTGCATGACTTGTCTTTTATTGATTTGAGTCATGATATCACCCCCTGCGCCGGGATGCTTTTCACTCTGCGCCCTGCTCTGTCCTGTGTGGGTGCGCATATGTGCAAAATATACCAGCAGTTGGTGTCCACACAGAGCGCTGAGTGGGAGATAAAGCCAGTGTTATGGGGTGTGTGGGTGAATATGTCAGGGGGTCGCTTGGTCTCTGTGACATCTGTGGGCTCATTGTTGGGGTATCAGTTCAGGCCGTCAATAATGAGGCAGTAGAGTGTGAAGAGAAGGGCGTGACCGAGTCTCCTTGCAAAAACGCACACACACACATACACACATGCACGTATAAATACACATACTAACCCCGATCACTGACCCCTCTTGTCAACCCCCTCCGTCTCTCTGCTGCCGTCTGTGCCCCTTCTACACCCCAGCCGGTCCCTTTTCAGCCACTCTCCTCATTGTCCCCCTCCGTCCCAGTATTGTCTGAGTTGGGGATGAACAGGGCGACTCGACCCTCACATGTGCTGCAGACTGGACGCCTGTTCTGTGATCAGCACTAAACTCACCTTGAACCGTATCAGGGGTTCTGGAAAACGGTTTAAGTTGAACCCTGATTGTTAAAAATGAGAGATCTTTGATGGAACATTCTTTGAGCCGTTTCCTGGAACAAGTAAAAGGCCACTCAGTTTTCACAGTGATGCCATAGGACACATTTTGGGCTACAAAAAGAAATTTGTAAATTTTGAGAAATAAAAACAAAAAAAGTGTATTTATTTTAGGACATCTGCTGCGTAAATCATATGCTGGATTGCTGGAAGTTGGCTGTTCATTCCGCTGTGGCAACACTAGATTAATAAAGGGACTAAGCAGAAAAAAATTTAGTTAATTAATTAATGAACATTTATTTTTAAGAATGATCATGTAAAAAGTTTCTTTAAAAATGCTATAAAATATTTTCACACATAGAATAAATGCCTATTTTAAAAAAGAGATCAATGAAAGATTCTTCAAAGAACCAAATCTGATTTATGTGTGGCATCACTGTAAAAAACTCTTTTTAAACCTTTATTATTAACAGTCTATGATAAAATTTTAATGGTACATTCTTTAAAATAATGGTACTGAAATTAAGTTTTTTGCTATTGAAGAACTATCTATTTGCTAAAGAATGCTTGCATGAACAGTTTTAAAAAAATTCATTAGTTTAAAGATTTTAAATACTTTTTTTCTACTATAAATTATATTCCGTCTTAAATGATTCTCACTAAATCATCAGTCAATAAAGAACCTTTATTTTTAGTATACACTTTTACAAAATAAAGGATCTTTATTGCAATTGATGGTTCTGTAAAGTACCTTTAACAGCCAAACAAATGTTAACTTTGCACAAATGTTCCTTCACAATTAAAATCAAATATTTATTTTAAAAATATGCTATAAAGTTCTACTAGTGAGCGCAAAATTATATAGCATCACAATGCAAGCTCTGTAGATTGTAAAGAGTTACATCTACTTAACTTTACCTTTAAAACAGACTTTTATTAGTGTAACCCCATATAAGTACAGTAGCTTGGTAAAGTCATATTAAATTATGTATTTGATTTGAGGACAGGAAATAAATAACTTGGATATTACTTACCACATAAAGTAGAAGAGAACAGTTTATCCAATTAGAAATTAGCTACTGGAATGAAATTGCTGTCATGCATGAATCAAAATTGTGAGTCTATAAAGAGCAATAACAAATAATAAAGGATTTAAATAACAAAAAAGATGTCTGAGATAAAAAAAGATAGGTCACATTTTATTTTTTTTTTTGGTCCGTTTGTTGAATTAAAGTTTATTGCATCTACATGCCAACTAATTCTAATTAGATTACACTGATTATACTGTTAGGTTGGGATTAGGGCTAGTGTACAGTGAGTTGACATGTACTTGCAAAGTTTCTTATAGTCAGTAAAATGTCTTTTGAAGGAGCAGTATCAGCAGATATTAAGCAGACAGTCTACTAATACTCAAATGGACCATCAAAATAAAGTGTTACCAATAGATCAAAATTGTAATTGTTAATGGATGCTAAATGAATTCTTTAAAATTTGACTCTTAACATTAACAGAGTTAATAGCTATTCATTTACATTTGTAAATAAAACTAAATTAATATCACTACAGACTATGTATATTTCCAATGCACTTCTATTCAAATCTATTCTTTATTTAAATTAAAATGTTGAGAAAAAAACATTAAAAAAATAATAATGTTGTAAAAGTAGCATTGACGGTAATTAAATTAAATTTATTTTGTATTGAGAATAAACTAAATCTCTTAATTCTTAAATAATTCAGATGTTTAGCAGACAAATAGTATATCAAAGTTAAATCTATGTCACAAAAAACAGACATTAAAACAAACTGTGTGTAACACCACTCTCTTGGCTTCAATATATATTTTAGGTTACATTACATTTTTATAGTGTACACAAATTTGCAGGTAAGATTTTAAGTACATTTAAACTGCTTTTAATTAAGCAGCTAAACTGCATACAAATCTTTACAAAAACACAAATGTATTGCTAAACCAAAGCTAACTGCACATAATCCCCATTATCACTTTTGAATAACTTCAAACTTGTTGTAACCTACATCCCGGTAGCGTGTGAATGAATCTTAATTTATGTCTTTTTAAAGTGCTCCATATCCGAGAAGATGCCAGTCTGAATATTTTAGGACTGCCTCTGTCTCTGAAAGAAGTGCATGTAAATTGAACACATAAACGTTTTCTCGGATTCACTCACAGTCAGTGGGGTTTCAGCTGTGTTGCTTGTCAAGGTTCTGACTGCCATCTACAGGCTGTTTTTATGATTGCGGCCAATATTTTAAAGGCACGTCAAAAGCATTCATCCTTCAAATAACAAAATTAAACTAAGCAAGTCTTCTGAGGTGCATTAGGATAATCTAATGTTTGATTTGACATATTGAGTATTTGCAAAGTCAACATGAAGATGACAACGCCTGACATTGAATGTAGCCTACACAGCAAAACCTTGATAAGAAAATGTTTGATTAATTTTTGCTTTAAATAAATTCCTGATTTGGCCTTAAATACAGTCAAGGAAACAAAAGTTGCAAAGAATGAGCTCGGGAGAATGAGGGAAGCTCAAAGAGTGTCCCTGATATTATATACTAGTTATAAATATAATAAGCCAGAGTGAATTGAGTTATACTGGAACCCTGGGGGTTTGTTGGGATGAAGCAGTGGCTACTTAACCACTAGGAGAGAAGAGAATATGAAAACAATACAATTATTCCTTTCAATAACTACACGATGTAGTCTGCACGCACAGGTCCCAGAAGTATATTTTTATAAAGTAAATTTGATTCTTGTTGTGTTTTCAAACATACATTGCTTCCAAAGTGTGTATAACTTGAAGGAAAAATCAGCATTTTTGACAAGAATTTCTGTCAACAATTTTCAAGTGGCAAGCAAATAATTTTAGAATTGCTTGATTGTCAATATTTAGAAAAAATTAAATATTACAATTTTTTATAAAATAATTTGAATGTGCTAAAGCAATAAAGAATCGAGTGGTTTATTAATGATCCCATCACGTTGCTGCTGCCAACATGCCGTGCAAACGATTTCGTTAATATTTGAATTTGCAAATTTGTTACAAAAAAAAGGAAAACAAAACGCTTTTTAAAAACTTGTGTGTAAGATTAATGTTATCCTACTTATGACTTGCATTTTGTTTTGAAGGATATCCAGCAAACATTTTTGTTTTAAACTGACGTCTAATAGATGTCTAATAGACGTCTAAACATAGTTGTCTTGGCTAAACAAGGCTAAATTTGGGGTGAAAATCTAACAGACATCAAGAATAGGCCAAAGCTAGACTAGTCATCAAATAAACAGAAATGAATGACTACACATATAACTCTGTCTTATCTTGATGACTAGACTAGTTTTGGGCTATTCTTAGATTAGATTTTCACTGGCAGCCCAAGTTTAGACTTGTTTTAGCAAAGCATACGTTTAGATGTCCATTAGGCTAGACGTCTAATTGTTTGCTGGGTAGGTTACTGTAGCTATAAATTGGGGATTAACTTTTCAAACTCGGCGTAATTCGAATCAATTTTCAAATGATGTTATTCCCGGAATCGATTACAAACTGGTATTAGCTAACGTTCTGTCTTTTGGTTGGTATAACAAGAATATATAATTAAAACTTTCACTTAATTGGGCTAGCTGTTACAACACTAATACAGTAACCCATTTTCATACACGTGCACGTGACTTACATATAATCAGGAGTCTCTCTGTGTTAGTGTATCGTATTACGCCTTTTTTATTTAAACGTGCTGATTACAGATTGTGAATTAAACAGCAGTGTCATTCTGCCTCCTTCTGCTCTAGATCGGCTCTCCTACCGCCTCGCTTGCCTAAAGTGATTTCCTCAATAATGTATTAAAGCGCTTGTTTATTATTTACTGTTTACACAAGCTGTGTTGGAGTGACAAGCGCAGTGTGTATGAGCGCAGCGAGGCTCGCGGACACGCGCTACACGCTCCAGCGAAGCCGAAGCTGCTGGACTGCAACGTGAAAGACATCTCGCTTCATACGAGCTGTTCTACACGCACCCCTAGGTTGTCAAAGGGAAAAAATGGGGGTAAACATAGGGGTGTTGAGTAGCGATATTAATATTAATGTAACAGGGTGGAAAAGTGACCATTGAGGCTTTTATTTGATTCTTTGTATTTGCTTTTAAGTTATTAATGTATTGAAGTGACAAGAAGTTTCCAATAGATGCACTAGGCCTGCAGGACTCCCCAGCAGCGAAACATGGGATTTTGGAAGAAAACTACTTCTGTTTCTATTGGATAACAGGTGTACTTTTAAAATAAGTACATCTTATCTACATCACAAAAGTAAGAACAATTCAAGAAAAGACTGAACGTCATATTTAGACTGTTTAAAGCTGCAAAAATGCACTCAAAACTATTTTTGCACAACTTTTATAAAATATATATTTTTATATACTTATTTATATTGAGCCGAATCGAGACATTTCTTGAGATTTTTGGGGGATTGAACTTATTGTTCAATCAACTTAAATTTGTAAAAACAATTAAGTTAACTTAATCGATTTGTGTTAGGACATAAGGAACTTTTTTTTTAGAATGGAGCACTTTTTTACATTGTGATTTCTGAAAGTTTCAATAAAATATGAAAATATAAAATCACAAATGTTAAAATAAACATATAAAGTCAAGTCAGCGTGATGTTCAAGATGAATTCATCAGCTGAATTTGAGATCAATGCATGATTCGTAGAAATCATGTCAATATTTATCTTCCTCCAGTTACATAAGAACACAAATGCAACACTTAATAGAAAGCAAGTATGAGTTGTATTACTGTTTTAAAAAAGTATATACTCATCAAAGAGTGACAGCATCGCATCTGAAATGGCTTGCATTCATTTAAAGACTGTGTAATGCTAAAAATTCTGTATGAAATAATTCATATAAAATATGAAAATATAAAACTACTCTAAAAAATGTTGTCATTTTATTTAAATTACTTATTAATGTGAACTGAAACAACACAATTATTGAGTTTTTTTAGGACAGCTTAAATTGTTTTTTTTTTCAATCAACTTAAATTTGTAAAAAAAAAAAAAAACTGAACTGCGGAACTGGAACCTATATTTTTTTACAGTATATAATTGTTAATATAAGTATAAAAATATGTCAAATATAAAAGTATGACAACAAGAAGTTTAAGATGAGTTGACACAGATGAATTAGAAACCTGTGCTGAAGAAATCACATCATGCCCAAAATTCATATAAACTCAAAATGAACACAATGAAACTAACTAAACATATGCAAAAATGTGCTGTTTGACAACCTAATTGTTGTATTACTGTAAATGATACAATGCAGTTGTTGTATTACTGTAAAGAACCTACATGTATTGTACACATTGTGTGAAATTCTGAATAAAAACATTACATAATAGAATTATAAACGTCTAAATGCAACAAGTTTAAGGTTGCTCTTATAATTCACAGATGCAAAGTATGCATAATTTAATACCAAGTGCTGAGTTGTCATAATTTAGTGTGGCTCATGTGTGGTAGTGCAGACTTGCGAGGCAAAACGAGAATGCACAACTTACGCTAATGACTGAAATAATGCATAATCACTGCCACAATCAAACATAAATCAACTACATCCAATCCTCCTGTGTTACCTCTCATGTTTCTACAAATATGACTAAAAAGATGAATAAAATGTCCTATGAATTACAGATCAATGCCTGATGGCGGAAATCTTCTCAATGTGTTTTAAATGCTCATTATCATTTTTCGTGTTGCTCCAGTTTCATAGAAACTCCAAATGAACACACAAACAACGACAATAAATAAACACACACACACACACACACACAAACAAACGCAATTTTCCAAAGTATAAAACGAGGGACATCAAATGCAGCTATTTGTTTGAGGCCTGTTGTCGGGGGAATAGGCTACACGACTGCCTGCCTTCATTAGAATTCCTTTCAAGTTGTGGAGTGCAGCCTCCCTGTGTTCATCTCTCTATATCCCCTGACCCTGACGATGCATCTCCATGGGGCTAAAGAAAGGGCGGGGTTTACACACACACACACAGCGACATAAACACACTTCATCCAACCACGGTCACCCCTCCGCATCACCCACCAAGGGAATGACAGAGTTCCACCTTCACTCATAGTCTGGGGAATGTGGGACTGTCGAACTGGCAGAGGAAGAGTTGTACTCAGGTACTGTGTTATAGCATTGTTTTGCAATATAGAATAAGCAAAGAGAATAAAAACATGACAGACATAATTATTTTTAGTAGACTGAGCTGTAGTAAAAGGCAGAAATCGTCTTTGTTAGTTAGTTCCACAAAAATTAGCAAACATAAGTTCATTTAATCGTTCATTTTCTTTTCGGCTTAGTCCCTTTATTAATCTGGGGTCACCCAAGCGGAGCGAACTGCCAACTTATCCAGAATAGGTTTTTACACATCAGATGCTTTTTCAGCTGCAACCCATCAAATGGGAAACATCCATGCACACTCATTCAAACAAATACACTACGAACAATTTAGCTTAATTCACATATATTACATGTTTGGAATTGTGGGGGAAATTAGGCAATCGTAAGTATGTAAATCAATTTGTTTAACGAGGTTTCATTCTAAGCATTGATTTATATGATCAAAAATGAAGTTAAAAAGTGCCATACTGTTAAATATTTGTAGCAGTAGTAATAGTAGTTTTAAACGGTAATGTCCTTGACAGGGGATTTGTTATAGGCATCACCATATTGCTGCAGGCACTCCATAAAAACAAACAATGAAAACTATACAAAATACAGTAGTTACAATAATTATAATGCTAATTAAGTTAAACTCTTGTTAAATAAACCCACTGAAACTGGTACAAAGACTTTCTTATATTAGTTCAACCTACACTTATAGGGACTCTACATCTTCTACCAGAGGAAAGTAGTTTATAATGTGGAAACAAATAATGAGTTTGATCATTCAGAATATTATTTCCACCTGATTAAGGACACAGTTCTCATATAAAACTTGAGGATTAAAATAATCAACAATTTTCCATCCTGTCTTTAAGAGATGCATCAGCTTAGATTTACACTGTATAGGCTGCCAACGCACACTGTGATACCATACCTGCCAATGCTTTCAAGAACAGCCTTATAAAACAACATCATAAGCTTCTTGTTAACTGCAAAAAGAAGTAACCTTCGCAAAAAATACAATCTCTGGTGTAAACGAGAGCAAACCCACTCTGTGTGTTTTCCATGTGAAAGAACTGTCAATGTTACTTGCTAAGTACTTATAGGTCTCTAACTGAGTAATAGGATGGTCAAGTACAACCACTTGACGATGGTCACCTATATACTTTGGTTCAAATACTTTCTCTTACGTTTTCTTAGTTTTTTATTTTTTTAGCTTTTTTTGTCACATATATCAACAAACCAGCTAATTTCTGACTGGTAGATAACACTAATATCATCATGCTCATAAAGGAAACTTAACATGGCTGTGTCAAATTTGGTTTTCGGCCCTTCATAAAAAAATTAGGCACCCCTGTTATAGAGTATGTCTTTACTGACACTCTTGATCAAGTTACTACATCTTTGTGAATTGGAAATGACATTGTTGTTGAACACTGTATATGATATATGCAGCATCAAAAGAATATTTTCTACTATAAAGACTATTTTGTGGAATGAAAGAAAGCCACAGATCTTAAAAATTCTTGCAAAGCCAGTAAAAAGACTGTTTAAAAAGTAGCCCTTAAATACTGTTCATTTTAATGTATTTTATTTGATTACAGTTTATACCACTTTATTTTATCAAAGTTTTAGATAACAACCTAAAGAAGTAGCGAAAGAAAACTATAAAACTGTTTGAAAATGGCATTAATATATTGTTTTGTTGCTATAGATTCTTGTTTGATGATCATGCATAAATAAAATAAGAGATAAAAAGTACAGATGACAGATTCACACAGCACTAGGTTTTCTTAATTACAGTTTTTGTCTTGTTTCTAGTTTAAATATGTCAAATGTCTTAAATCAAAAAGCATTCAATTCAATTGTAAGCTATGTTTTTCCCCTCAAAACAAGCAAAGTAATCAGTTTATAAACTTTTATAAAACTGTTTTTAGATTATTTTACTCACTACATTGGCAGATTTTTTTGGAAGAAACCAACTTAATTTTAACTTGTTTTTTTCTAAAACACAAAACAAAAATGTTTAAAAAAATGCTTCTTAACTTAAGAATTTTTAGATATCTGGATTAGAAACTAAGAAAAGAAAACATTTTTACTGTGCATCAATGGTTGTGAATGCCTGTTGCATTTGCAGTAGAACTCCTAATATTTAATATTAACTTTTATGGTCAAAATGTTTGTGTATTATTTTAAAGTGATTTTTGAAGTTTCTTTTAACATAAATTTCTTATTATTTTCAACAAAATGAAGCATATATATACAATTTTAGGAATCTATATGGTTACATGGTGCCTCTTTTCTTTTTAAAATTCTGACAGATTATTTTAAACTCCACTACTTTTATCCACAATCTCTATATGAATTAAATTCAGGCAACTGGCAGGTAAATAAGAGGTAAAATCAGAAGATCTCAATTGTTCAGCAATAGAGAATAGGAGGCCACGGTTGTCCAGGACATTTTAGGTGGGGGGTTTGTGAAAGGTGGCATTTGGCAGGAGTCGCCGGATGGTCAGTGGTGGGTGCCAGGCCACGTGGGGTGAGGAGGATAAAGCAGAGGAGGGGGTTGAGGAAGGAGCCTGGGCTGCCCGTCACACCCCACTGCCTGTCTGACGGGCCAGAGGCCAGACTGACACCCATATGGGTAGGGGGAGACAGAAAGACAGAGCTGAGTAAAAATCTCAGTGTCCGACACAGTGCCAAAGTGGCCCGAGGGCAGCTGCTCAGTGGGTGTGTTAGCCGTACAGCAGCCCTTATCAGACAACAAAATGAAAATAGCTGAAAATCAGGTAGGATATGCAAAAAAAAAAAAGTAGGCTATAACAACTTGACAAGACTCAAGCATAAGTTACCTTATGATTTCAGGGGGTGATTTTACAAGCAGATGTTAGCAGATTATAAGCAAGAAATAAAAATACCAAAATGTTGTTTTTTCCACAAGTGTCATAGAACTCTGAAAGAACATTTAAGAAGAGTGTTCCTGAAAGAGCCATTTTGTCTTAGTATAAAGAAAATTTTCTGTTAAAAAGAACCTTCATTCTTTGAAACTTTTAATGGCATCGATGGTTCCATGAAGAACCTTCAAATTTCAAGAACTTTTCCGTTCCACAAAAAGGTTCTTTAAATTAAAAAAAAAAAAAAGTTTCTTTTAAGAACTTCTTTAAAAACTGTAGAATTCTTTTAGGGAACCAAAATGGTTCCTGTATGGAATTTTTGCAAAACGTTTTGTTTTGTGGGATTGAAAGATTTTTTTGAAGCAAAAGGTTTAATGTGGAAACATCAATAAAGAATAAAGAGTAGTGGAACATTTGTTTTTGTTTATTATATAAAAAAATAATAAAGTTTATGTCTGCATTTTTGGGAACAGTGAGGTTATTATGCTCAAGAGTTGCTTAATAGTTTTGGTTACACAGTTAAAAATCAGTTAATTAACATGCATTTGCATTATGGAACCTTTATTTCTTCAGTTTAATTTTGATGTTGAAAATTCAGCCGAGGCTCGAACCAGTGACCTTCTTGCTGTGAGGCTACAGCACTTTACTGCACCACCGTGTCACCTAGTTTGAAACAATATATTGTATAATACACAATATACAGAGTAGGCTTTAAAATAACAGAAAAATGACAGGCAGTTTAATACCAGGCTTTGGTACCCCAATTTACAATACCAACCAAGGCCATATATCACTTTAAACTATTATAAATGGCAAGGGGAAATGTCACTTTTTAACATCAAAGGTTATTGGAGAACAGATGAAAGTACCCTAATGCAACTCAAAAGCAGAAATAAATGAAAACCCCCAAGAATCACAAAATAAGAAAAGTTGTTAATTTACATGTATTTTTATAATCTAGGTTGAGGATAAGTCAACAAAGATTACAAGTAACTAAAGTACTTCATTTACTAGAGTAACATACAAGTCTTTTCATGCTTTTTGGTACCATCACAACCACACATTTTTTCAACCTGTTTATTCACTATTCCTTGCAGGTGGAATGATCTTTCAATCACCATAACAAATGCTGAATCCCTGACATTCACAAGCAGCTGAAATGCATCTCTTCTGTGAGCACTTGCCTTACTCTAAAAGCAAATAACCAACAACAACAACAGAAAAGATTTTGCCTTCACGTATCCTCTCAATCCCAGCAATTCTGGCATGTAATTTTTTTTTTCTAATAATGACCATAACTTTGTAATTAGACTATAACTTGACCATCTCTTTGTAATTAGGTTTTGATTAGATTGTCTGCTGAATGCATGAATGTAAATTATATGTAAACGTGAAGGCAATTAGCGAGCATGATTTCAACAAGTAATTCAAATCAATTTAATATTTTCAACTGAGAAATTCAAAGTACAGTAAATGCTTTTGTTAGCTCAGCTTAAATAACTTGTTTGGAATGGACATATAGTATTTCTGACCTATAATGAATAAAATAAATAAGGAGCATTTCACTTTAAATATATTATACTACACTTCACAGTAAATTGTCTGCTAAAAATTGTCCGCATAAACTTGCCTGCCAAATGCATGAATTTAAATTATAGTATATAATATTATATTATGGTAAATTTAAAATTTATGTAAACATTAAGGCAATTATTTGTGTGCTTTCAGCAAGTAATTTAAATCACTTAAATAAATCTAATCTATAAATCTTACTTTGGTTAGCCTATAGCTTAAATAAGTTGTTTGCAAGGAACCCCTATATTTCTGACTACTTGACTTTACAGTGTAAACATTGAATAAATGAAGTAACTCTCAAATATAATTCTGTTTTTAATATGCTTGCTGTATGACCCTTTCAACTTCTTTTAACATATTACTTTTATTTTTGGAGCTTAAATTAATTTTTTTAAATAAACCCATATTCGCATTTACTGTATGGAAATGAACAGAACTAACACCTTGTCAAGCAGGTGTTCAGTTGAAAACTAATTTAAGAGAATGCTGTTTCTCAAATATGATTAAAATTTAATTTCTCTGTGCGCTAAAACAAGATGCTTATTTTGATATTCAAAATGGCACATCTGATTTCAAAAGCACTTCTGAGACAGCTCTGATTTACAAACGATTGCAAAGTTCAACAGAAAAACTTGCAAATGATGTGTGCAAGCACACCTTTTCTGTGTCTCTTCAAGAAAAAGGTAAATAAAAGCCTGCCAGCCGGGGGGCAAATCCGTGACAGTGAGGAATGTGTTTGCATGTGTATATTAGTGTGCTGACATAATGCCTTTCAGGGTATTTGGGTGCCAATGTAAACATGACACCCTCACAGAGAAACGCTTATCTAGTGACAGCGGTGGCCATGTCTCTCTCTCTTTCTCCATCTCACCCACAAACAGTCAGTCTGCGAGAAGCATTAAGTCATTAATGTGAGTTGTGGCTATATTTTCATATGCATATTGCTGTGTCGTGTGGTTATGTTGCTGTACGCATATGGGTAAGTATGTTTATTTACTGTACTGAAGTTTTATATATGGGAGTGTGTGTGTGAGTACAAGAGGTTGGGGGCCTCAGGGGCCCTTGCTAATGAGCTATCTGTGTGTATTTCTAGCAAGAACGCACTGCGGTGCTCACAGCACTGTCATCAGGGGCCGTGGCTGACCTTGCTCTGCTGCTAGGCTCTGTCATTTGCTATATTTATGGCACCAGCACCTATTTTGTGTGTGTGTGTGTCTTTATAAGAGTGGGGAGGAAAAGAAGGAGCCCCGTTCAGGAAGCAAATACTGTGTATATCAGCATAATGAATCAAGTGCCTGAGCGGGGTAGAGAAAGAGAGAGAAAAAAGAAAAAGAGTGGGAGGAAAGGAGATCCATTTTTCTCCACTGCTTTTCCCCCTTCCAGTCGCAAACCCCTGCGGTTAGTCTTCCTTCGGTTAGTCATTTGGTCTCTCTGTTTTATTTTTCTCTCTCTGGTTGGAACGAATGCTAATTTTGTCCCTCTTCTTATCACAGGCTCTCCCGTGCGTTCTAAGATCATTCACTGAGGGAAGATCCACGTATCACTCACGTGACGGGCTCAGGTTCCCTCATTCTGATATCGCTTTGGTCTGAAATGCTCTCTCTCAATGTTTACTTGACGTTTTTGGCGACGATAACAGCCAAATCCAGGCATTTTGGATTAGAAACATGCATGTATTTGCGTGTTCGTGTGCCTCAAAGCATCCCAAGTCGGCAGTGCTGTGTTGAATACTCATTTGACGTTGGCACAAGGTTTTTCTATCGCTGAGCGATGCCAAAAGCCACACGCTACATGAGCGGATCCAACCACCAGAGATAAGAGAGAACGAAACAGGCCTGGCCAAAAGTAAAAGTTCCTAATTCTGTCCTCCAGGGCGAACACTCGCTCATCCCTACATCTAGAGGAGACTCTCCGTCAGAAATCTATTCAAATCACATTTTCTCTGGGATTTTATTGCATTGCGCATCATCCCATCACTTCATGACAAATCACCTGTAAGGCTGCGGAAAGACTTCGTCCTGCATGTATTTTGTTTACATCCTTCAGCACCTAAACTGATAAAACTCAGGAGCAGACCCTCTCCGCAAGCACACGGCATCTGTCTGAAAGTTTTTAAGAAGAGATAAGACAGAAAGGGTGTCAACAACTCCACACCTGACGGAGTTCCACAAAAGCACTCACCCACACACTTCTACAGGATCCTCGTCTCCTAATAAAGCCCGGCGATGAGAGTGTCGGAGAGGATAATTAGTTTATCCCGACACATGACAGCGGCACTGGCTGAATTGTTATTATTTCCCTTCTCCGTTGCTGTGACACCGGCGATGCTTCTGCGCCCCAGCCACCTCTCCCCACATCCAGCTCGGCGCCACTTGATATATTCCTAATGTTCCTTAATATTTTCATTTTGATGTAATTTGTGGCCCCGGTTTTTTAAATATCCGCTCTGTAATAATGTTTAATTTCAAGGGTCAGTCTGCCAAGGAGTATATTAAAGCAGATAAAACTCATTTTCCAAAGCTCCAATATCGCGCCCAGATCAGGTTAGGAGGCCAGCCGCCGCGAATATTTCATCTTTTATCATGCCGATAATGGGCCGATGACAGAGGCGCGTTATTACAATGAGAGAATTGCTCATTTTCCAGGAAAGGGACGGGCTGTGGGAAGCTGGGGGGTCCTGGAGTGTGTGTGCGCTCCAGATCGAGAGTGCGTGCCGACTCACTCAATAAAAGGCAATTCTTCCAAAGAGGAGAGGAAAGAGCGGAGAGGAAAAGGGGGTGCGGGGAGAAAAGCAGCTTGCTCCAGCCCGCCTTTGCTCTTATTTGATTGGGATGAATAATAAATGCGGCTTGGGTGCGGCGGTCAGGAGGCTGAAGAGGGGAAGGTGATGAGAGCTGATTTGAGGAGGGCCGTCTCGGAATTAACCTCTTTAATTGAACCATTAGGAAGAAACAAAAGATGATGAGAAAGGTGTGGAGGAGAGAGGAGCGAAGGAGAAACGAGGAGGCGGAGGGTGGAGGGGGGCAGGCAGAGCTCATCAGGACTCCCGGAATTGGACCTGAAAGTGGAATGACTATGCAAGCCGTCCCCGGCCCTCTAGCCTATAATAAATAGAGCCAATCAGTTGGGTCCTGGAGGCCAGCTGGGTCCTGTACAGGTCAGACCCATTAGAGTCAGATTAGCCTGCTGACAGACCCATCACATCGCTCAGTCTAAGCCACTGTCATCATCTTAACCCAATTCTGCTCCACTTATAGCCCACACCATACCGATGGAGCTGCATATACAGTGCCGTATCTGCGAGGACGGGTGTGTGACCCAGATTATCTAACTCAGCTGATGAGCCTTGAGAACTTGTGGCAGTTCTAGTTTGGGTTGTCTCCAACTGGACATAGTAGGAAAACAAATTAGAGGACAAGCATCCTTACAATTGCAATCAAGCTTATATAGTGTATTCAAAGATGAAAGGCTTGTTTGTTAAAATTGGCACATTTGAACAAGCCTGAATAAGTGGCTCCTAAACATGGTCCACACACTTATTTATGTTAATATTTTAGTCAAACTTTACCAAAGTTAATTTGGAAGCAGACCAATGACCACATATTAAGATGGCTTGGTCCACTTCCAAATGAGCTCTGCTTTAGCTGTAATAAGAAGGCAACAGACCAAATACAAGTGAATGCAGGAAGAACATGCAAACTCCACACAGAAATGTCAACTGACCCAGCCAAGGCTCGAACAAGCGACCTTCTTGCTGTGAGGTGACAGCACTACCTACTGTGCCACTGCGTCGCCTTAGTCACATGTCTTCTTGAAGCAGATATCATTTGATTGTGAGAAAGCAGATTTCCTTGTGCTATTTTGACTCCTTGGTGAATTTATAAATTCATACGAGCACATTTAGCCCAGCACACACAGATATCCTGTGAATTCAATTTCAAAATATACAGCACATAAACCTTTTTTGTGTCTTGATGTCAATGCTGGACAAAACATGCTCAACAGAAAAATGCCAAATGCCAAAAATTATTCATTCCATACCATCTAATACCTCAACTCTACTATATAACCACTAGTAGCCAGATCATCCTAGCAACAAAACATCCTATCAACAACCCAAAAGTCAACAGCAATGTGAAGAAAGGCACACATAACATCCTAGCAAATGACCACACAAAATTTACATAGCAAAAACTAGGGCTCTATTTTAAAGATCTAGGCGCAGAGTCTAAAGCACATGTTTCAAAAGCATTAAGGGCATGTTCGAATCCACTTCACAGACCATCTTTGTGAGGATAAAGAACGAGCCTCCTTCAATCAACCTCTTTACTTTCTCTTTACTTTTACTCTTTACTTTACTCCTTTACATTTGTGGATAAGGAAAGGTGTTGTAAGCACTCCATTGAAGACATCCATTAGCCTCAACCCAGGCTTATTCTGAAAACGTAGTCCAGTGGACGTTTCTGGAGACCACGAAATACGTCCCGGGAGGTACATATTTGTGCAGTTTTTGTATCCGCGAAAGGCCGTTGTGTGCGCTTTGTCGTTATCTCGAACGTCACTCGCGAGTGCCGTTCGCACCTGCACTCTTCTCGCGTCAACCCACCAGAGGCCGCTGTCTGACTGACCGAATGATTAACTGCGCGACCGGCCAATCGGCTGACCCACCCTCCTCCTTCAATGAACCCAACCAGTTTTATCGATTGACCCGCCCGCCCGCTCACGTCCCTAAACCCGAGCAACAATATAGAAATGTCGTCTAGAAAAAGAAAAACCCTCGTCTGTTTTTTTTTTTACCAAGTTTTCGGATTTCACCATGTTCTCACCCTGTTATGAACTTGTTCGCTTTATTTTTTGGATTCTATTTTTGTCTTACCTGGTTTCTGGAACCGCTCTTCCCTGGACTTGAACCCAGATGCCTTTGTCAACTTCTCTTTGCATCTGAAGTCTGCCGACGCACACGATGAGCTGACCGGACAAACTGACTGCAGCGGGAAAGCCCTCCACACGAAGGTAAGCGGTCAGCCGGCAAGCGCGAAAGGGAACGGCGTCACACCGCCCCATAGCGTTCGCTTAAAAAAACGAAATGCAGCCATACGTACCTCCTGAGACGTATTTTGCAGTCTCCAGAAACGTCCGCTGGACTACGTTTTAAAAATGAGTCTGGGTTGATTAGCCTACATGTTTAATTTCATTTGTTACGCATAAAGATTTGTTTGAAATGTATTTCTAAATTCAGTTCTAATTTCCAGCAAACAAATAAATGAACAACAATAACAAAGTGTGTTATATCCAAACACACGTCCTATTCTTATGCCCAATATGGTGATGAATGCATCTCCAAACCCAACAGTTGGATAAATCTAAACTTGTTTTTATTAAAACAAATATAAATATGTATAAAATAAAAAATAAATAATATTGCTAAAAATAACTTTGTAATAAAAATGCAAATTGTCATGAATAAACTGAGCCCGGACATGAGGCATGAAGGCAGTAATTTTTATATCTATGTAGTAAATAATAATTTACTAACATTTAATTTTTTACTAACAGTAAAACTTTTTGTAACATTTTAATTCTTTTTTTCATATGTAAAGATAGCTGTGTACTGCTGTACATCCTGTGTGTATTAAGCAACACAGGCTCATTCTGAAAATGTAGTCCTGCATGTGGACGTTTCCCGAGACGTTTATTTTTTTAAGTGAACGATACAGGGCGGTATGATGTCACTTTCTTTCGTGCTTACCAGCTGACCACTTACAGTACCTTTGTGTGGAGAGCTTTCCTGCCGCAACCAGTTTGTCCGGCTCGTCGTGTACGCCAGTGGAGCAGAGAGGAGTTGGCCACGACGTTGACGACTGGGTTTGTGTTCGGGGAAGAGCAGTTCTAGAAATCAGGTAAGACAAAAACAGAATCCAAAAAATAAAATGAGCAAGCGAATAACAGGGTGAGAATATGGTAAAATCTGAAAAATCAGATGAGGGCTTTTCGTTTTCTGGACGGCTTTTGTAAATCGTTGGTTGGGTTTAGGAAAGTAAGTGGGTGGGGGGGTCAATCTGTAAAATTGGTTGGGTTTAGGGAAGAAGGAGGGTGGGTCAGTTGATTGGCCGGTCGCTCAGTCAGCCGTTCAGTCAGTCAGACAGAAGATTGGTTGACAGCGGTCTCTGGTGGGTTTAAGCGAGAACAGCGCGGCGCGAACGGCACTCGCAAGAGAAAAAGCACACACTGCAGCCACTCGCAGATTTTTGAAAACAAAAACTGCAAAAATACGTACCTACCGGGTTGTATTTTTTGGTCTCCAGAAATGTCCACGGGGACTACATTTTCAGAATGAGCCTGTGTTGGTATTGAGTGTTTGAACCTGCATCGGCGCATAACTAAAGCGCTCTACGCTAATCTTTAGACCAGCTTTTACTTGGTCAATCGTGCGACCAGTTTCTCAGATAGCAACGCACCAACAATGCGCCTTAACACACCTGCTTTTTTAACACACTAGCACACCCATGAGTCCACGAAGTGGCACAAATGGATTTGCTATGTTTGTGGCGCAAAAGCAAGAAAATTAGAGTTGTGCTGGTGTGAAAATAGCAACAAATCACGCAAAACATGTTTTAGTGTTTTTATTATTAAATATGAAATGAAATAAAACTACATTGCAAATAATGACTAACACCTGTTCTATTATTACACGGACGTGGAATGAAAATGTTTGAATTGAAATACCAAAAGTTGATTAAATAAATAAATACATTGCAGTTCTACATGGTACATGTAGTATTATGAAAATACAATAAAAAATAGAAAAAAATAAATAAATTGCGAGACAACAACTATTTAAAAAACATCAGAGCAATCATTTTACAATTCCTAACAATGACCCAGAACAACCTAAACCATCTAACATCAGTCTAACAACCATTCAGATACCTCAGCATCCACCAAGCACTAGCCTGGCAAATACAATTTTTATTCTTTTGGTTAATTTAAACACAGGGCAAAAAACAGAAACTGGCTTAAATTGAACAAATAGACATACATTTGTACTGTATAACTTAAAACAAACTATATATATATATATATATATATATATATATATATATATATATATATATATATATATATATATATATATATATAAAAGATAATACATAAAGATGTTGATATACACAGAATGTTGAATAGCTTATAGTGTAAAGAGCATGAACACTGTTGAAGTTGTTGAAGGTGTAGGTAAGTTTATATTAGAGGTGCAGATTGAATTGATTGTATTAGAAGAAGGACTCCGATTGCCCCAGGTGGTAATGTTCAGCTCTCATAGCAGCCTTTAACAGCAGGGGATACAAGAACTACACTCATCAAATCATCCCTCCCTCCCTCTTTCTCTCTCTCTCTGAAGTAATCAATGTACCGGCATTGTGCAACAGCACCAGGATAGTCTATCAACCCCCTCCCGTGCTCATGCAAATATTACAGCGACGTTTTCAAGTTCTGCAGACTGTTTTGTGTGCGAAAGGTGTGTGATGTCACTAACAGCACTTTCAACACAATTACAATGTAATCCATAAAGGGTTAGTTATCATTTACTTATCCTTTTCAGCACATAGGAAATTTGTTCATCTTCTGAGCACAAAAGAAGATATTTTCAATCAAATCTGAGAGATTGCTGTCTCTCCATTGAAGGCATGTTCACTCAAAACTCTGACGTTTCAAGATGACAAAAATAAATTCATATTGAATCAAGCAGCTCAGTCGAAGTCTTCTAAAGACATGAATGGGGTAAAAGAAATCATCTACTATTTATGACCATATTTCCATAGTTGATTATTTTATTGCAAAAATATTTTGTATTAGACGATTTCTAAAATTTTATGTTTAAATGTGGAAATAAAATAGAAATAAAATTGTTAAATATGAACTATTTTACATAAACTTCTTCAACAAGATCTACACTTTGGATGGAAGTCAGGTTTAAAATTACTGTTTACTTTTATTTGATATATTACTGTCAAACGTCTTTACAGATGGAATTTTGTTTATCAGTTTTTAATTCTGAAAATACATTGAATGTCCACACTGTAAAAAAATTATATGAACAATTTGTCTTGACAGCAGATGTTATGAATTCATTGTAACTTATTAAACTAAGTTAATCATATTCTAACTTAATATTATAAACTACACAAGCTGTTTTAAGTTAGTTTAACATAATATAAGTTCAATGGACTCACAAGGTTATATGATTCATCTTAAAAATGTAAGGCAACCAGTGCAGAGATTAATGTCTCTGTGCAGGAAAGAAGAAAAGGCGGTCAAACTTTATTTTTAGGGGTGCTTGTTAACCTATTGATTTAACGATAGAGTCACATTAATTATTTACATACTATATGATTAGGGTAGAATGTCGGTTGGGCTTAGGGTTAGTTGCATGCAGTTATGCATAATTAATTGTAATTACTATAGTAAGTACACACAATGTGTAACAATTAAAGACACCTTAAATTAAAGTGTTACCAAAGGCAAAACAGCCTTAAACAAATAAATAATGTATTTCAAATCTACAGGCACACATTGCTATGAAAATACTATAAAAGAAACACTTAAAAGTTTAGTTTGGATGTTTTCTTACCACTGGACTGACAAAATACTTAAAATGAAAACCATAAAATCCCAAAATATCACAACTGAAAAAAATATTGCTTGCAAACTCACCTTAATTAAGTAAACCTTGATCTAAACGCAATCTTCTAAATTTCTGCACAAAAGGAATTGTTGCCTGATGGGTAAAAATATAATGAGGTTTATTCTTGAGTGTCACATAAGAATATCTGTGATTAATGAGCTTTGTTTTTTTTTTGTCTCCATCAAGTTATTGTAAGCTTTTGTTTACATTTGCAGGCCAACTTTTATATGTGCATAAAAGCCTGAATGAAATATCTATTTCATTTAAAACAATGATGTCTCTTCAAAAGAGTTAAATTAAACTATTAATCATGTATTTTAAGCCACATATTCACAGATTTGTTTAAAAACGTCTTTATTAGTGTCCTGAATATTAATGAAATACTTAAAGGTTTAGAATGACGTGGAAATTAGTAATTTAAGGGCTTTTTAAGAGAAATTTGACATCTCAAAAAGCGTACACAGTGGCTTCTGGTGGATTCACAAAAACAAAAACTGCAAAAACAAAAACTAGCTCCTGGGCTGTTTTTGTCGCTCTCCAGAAATGTATATAGAGGTAGGCAATCAGAATGAGCTTGAGTTGACTTTATCGAGTCGTCCTTTATACTTGATGACAAACATTTAAAATAAAGTCATGGCTTAGCCATAAATCTCAATGTCCAGTTGCACATATGCAGTCAGTCTTTGTATGGTTGAAAACAGAGCAAGTGTAAAGCAGCAGTCAAGCATATCTAGGAATATAGGAAAAAGGTTAGAGGCCCAGAGTTAACCGATACAGCATTCAGTCAGTTGCCGATAAAAGAGTGTTACAGATATAGATCAATAATACCGAACTGAAAAAAGTCCTATTTGTTTATTTATCTGTAAACATTTTTAACGAGGGAAAATTGTAATTTTGAGGTGTGCAACAGATAAGAAGGAGAAAATTAAGAGGACAGGACAGGTCTGGTCCATAGAATTAACCATGAAAGAGGTGCCAAGTTGGTCCCCAAAACCCCCAGGCCAGGGTGGAGAGAGAAAGGGGGAGACGGGCCAGCAGGCTGGGCACCTTGGGGAGTTGAGGAGGAAGTGGCATGCACCATGTCTCTTGCTCCTGTTGTTCCCTCATTTGATTTTGATGAATAATGCATGGGGAGGGGGCCCAGCCTTAAAGGGGCACCGCTGCCACAGTGGGAGTCATTACTGAGCACAACACACTGATGAGGAGAAAGAAAGAAAGAAATAAAGAAAGATGGAGAGAAAGAGAGAGAGTGGGAGGCAGGGGGTGAGGGGGAAAAGCAAAAACAAACAAGAAAAAAAAAGAGAGAAAGTATAACAGTTCTTTGAATCTTCTTCAAACACCCCAGATGAGCTTTATTTCACATCTGCTGCTTTGCCATGACTGGTTTAATCAGCATTATCAAAGTTATGTTTCTTAATAAATTTAATTATTAACATTAATTTGATTTATATCAAGGTTTTCACATATTAAGAACCGACTTTTAGCGAATATCTTTTTAAGTGATTCTTTCTACAGGTTATACAAGTACACCAGTAGATGGCGATGGCTTAAGGGGTTACTTAATACATTTTTTTAACAATTAATTTAAGAAGTAACTTTGTATTTATTAGAAAGTCAGAGTTGTTCACTCAAACAATTTATCTAAAACAGAAATTCGATAATGAAAAAGTTCCTTATGAAAGCTAAAACAAGGAAAGGGACACACTGTAGTCTTGTGGAATGAACAGACACAAAAACATAGTGGCCACTTAGGATTCATGCCATTTAGGATTAGACCAACAAGTATCTGACAGTCTGAGTGACTCAAAAGTTCAGTTTGGTTTCAGTGAATTGTTTACTCAAACCATTCATTCAAAAACAAATTTGGTTTATTTTAAGATGTACAATAAATTACATGTTCTTTATTTTACTTGTTCGATGTACTTATAGTATTTATAAATAACTATAGTTAGTTACGTAATTAACATTTCTCAGTAGTTAAATTAATAGTTTTTATTTTTTAGGGTTTCACCTTTAACTGATAGGACAGAAGAGAAAAAAAAGTTTGGGGAGCAGGGAAGGGAAAGTATGGGGATGGGAACTTGAGACAGGAATAGAAATCGAGTCACCGTGAGCACCGGAGTGCCAAGAGTCGACGCACTAAACACTATGCTATTAGCAACTGTTAAATGCAACACAGGCTCATTCTGAAAAAGTAGCCCTATATACATTTCAGGAGATCACAAAATATTTAGTCAGGGATATGTATGGCTGCATGTGTGCCCTATGGGGCAGTATGACGCTGCTCCTTTTCTCGCCCACCAGCTGACCGCTTACCTCCATATGGACAGTTTTTTAGCTGTTACCAGTTTCTCTGGTAGCTCAACGTGTACGTCTTGAGATGCAGAGGAGAATTGAGCGAGACAATGGGTTGAGTCCGATCTGCTGTTTGGTCAATCAGTAAGTCAGTCAGTCGACAGCGGTCTTTGGTGGATTTACATGAGAACAGTAGGCGTCAATGGCACTTGTGACAAAAATTTGAGATCTGAAAAAGCGTAAACAGCGGCCTTTGGTGGATTCGCCAAAACAAAAACTACAAAAAAACATACCTCCTGGGACATATTTTGCTCTCTCCAGAAATTTATATAGGGGTACATAATCAGAAGGAGCCTGAGTTGGTTAATTGAATAGTTACATTGCAACTTAAAATACAGTGATTACAAACTTATTCAGAAAGAAAAAATCAGTATGAATGATTTACTGAATTCTTCATTCAAATGACAAAAACATTCAAGAAGAACGTCATTCAGGAAGTAACCAAGGTTGCTTCTTTGCTTTTTACTTTCCCATTAAGCCACAAAGAAAAAAATTGCAAATGGCACTGACAAAAGTAACATGATAATGACAACATGGAGAATGCAGTACATCTGGATTACATGCACACTAAACATATAAAACAATACAGAACATTGTTATGATGTAATTACCTACTCAGTGTACCTACTTAAATTTTGGGGTAAGCCAAAGTCCCTTTCTATAAAACTTTGTTCATTCTGTTAATTCGTTATATTCGCTATGACTTGAGCCAGATATTTCTGGCAAACAAGACTAATTCTTGAATTGGGGTTCAGTACTCAAAAAATACTTTATAAACTCAAACAAACTTAAACCAGCAATAAAATATAACATGAACTGCCTCATAAATGTTGTTCCTTTTGCTTAAAGGGCATATATTTCAGGTTGGTGCAGTCAATCAGAAGCCATAGACTTGTAAGGGTGAAAGGCTCTTTTATACGAAAGGAGTGAATTTGTGATATTAATTGTATGAGTAAGTTTGTTCCATTGGTAACCCTATATTTTGTCACGGTTGCACAATTCACAGTATCAACAAACCATTAACTAATCTTACTAGCTTAATAAACTATTAATTAGTTGTTAATTAAAAGTTAGTAAGGTAGAAGTTGGGTTTAGGTTTTGGGTAGGATTAGGCATGCAGTATAAGATCATACTTTCTAACTTTATAATCATACACTAGTGAACATTGAATATCTTAATAATGGGCAGGTAATAGTCAGTAGTAAATAGCATGAATTGTGACAGAATAAAGTGTTACCCTTTCATTTATTAAAATATGATTGAACCAACTTGCTAACCCTGTAATAAGTCTATGACACACATCAAATGTGCTTAAGTCCAAAAAATAATTAGTTCAAACACTTAGATTCATTAATAAACTGAAAAAAATTTAAGTGACTGTGTTGTAAAGGTTAATTTATTAGCTTTGATTTACTACGGAAGCTAACATTTTACAATAAATCACTGAATCATTCACTCAAACCTTTTACTCAAAAACAGATTCATTCATAGAACAAACAAGTGACTGTCCTCCTGAGTAATTTACTGAAATATTCATTAAAAAAAATGTTCTAAGACACTGACTAATTCAGGAATCACGTCTTTATGAGCAAATCATAAATCACTGAATAAGCAATCCACAATCAATAAATCATTCACTCAAATGATTAGTTCAAAAACAAATTCATTCATAAACTAACCATAAAACAGTTAACTGCATTTACAGAGATATTCACTGAAAAGAACACAGGTTCATTCAAGAAGCAAGCTTTTTCATTCACTTAAGCGATTGGTTCAAAAACAGATTCATTCATAAACTTAACAAGTGACTTTATTCATGAGTGAATTGCTGATAAATCACCAAAAAGAATTAGTCTACAACACCGAGTCATTTAGGATGCAAGCCTTTTTGAGTCAGTTAATTAGTCATTAATTTTCCTTCGGCTTAGCCCTTATTTATCAGGGATCGCCACAGCGGAATGAACCACCAACTATTCCAGCATATGTTTTATGCAACGGATGCCCTTCCAGCCACCACACAGTACTGCAAAACACCCATATACTCTCACATTCACTCTCATACAGGCCAATTTAGTTTATTCAATTCCCCTATAGCGCATGTCTTTGGACTGTGGAGGAAAGCTAAGCACCCAGAGGAAACCCACGCAAACACAGGGAGTACATGCAAACTTCACACAGATATGCCAACTGGCCCAGCCAGGACCCAAATTAGTGACCTAGAGCTAACCACTGAGCCACCGTGTTGCCCAGTCACTAAATCAACTACCCAACAATTTCTTCACTGATTCAGGATAAAACACACATTCAACATGAATGCTTAAATCAGCTTTGAAATAGTTGTATGACTATATTCCTTGACACAGCAAGAATAGACTAAGTGCCATGTAATGTCGTAGTTAAAATATAAGTTACTTAATATTAATCTCTCAAATCGAGCTATTGTCACCATAACGTTCTTGGCTCATAAATGATCTAAACTCTCTGTGTACACAGATCATTACACAGAAAAATAAAGCATCTGCTTTATATAATCCTCAAAATGGACGCGTTCTCTTCTTGTCCTACACCACAGTAAGCCACATTTATACAGCAGAGTTGCTGACTCACGTGCGCAAAATGCATTTCCAATAGGGACCATACACTGACTTTGGAGATTGTGTTCCAAAAAGTATACGGTGTTCAAGCAAGAACTGGATGCGGAGAAAGAGCAAGCTAATGCTACAGAAGGGGATGCGGCAGCCACAGCGCAAGGTGTCATCACTCATTTTGATTGGGTATTACAGCATGACGGATGGGGCCCCGCGGGCCACGGTGCGTCTCCTCCGTGCTTATTACGGCTGTTCTTAAGTGGGAGTTGATTTAGCTTAAATAGGTTGTTTCATAAGGAGAAGACACCGGCGCTGTCACCGCATCTCTGTTCCTTCGCACTGTATCCCGCCACTTTAATTGAATAATGCCTCCTCTACATACCTATTAGTGCGCTTAGCTACATACCATGCCCCTATAATTGCTTATACAAGCCAGCTAATTCCAGCACTCCCCTCCTTTCCTTTCTTTTCATGTGATATTTCACGCGGTTAATATAGAGAGCTCGCGCCGGCGAGGATAAAGACGGCTTGTTTAAAGGGTTATCAGGTCTGTGCAGCACCGTGTTGTCTTTTATCCGCCCTCCGTAATTACTTGTGTAATCATTAAGCTGCAGTTTATCAGGTTTTAAGGCTTTTATTAATTAGAGCACTCAAGCGATTTCACGCCACTTTTTTTAGGGTCACGTAATTCGCCAGCCATTGTCACGCTGCCTGTAAAAGAGAGATGAACAAGGTTTTCACAATTGCGCGTGACATTATTACAAAGATTTATCTGGGATGGCGCTGCTTCAATATTATTGAATTATAGACATCCTGCACGTGATGCAAACTGCGTTGTATCATGGAGCCGGTTCTCTCGGGTCCTCTTAACACTGGTGATTGTACCAATAAGATGAATGTGCTTCGTGATTTTAATCTACATTAGAAGTTTCCTGCATCCCTAATATGCAGTTTAATAATGAATTTGTTTCGTTTTTTTTTATTTTTTTTTGCTGAGATATTAAGCTCAGTCAACAAGGTGTTTGGCTGGAAGATTTATTTGTGGATGTAGCAATGTTTTTTTGCCGTTCTGGAGCTGTCCAGTCAGCACCATCAGCCAATCGCACTGACATCAGCACCACAGACAGCTCCAAATAACCAGCGCTTCAATGCCTGCACAAATAAGAAAACATGTAATGTCTCAAAAAAAAAAGACTTTTCTCTTTCTAGTTGTGTTATATATTAAAATTTAATCCTAATTCAGTTTAATTTTGTTTAATAACATTTTAACAGAATGTATTATATAGATTTTAATGTAAACCAAAACATATAACACTGTTTGCTGATTATTCTAATATTGTTTTTTAAATAAATTAACTGATGGTCAGTTTAAAATGTCAAAAATGGTGATAAATCATGATTTAAATACATTGTATTACACTGAAAAAATGTGTATACTATAGGATTTACTTTGAAACAATTATAATTTTAATATATTGAATATAAAAGAATGAATAAATAAATCAAATAAATTGAAAACCACTGAAACAATAGCCATTAAAATGATAAAATAAACTAAATGAATAAATAAATAAAATCAGCATTTGATTAAAATAAATGATAAATAATTGATGTTATCATTGTTAAATTCAATCGTCTTTAAGAATGATTTAAATGATCATAATGATTGATGATTACTTATAATTACAAACTAAACTAAAATTTGATTCAAACTATATTAAATAAGGTAAATAAATGTGTAAATAAATGTGTCAATAAATGAATAATAATATTAATATAAAACATAGAACATAATGCAACTTTTTTAAGCAGTCTTTTGAACAAAAATTTCCAACTCAGGCTCATTCTGATTACGTAACCCTATATACATTTCTGGAGAGAACAAAATGCATCCCAGGAGGTACGTTTTTTGCAGTTTTTGTTTTCGTGAATCCACCAGAGGCCATTAAGCATGCTTTTTCAAATCTCAAATTTCTCTCATGATTGCCATTCGCGCCTGCTGTGCTCACGTAAATTCACTGGAGGCTGCTATCGACTGACTGACTTACTGACTGACCCACTAACCAATTTCCCCACCCTCCCTTTTCCTTAAACCCAACCATTTATAAAAAAAAAAAAAGCACTGATAGACCCATCCACTCACTTCCCTAAACCCAACCGCAGTGTTTTAAAAAGCAATTCAAAACCATCCATAGGCAGGTAAGTGGACAGCTGGTAAGCGCAAAAAGCAACAGCGTCATACCGCTTTGTATCATTCATTTTAAGATGAAATGCAGCAATAAGTAGCTCTGGCTACGTAATTCGCAATCTCCAGAAATGCTAAGTTTTCAGAATGAGCCTGTGTTGAAAATTTCAAAACTTTAATGCTGTTTTTGATAAAGCACTAAACTTTAAACACTATTTATTATATTGTTTTCACAAGATAAATTTGGCTCATAAATGAAACTACATAGTTGTCTTTTACATTTTAGGATAGGTTGCTTCACATGAGGATAATCATATTAGTGAATCTGTGGCATTTAAGGTCTAAAGCATTCACTGTAAATCACAAATAATTGCCAAGAAATGTCAAATAAAACATGGAAGTAAAAAGACTGAAATCGTACTGCCTTTCACAACATGCTCTAAGATGTTAACTTAAAAAACACTCATTTTTGAAACAGTGACAGGGTTAATAAGTATTGACAGATGCATTATAAAGATTGATCATTTGAAGCTATCTATTGCATTAAGCAATGTTAGCAAACAAAACGTAGTCATAAAGTGTTACCTGCTTGTCCTTGTAATCCTGTGATGGACTGTAGATATTATGATGCTGTTTGCTGGCAGAAATTCAGTGATGCACTTTTCTTGTTTATTCTCTTGGCTTCTGTCACTTACTTGGCCAGCGGTCACAAGAAGATCACAGAATGTAAAAGAGCTCAGATACCCTGATGACAAAAAAAACCAATATTAATTTCACATGCAATGATGACAAACTGGAAGTGACCCTATAATGTGTTTTATTATCAGTCCACAGCCCCCCAACAATTGTAAAATCTTCCAAAATTTGTTTCCTTTCAAGGTTTAAGAATGGTCAATACTTTTGGCTACTTTTTCAATAATAATTTTTGGCTAATCTCTCCCTTCACTGTATTTTGGTATTATTATTTATTTGGCACAATTTTCACATGCAAGCAATTGGTACATTTTCAAAACTTTTAATACTCATTTCACAACTAGGCATGGACCGGTCTGAAATTCTGAGAGTATGATAACCTTGGATAAAAATATTATGGTTCCACGATATCATAACATTTTTTCCCCATTGAACATGGTATATATTTTGAAATAATAAATGTCAGGCTAAATAATTAAAATAAGTCATTGACTTCTGTAGTCTTAATTAGTTTCAAAAACACAGATTTCTTGAAAAGACATCTTTGGATATCTTTCTTTTTTTTGAATATAAAGTAAGCCACTGCACTGTTTAGCTCTACGGATGTTGGTTAATAAGAGATTTGATTTTCAGATGTATCCTGAATCACGGACTGACCAGTAACTTATGATGTGGAAGGTTCTTTTCTACTGTTGCCCTACCCAAAGAACAAAAAAAAAATTGTTGTAAAAAACATCAAAACTAACAAAACGTACAAATACCTTAGGAACGATATAACAGAACACTTTACCGGTTTTAAAACCTTGACTTTTCAAAACCGCGGTAAACCTTAAAACAGGTTATCATCCTATGCCTAATCACAACAGATCATCCAATTTGTCAAACATTTCAGCATATTTTCATTTGTGTACAATACACATAATCACAAATTAAGAAATAATAAAGAAATACTTTTCACTGCATCAAATAAATGTTCACAGTAACTGCCTTTCACGAAGCTATTAAAATTACATTACATACAAAGCTATTACATTTCTTATCATTTCGTTTGATTACTTAGTATTTAACTCAACTAATTGTAATGTTTAATCAATTTGCCTGATAGTTTGTAAGTTACAAAGAGCTTTCAGTCAAGAAATATTAAACACTAAAGTAAAATCTTAATGTATTCTCTCCCAGTTTCGTGTTGTGTAAACTTTTTTAGAGCAGCATGGTGGCTAGCACTGTAACCTCACCGCAGGAAGGTCGCTGGTTTGAGTCCCGGCTGGACCAGTTGTCATTTCTGTGTGGAGTTTGCACATTCTCCCTGTGTTTGTGTGGGTTTCCTCCGGGTGCTCCGGCTTGTGCTGTAATAGTTGGTGGTTCATTCTGCTGTGGGGAGCTCTGAAATAGACTAAGCTGAAGGAAAATGAATGAATAAATGAAAGAATAAAATTTATAAATATAGCTTTTGTCAGATTGTCCGAAGATGGGTGTAACATTTGCTGGTATGTATGTGTATACAGTTTTGCAGTACAGTAACATTCATTCAGCACCAAGGGGGGATTTGAAAGTTTTTTGTATTTTTGTATTTGTATTGTTTGCTATTGAGTGAACTCATTGTTAAAAGTACTATGCTGGATTGAAAAACATTACTGTTGAGTTTTGATGATTAAAACCAGATATTCTCAATACATAGCACAATAATCTAAAACAATAATTGTATGGAATGAAAATATGTGCAGCTAAAATAAAATCATGAGGTCAGGTTTTGAAACAACGACTAGTGGTATTACAAGTGTGATCGGCTAAAGTTTTGTACCAAGAGATTTGAAAATGTACTCACAAATGTACTCACAAATGTCACTCACTCAGTGCTTTGAGTCTGAGATAAGTGCACTTCAAATAAAATTCATTATTATTATTTTTATGTACACCTTACATATAAAAATAGGACAAACCAATAAAAAAGTAACACCAAGCCAAGATGGAGCTCTGCCAAAGACAACAAACCTAATCTCTCGCGCACACACACACACACACACACACACACACACACACACACACACACACACACACACATAAACACGGGCAAGGCCAAATATGCTGCCAGTCTTGCCCCACAAACCTAAACATTCATATTTGTCACACACACACACACACACATACATCCGTTTGGGCTGCCTGAGGTGCCCGCTGGTTCCGCATGATTGATGACGCCGATTGAGAGGCAGATCATTTGGGTGCCCCTCGCTACCAAGGACGTAAATCACATCAGCCCACTCTAATGATTTCTCCCAGACCCATTTGGCAGAATCCACAATAACCTATTGAGCCTTGCATGGGGACAAAAAAAAAAACATCAATAAAGTCAAATAATGATTTTATTTAAGCACTTTATCAAGCATTTTTTCCAAGGTTGGATGGGGGAGAGAAGCTTCTGGAACCCGTCAAGGTGGTTTGATGCGTTAGAAACGCAAAAGTCACTGCCTACGACTGAATTTGTCTATTCCAGGCACTGGAAGTTGGATGTGTTTTAAGGAGTAAAGATGTCTGCTGTGTGGTACAGTGATGAATGAGGAGTTGGAGAGCAGATTTGGACATTCGCTGCCCTGAGGGTTGACCCATTTCAACTTTTCATTAAAACGTCCAGTCTGGGCCAAGCCATGATTTGCTTCTAATTGATGAGGCCATTATGATCTAATTAAGCACACATTTTCAAAGCCACTCTTAGTTTGGCTTCATCATGGCAGGAGAAAGCTCATTGGCACCGGATAGATATTTAACAAATGAAGAAGTATTAAAATCACATGACAGGATGAATCAAATACATTCATTTTGCATTAATTTTGACTTATTCATATCTTTTATGGAATTAAGTCATATTTGTTGTACTGTTGTGTAATAGTAGCATTGCTATTTTTTGGCTCACTTTTATCTAGTCATTTAATGTTTACTTTGCAATAATTTGTTTCAATAACATTTTGTTCTCTCTTTTTGTAAGATTTATTCAATATTATTTTCAATATACTTTTAGCAGCAGTTAAAAAAGCATTGTATGGTTCAAAAATACAGTTTTATGCAAAAAATTAAAAACATTAAAATCCTAAACATTAAAATATTAAGCAAAAATTGTATTACATGAAGATATTTTGCAAATTTCCAACCATAAATATTTCAAAACACAATTTTTGATTATTAATGTGCATTGCTAAGAACGTAGTTTGGACAACCTTAAAATCAGCTTTAATATATTTTTTGGCAACAGTAAAAAAGAAGCATTGTATGGGTCAAAATTAATGTTTTTTCTTTTATGCAAAAATCATTAGAATATCAAACAAATATTACGTAACATAAAGGTATTTTAAAAAGTTCAAACCTTAAATAATTCAAAACATACTTTTTGATAAATATTGTACATTGCTAAGAACTTAATTTGGCAAACTTTAAAAGCAACTTCAATATATATTTTGGCAACAGTTAAAAAAAAAGCATTGTATGGGTACAAAAATATTGTTTTTTATGCTAAAAATCATTAGAATATTAAGCAAAAATTGTATTCCATGAAGATATTTTGTAAACTTTCTACCATTAATTTATCAAAACACAGTTTTTGATTAGTATCTTAATATAAGAACTTGATTTGGACAAGTTTAAAAGCAACTTTTTAAATATTTAGATTTTTAATCCTCTGATTCCTGATTCCAAAATATTTTTGTAACAGTAAAAAAAGGCATTGTATCTGTAAGAACAATTGTTTTTTCTTTAAGGTAAACATGTATTAAGCAAAGATTGTGTGAAATAAAGATATTTAGTAAATTTTTGACTGTAAATAATTCAAAACACCCTTTCATATTAGTAATGTGCAATTCTAAGAAATTGGAACACTTTAAGTCCAACTTTGTCAGTATTTAGATTTTTTTTTTCACCTCAAATTCCAGATTTTCAAATCAGACCAATGAGATTAAATTCTAACTATGTATATGTCAATGGAAAGCCTAGTTATTCCAAACATTTCAAAAAATGACACACATCCATCACATATAGTCACATATATGATGCACACTGACACAACAGAGGTGATAAGGTACTGACAGACCTCAAACTTATCCAATCAACAAGTTTAAACCTACTGTAAAATGGAATTACATGTTGGATTGAATGCTAATCTTTCCTGATAAAAGCACTAAATGCAAACTGAAATGTAAGTAAAAAACCCCACTTAAGTCATATTTGCTATGATCTTCCCAAATGACAATGTGTGTTTTAATAGCTCACTCTAAAGTGAACGGTCTGATGCGGTGAGGGGCATCCTTGCATGAAAGTCAATCCAGTGAAAGTGTGTGTGCATCTCCTTATTAGTAACACAAAGCTGGATGGGGAGATGTTAGGCTCTGTTCAAATAAGCTTGCTGTCCCCAGGCCAGGTTTTATGTGTGAGAGGGCCGAGGAAAGAACGCGAAGAAATGGATGAATGGTTGGATGGAGAACTTTCTTTTAATTTGAAGTCTTGAGGGAAAATGTGCATATACAATTACAGCACATACGAGCGGAGCCCAAAAGAGAAAACTGAACAATGAAATGGAGAGAAATATGATGATCTGTGGTGTTATCACCTCTTTTCTCCTCCTATCGTCTTCTACATGCAGGAAATGATAAATGTAAGTAATGCCACTGTAATCCATTACTAAGGACTGACAGTTTGCATGAATAGGGCTGTGAAGTTGTGAGGGAGGGGACGGGGTCTATCATCAAACTCAATTATCATCTTATTACAGCCACTAAGTGGCCTCATATTAGGGTCACTGCCCTTAATTTCAAGGGGGAAAATAATTGGTAACTCCCATAATAGCAATACACAGGCACCATTTAGCAAACCCTGAGGGGATCTTGTGGGCTAATCAATGAGGAGTCTATAGCGCAATGCGACCACCATCTGATAAGTGTCTGGCTCTGTTTTTCCACAGTACTAATCAAACTTAACAGAAACTTAAGGAAACCATTATGTAAATAAAGTTCAAAGAAGATGTTATTTAAAGAGACAGTCCTCCTGGAAAAAAAACTTGATCCACCTCATGTTGATTCAAGCCATAGTAATCCTCAAGGAAACTAAAAAAAAGAATACTTTTTTTTTGTTTCGAACAACTAATTGGAAGATAAATTTCCTCTAAACACCTTTCTAAGAACTCAGATCGATATGTTAGCCTGATCTTTTTGGTCAACCACTTATAGCACATGTCAGAAACAAAACGTTATTACAACATATGACAAGAGACCTACTTCTCTCAGAGAGAGTAAACGCTGTATTGTGTTGATTTTATATCAGTTGCAGCCCAAGTCCTATAATAAAACAATGGAAGAACCGGTTGAGCCAAACCAACCTTCACCTAAAGCATGATATGAGTATAGGACATTACTGGTAACTTTGAACTTAGTTTGTATTACATTACGAGTATATTATGGCTGTGGATGTGCTGAATGTGCACACAATCATTTCATAGTTGCAAGAGCCAGTATGAACAAGTCAATATTTCATAATGAGCAATTTTTTATTTATTTATTTTTTTGTATGTGCATGAAACATTATACATGGAAGTCTTACAGCACATGTGGTGGATAATAACAGACATGACATCCATGTAAAAATATCCAAGATTAAATCTACCTGAACTTTTACTACCGCACCATAGTGCATAAAATTCCAACAGTGCACATTTTTCATTCACTTCAATAACTTACGGAAAACTAGTCATTACATTTTACATTCAGTTGCTTATCAAACTAACCAGCTAAAAACTGAAATCAACATTACAATCTTTGATTAAAGCAACAAGAAAAGTATATGAAAACAATGATACAATAAAGTTTAACGAGGGAAATAAATTATGAGAAAAATCAAATATAAAACTTTAACAAAACTATTTTTTAAGTTTATTGCAAAATATGTATCTATATGCGCTCACAAATGCATGAAAGCATAGGAAGACTTGAGGGAAGTGGGCAGACCTAAAGAATTTGCTAACTGCAACTGGATAAATTTATACACAGCATCATGGGGAATATAGTTTTCTGCACACTTAAAAAAGCTCAATTAATGTTAAAAAAAGGTAAAAAAAAAAACTCAGGGAGCACAAATGATTTTTATAAATGGCTTATATAAAGGCTGTATTTAAAGGATTATCAGGAATTGTTAAGAATGGATAATAATTAAATGAACTATGAATGAATATATGAGCTTCGTAGAGCTTTTGGATGATATTAGAATGAGATAATTCTATATTTGTGAATGGGTAAACTATCTCCTAAAGTATCCCAATGTTCCCCTTCGGTTGGGGAACTTCAGTGCCATGAATGGGAGGATTCGGATCAGAAGCCGCTTATCTGGAGAGTATTGAACGGGCCAATGAATGAAATTAATTGGCAGCGTAAGCTTGCGCAGGTGTGCGACATCTGCAATCATCTCAGCATATAAGCACACCTGAAGCCAGCAGACGCCATCCTTTTCGCTTCAGATCCTTTCTGAGTGAGTCGATGAGGGTTCCTCTTGCTGATCAGCACTTCAGAGCGAACGAGTGTGTCTCCCGGTCCAGAGTGGGTCTTCGCGGTGGCAGACGGTCGAGCTGGGTTACTCCCTTGCCTGCGGTTCTTTGGGTCCGGTCCTCCAGAGCGGTGCGTATAGTTGCAACTTTCCTAAAAGAGCAACACAGTCGTGCAGCACGTCCTTTTCAGGATGGCGCTCCGACTGTGCGTTTCTGGATGCGGGGGTTTCCTGTCTCCGGATGATGGACACGATCACTGCATTGCATGTTTGGGGGTCCAGCATGTTAATGCGGTGCTCGCGGGCGGTTCATGTCGTCATTGCGATGCCATGACCGTTGCACAGCTAAGATCGCGGCTAACTTTCGCAAGAGAGCGAGCCACCCCAGTTGCCTCCTGTTCTAAAAAAGCAGCGGGCGCTCGGGCAGATCTGAGGGTTTCAGCGGGAGCTAATCCGCCGCCCACGGGCTCGCGGACCTCTCGCTCCTCACGGCGCTCCATCCAAGCTTCGGGTGGTGAGAGTGATCCGTCTAACCAGATGGTAGCTCTCACACTCGCTGACACCGGAGATCAGATGTCCTCCGCGGCATCGGAGGGTGGGCTTTCACTGTCCGACGAAGATCCGGACCCGCTCGCCCCCTCCGGGCAGGTGAGCGCTGTCAAATCGGATCCTGAAGCGGACATGTTAGCCGTGCTTTCCCGGGCTGCTTCGGCCGTGGGGTTGGAGATGGTTTATCCCCCAGCTCCGCGGCCGGACCGACTAGATGGGTGCTACGTAGAGGACCAGAAGGCGAAGCCTTCGAAGCCTCTCGTCCCCTTCTTCCCGGAAGTGCACAGTAGGCTCACGCAGTCCTGGAGGGCACCTTTCTCTGCCCGTGCTGCGAGTGCCTCCGCCCTCACCGCCCTTGACGGCGGAGCTGCCAGGGGGTATGAGGCGATCCCGTCAGTGGAGCGCGCTATCGCGGTCAATCTTTGTCCGCGCGGCGCCTCTACGTGGCGGGGTTTGCCCCGCCTCCCGTCCAAAGCCTGTAGGTTGTCTGCCTCCCTCGGAGCCAGAGCTTATAAGGCTGCGGGCCAGGCTGCTTCTGCTTTGCACGCGATGGCCACCTACCAGCGCTACCAAGCGCAGGCGCTGGCCGAGCTGCACGAGGGCGGGTCCAACCCAAGCTTATTACATGAGCTGCGCACCGCGACCGACTATGCTCTTCGGACTACTAAGTCCGCCGCGTGTGCGCTGGGGAGGACGATGTCCACACTTGTGGTTCAGGAACGCCACCTCTGGCTAAACCTGGCCGATATGCGCGACGTTGACAAAGTTCGCTTTCTTGACTCGCCCATATCCCAGGCTGGCCTGTTCGGCGACACCGTCGGTGAATTCACCCAGGAATTCAAGGCGGTGAAAGAGCAGTCGGATGCGATGGGCAATGTCATCTATCGGCGTGGCCGTAAGCCCGCTCCGCCCGCCGAGCCATCCACCTCCGCTGTTCCTCGCCGAGGGCGCCCGCCAACGAGTGCTGCCCCGCCCCCGCCTGCGCCTCCGGCCAAGCGGGCGCGGCGTTCACCTCGAAAGCAGGCAGCCCCTCCTGCCCAGGGCGCCGTTAAGTCCGGTAAACGGACCGCGAAGCGTCCCTGAGACAGGCCATCCGGAGAAGAGGAAACTTGCTCTTTCCCCGCTGGAGGGCGGGGCCCCGATAACAACGGTACTTTTCAGTGCCACCAAAACATCAGTAAAAGAGCACTTTTTCCCTTCCCCGGATGTGACTGCACGAGTTCTGCCAGTCCGGGACGCGCTGCCTTCCGGCTCGCAGACTCTACGTGCTTCGCCAGTGGCTCACGAGCGCTGGGGGGACGGTCTCCCTTCCCTCAGCCCTCCAGCCCCCTCTCCGGAGTCAGGGTGCGGAGCCAGAGCGAATCGCTCTCCTCCAGCTTTTCAGCGGGACCCTCGTGCTTCCCGGATCAGCACACCCACTCCGCGCTGCCCCACCGCTGGTACGTCAGCGATTGTAGCGATGACTCCATTAGCGAGGGCTCTGCCTGCCTGGTTAGCGCGGGCCAGCCCCTCGCGGTGGCTCATACGCACAATCAGACTCGGTTACGCGATTCAGTTCGCGAAACGGCCCCCCAAGTTTACGGGCGTGTATTTCTCCAGGGTCAACCCCCTGTCCGCCCCTGTCTTGCGAGAGGAGATTGCTGCCCTCCTGGCGAAGGGTGCAATCGAGCCGGTTCCTCCAGCCGAGATGGAGAGTGGGTTTTACAGCCCATACTTCATCGTACCCAAAAAGAGCGGTGGGTCACGGCCAATCCTAGATCTGCGCGTTTTGAACCGCTGTCTGCACAAGCTGCCGTTCAGAATGCTCACGCAGAGGCGCATTCTCCAATGCGTTCGTCCTCGGGATTGGTTTGCAGCCATAGACCTGAAGGACGCGTATTTCCATGTCTCCATTCTTCCACGCCACCGCCAATTTCTGCGGTTTGCGTTCGAGGGTCGAGCGTGGCAGTACAAGGTCCTCCCCTTCGGGCTCTCTCTGTCTCCGCGGGTCTTCACCAAACTCGCGGAGGGTGCCCTAGCGCCCCTTCGGCTCGCGGGCATTCGCATACTCAATTATCTCGACGACTGGCTGATTTTAGCCCACTCGCGGGAGCAATTGATTATGCACAGGGACGAGGTGCTTCGGCATCTCCGCCTACTGGGGCTTCAGGTCAACCGAGAAAAGAGCAAACTCGCCCCCGTGCAGAGGATTTCTTTTCTCGGGATGGAGCTGGACTCGATCACCATGGTAGCGCACCTCTCCGAGGAACGCGCTCGCCTGTTGCTGAACTGTCTGAGGGAGCTCGACAGCAAACTAGTGGTCCCACTGAAGTTCTTTCAGAGGCTCCTGGGGCATATGGCATCCGCAGCCGCCGTCACGCCGCTCGGGTTGCTCCATATGAGACCACTTCAGCACTGGCTTCACGATCGGGTCCCCAGACGCGCATGGCACGCGGGCACACACCGGGTCTCGGTTACTGCGCTGTGTCGCCGCGCCCTCAGCCCTTGGAACGACCCCTCGTTCCTACAGGCCGGTGTGCCTCTAGGACAGGCGTCCAGCCATGTTGTTGTTTCAACAGACGCTTCCAACACGGGTTGGGGGGCCGTGTGTCGCGGGCATGCGGCTGCGGGCCTCTGGAAGGGTGCCCAGCTGCATTGGCACATCAATCGCCTAGAGCTGTTGGCAGTGTTCCTCGCTCTCCACCGCTTTTTACCGGTGCTGGAGCGGCAACACGTGCTGGTCAGGACGGACAGTACGGCGGCGGCGGCGTATATCAACCGCATGGGGGGTATGCGCTCTCGCCGCATGTCTCAGCTCGCCCGCCGTCTGCTCCTCTGGAGTCACCCGCGGCTGAAATCGCTGCGCGCCATTCACGTCCCAGGCACGCTCAATCGTGCAGCTGATGCGCTCTCACGACAGCTGTTACGCCCTGGAGAATGGAGACTCCACCCCGAGTCTGTTCAGCTGATATGGGCGCGATTCGGGGAGGCCCAGATCGATCTGTTTGCTTCCCCCGAGAACGCTCACTGCCAGTTGTTTTTTTCCCTGACCGAGGGCTCTCTCGGCACGGATGCACTGGCCCACAGCTGGCCTCGGGGCATGCGCAAGTATGCGTTTCCCCCAGTGAGCCTGCTCGCGCAGTTTCTGTGCAAGGTCAGGGAGGACGAGGAACAGGTTCTGCTAGTTGCGCCCCTTTGGCCCAACCGGACCTGGATATCAGAGCTCTCACTCCTCGCGACGGCCCTCCCCTGGCGGATCCCTTTGAGAGAGGACCTACTCTCTCAGGGACAGGGCACCATCTGGCACCCTCGCCCCGATCTTTGGAACCTCCACGTGTGGTCCCTAGACGCGAGGAAGACTTAGGTAACCTACCGACTGCGGTGGTTAATACCATCACTCAGGCTAGAGCCCCCTCCACGAGGCGCGCCTACGCCCTGAAGTGGAGTCTATTCACTGAATGGTGCGTCTCTCGCAGAGAAGACCCCCGAAATTGCCAGATTAGTGTTGTGCTCTCTTTCCTTCAAGAGAAGTTGGACAGCAGGCTGTCGCCCTCCACTCTCAAGGTTTACGTGGCCGCCATCTCCGCTTATCATAGCGCGGTAGCTGGCGGCACCGTGGGAAAGCATAACCTGGTCATCCAGTTCCTTAGGGGTGCTAGGCGAATTAATCCATCTCGCCCCCCTCTCATGCCCTCTTGGGATCTCGCCCTCGTTCTCACGAGTCTGCGATCCGATCCCTTTGAGCCACTCGAATCAGTATCTCTAAGATTTCTGTCCCTGAAGACAGCTCTGCTGGTTGCGTTGGCCTCCATCAAGAGGGTCGGGGACCTGGAGGCATTTTCGGTCAGTGACTCGTGCCTGGAATTCGGGCCGGATTACTCTCACGTTATCCTGAGACCCCGCCCCGGTTATGTGCCCAAGGTTCCTACCACCCCCTTTAGAGATCAGGTAGTGAACCTGCAAGCGCTGCCCCCGGAGGAGGCAGACCCAGCCCTTTCTTTACTTTGTCCAGTTCGCGCTCTGCGCATTTATGTGGACCGTACTCAGAATTTTAGATCATCTGAGCAGCTCTTTGTCTGTTATGGCGGTCGGCAGCAGGGAAGTGCCGTATCGAAACAAAGATTATCCCACTGGATTGTGGATGCCATTTCACTCGCTTATTCGAGTCGAGGTCAGCCGTGTCCCCCGGGAGTACGTGCACACTCCACTCGGAGCGTTGCATCCTCTTGGGCGCATGCACGCGGCGCCTCTCTAACAGACATCTGTAGAGCTGCGGGCTGGGCGACACCCAACACATTTGCAAGGTTTTACAATCTGCGAGTGGAGCCGGTTTCCTCAAGGGTATTAGGTAACCCTTTGGTGATTGAGGAGACAACTCGGTAGGGTGTTGAAACACGCTTGCTGCGCCATTCTCCCTAACACGGAGGTACGTGCGCCTTTTTTATCTGTCAGTAAAGTTCCCCGTCAGGTGAGCCCTGCAGATTCCTCCGTGGCCCCCAGCACTGACTCAGCAGAGGAGTCACTTGCTGGCCCACTACGTTGTAGGTCTGCCCGCTGGTCAGCCCGCGTTTTGGGTATAGGTGCCTGCTATGCGTGATCCCCACTAGGCGATCCCATATGCTTATTCCGCCACGGTTAAGTCCCCCCCTGGGCGGACCCGTGTCTTCCCTCTCCGCTAACCACTCTTTGCTATGCGTACTCCCCCTTTTTGGGCTAGTCCATAGGTAAATTCTGCCATCTATCCCCCCCTTGGGTAACGGATGGCCTCCGCAGCGTCCTCCCTATCGGGATTGCACGCTTCCCAACGTACTGTCGTATTTCCTAGAATTATCTAGATGCTCACGACTTCCCAAAAAATATATCTAAATCCGTAAAACTTCTGTTGAAGTAGGATAAATTAGGGCCAGGGACACGTTGGAGGACCGCGCCCCCCATGATGTGGGTGCGTCACGCTTGCTTGACTATCTCCTCATCGGGGGTGTTGGTAAGGTGCAGTCATTATGGCGCTTTCCATATTCTCCCATTCATGGCACTGAAGTTCCCCAACCGAAGGGGAACGTTCGAGGTTACAGAAGTAACCCTTCGTTCCCCGAGGAGGGGAACGGAAGTGCCATATTCCGTCGCCATAATGACTGTCCCTTAGCTGTTTGAAAGTCTCTTCAGCTTAAAAGGATGGCGTCTGCTGGCTTCAGGTGTGCTTATATGCTGAGATGATTGCAGATGTCGCACACCTGCGCAAGCTTACGCTGCCAATTAATTTCATTCATTGGCCCGTTCAATACTCTCCAGATAAGCGGCTTCTGATCCGAATCCTCCCATTCATGGCACTTCCGTTCCCCTCCTCGGGGAACGAAGGGTTACTTCTGTAACCTCGAACGTTTTCAGTCAAGTTCTATGATCTGTTTTAGAGGATCAGACTTTCATTTTACCCCAGTTAGATAATACCAAAATGCTAATAAACATGTACCACATACACTAAAACACATTTAGCATTTTAAAATATATTATTTAAAAAACGTAGTTTAACAAACAATGTAATTACAAAAACATATTTAAACACAACTGATAAAGTGATAAAATTATTTGTGTATATAAATTGATGTTTGTGTGTGTGTGTGTTGTCTATTTTCAGTTCATGAACCATTCATTCATTCATTCATAGTTCCAAAATAATAAAAATGCAATATTTTTACAGCTTTTTAACACTTAATTGTACATAAAGTAAATTATTTAATTGACTAAATAACTAACAAATGTATATTGAATTAATTAATTCATATATTGAATTCATGTAACATTTAGTTAACATCAATCTAGATAAATGAATGCAAAGGTAAAAAAATGTAAATAAAGGCTGTATTTAAGGGATTATCAGGAATTGATAAAAAACTGATAATAATCAATTGAACTATGATGAAAATGAATTTTATTAGAGTGAGATTATGATTTTTTACATATGGGTAAACTATCCCATAAACTTTCTGAATGTTTTCAATCAAGTTCTATGATTTGTTTTAGAAGATCAGATTTTCATTTTTACCCTATTTCGATTTTTGAGCACCTTTCGCATCTACATATTTGATACTTCCTGAAATCCAGACCCCAAGTGGTGCTCTCAGCCATCGCATTTCATTTAGAGGCAAATTCTATCCCCATGAGCCAAGCAGAGTGAAAAGCTTCTGAGAAGCATTTATGGGGAAATAATCTCTCTAAAGTGATATTGATATCAGATTTGACCAAACACACATTCACAGCCCTATTTTTCATTCCCCCAAAATATGCGGCTGAAAAAAGTCTCAGGAGGGACCAGTCAGAGATGAAATAATCCATCTGTATTGTAAAAGTAGTTTTCTTATTCAAAGAGCAGCCCCTCCGGTCCTCTGTTTTGTAGATTGAGAGTGACACTGCCCATAGGGCTCCACACACCGAATGCTTTTAGAGACGCCCTCTAAGTGAGTTACCCGATTCTGTGGACACCAAAGATTCAATAAAACACTTGCCTGTCTGTTCTGTTTTTTCGTCCTCATACTCTCGCTGCAGCCTTTACTTCTCACCTCCTCTTCTCTCTGTTTTCCATCGCTGCTCTGCTAACTTCACTAGGAAAAGTGCAAACAGGCAAAATTAGAACTTTCATATTTTAGATCGAGTCAGACCTTTCAATGGGTCAATGAAAAGAATCAGCGTTAGTGGAGTATCACTAAAATGTAGATTTAACTTTGTAGATTGGTTTATTTATATCTTTTGTCATTTAGTCACGCAAAACTGTTTGACAGTTATTCTTAACTAAAAACAGCTTCTAATGTACGAAATATGCATTACACTTTAATTTTAAAGCTTGTGTGTGTGTGTGTGTGTGTGTGTGTGTGTGTGTGTGTGTGTGTGTGTGTGTGTGTGTGTGTGTGTGTGTGTGTGTGTGTGTGTGTGTGTGTATTTTACAGTGTTCAGCATATATGAGTACACAACATTTTGAAAATTAATATTTGTATCCATTTCTCAGGGAATATGGGTAATATATATTGGTGCATTTGAACAAAACAGACTTATTAAACAGATGTATGTATTCAAATAATATTTTAGTCACAGAACATCCTCAGAAATAGAAAGATAATACATTTAAATTTATGCAAAATATTGAAAAATAAAATGACAAACTACAACATTAAAACAAAATTTAATATATATTTTTGTTTCTCTTGATTTTTGTTCTTTTTTAAACATTTTATTTTATATTTTTCCAAAACATATAAATCTGGGCTACTAATTTATGGACCATTATTGTAAGTTATTTAGTTAGATTCGCTCCAGATGTGGTTTCAGTACTGACTAAACTAATGTATACACAATTATAATATTGTAAAGCATCTTATAGAAAATATTAGTAAAAATAACAGAATGGATTAATGTGAACTTACTTAATTGGCTGTTGTGTTTCCATTTCATCAAAAAATTTCTTAAAATAAGCTTTCTTTTCATTGTGCAAAACAAAATGCATGAGAAACTTTTCCAGATGCTAACTCTTTATTTTTTTCTTTTAAATTTAAAACATGAAATATTATTATGATACTGTCTGTTTTCAAGAGGTTGCAGAGAAACTAAGCCAGTAAAAAGTTTGTTTAAAATGTTATAGAGTTAAACATAACATGATAGTGTTAGAGCTCATGACGTGAGGTGATAGAGCTTTTATAGTAGCAGCTCCAAGACTTTGGAACTTTCACTTTCCTTAAGAACAACTTTTAAAATGACTTTGGAGTCATTTTAGGCCTCTGAAAACACTTATCTTCTTTATCTTTTAATCACGTGTTGTAAGTTAATGTATTTTGGTTCCTTGCTTGTTTGCACATACAGTTGAAGTCAGAATTATTAGCTCCACTGTTTATTTTTCTCCTCGTTTTCTGTTTAACAGAGAGAAGATTTTTTTTCAACACGTTTCTAAACATAACAGTTTTAATAACTCATTTTTAATAACAGTAAATAATATTTCACTAGTTATTTTTCAAGACACTTCAACACAGCTTAAAGCGACATTTAAAGGCTTAACTAAGCTAATTAGGTTAACTAGGCAGGTTAGGGTAATAAGGCAAGTTATTGTATAATGATGGTTTGTTCTATCAAAAAAAAAAAAATAGCCTAAAGGAACTAATAATTTTGTCCTGAAAATTATGTTTAAAAAATTAAAAACAACTTTTATTCCAGCCGAAATAAAACAAAAAAGACTTTCTCCAGAGGAAAAAATATTATCAGACACACTGTGAAAATGTTCTTGCTTTGTTAAACATCATTTCGGAAATAATTAAAAAAGAGAGAAAAAAAATATGTACAGCACCTTAGTACCATTGTGGATAGTTGAAAGTGCTCTAGAAAAAAAGTTGTGTTGAGTTGAGTTGTACTTCAGAAACACTTCAGGTTGTCTTTTTAATTACCAAATAAATCATGGGAGATTTTGTTTATGAGTTTCTATTAGTAGATGACGCAAAGAAAATCTGATGGAAAAACCTCTCTTTCTCTATCATTTTGCCTGCATACAGATTGCAGATTTCATTGGACACCGCTACGAAAACATAAAATAAACATTTTAAAAAAGTCTAAAACAAGACTGCATCTGAAACATATTCTAATAACGAACTCTTTCATGAATCAAAATCAGCGAATACTGATGCATCTTTTCTCAGCCTGCCACAACCAATTTCTATTTCCCCTTCGAGTGTTTAAGTCACAGTGCGTGTGCTCCTCCATCCTCCACCGCTTCCCCCCAGGAGACCAGGCTGGTCAGAAGTCAAGATCATTTCAATTCCTCTCGTCTCTGTTTCCCCGCAAAACAACTCGCTCTTCCTCCAGTGCTAAACTGGGGAAACTTTTGCGCTCTCTGAGGGAGATGCTAAACTGTTTTAAAAGGCAATTACGACAGTTTTAGGGGCCCTGCTGAGGGGAATAGAGCGAGAGAGAGAGAGAGAGAGAGGGAGCGATAGAAAGATAGTGAAGAGTGAAGATATGTTAATGGGAGTCTGGAAGTTTGGTGAGTGTGTGTATGTGGCTGATCTGATGCAGTGACCTGACCAGTGGGGTGTGTGTTTTTTGGCTGGAGATGAGGTGCAGGGTGCAGTGACAGTTGGCTGGTTGTAATTATCTTCAGGTTAGGTCACTCATCCTGAGAGGGCAGAGGTGATAGAGGCTGCGGAGGGAGCGAGGGAAGGGTTAGGAGGTCACGGTGTGGTTAGCGCTACAGTTCTTCTTTCTCTCCTCCTTTCTCCTGCTGTGCTTTCTCATGAGAGAAAGCTTCATGAATGCTTTACATTATAGTACTATAAAGAAAAAGGTGCAGTTTACTGTGTTTCAACAAACTAAAATGTGTTGAGTATTTCAAATTAAATGCAACATTTGAAGTATAGAAGGATTTCATATTTCTCAAAAACTCATTAATTTCTTTTCCTTCAGCTTAGACTCCAACCACCAATTATTCCAGCATATGTTTTACGTGGCAGATACCCTTCCAGCCACAACCCAGTATTGGGAAACACTCATACACACTCATTCACATGCAGTACACTACAATTTAGTTTACCCAACTCAACCTGTAGCGCATGTGTTTGGACTGTGGGAAACTGGAGCACCCATAGGAAACCCACGTCAACACAGGAAGAACATACAAACTCCACACAGAAATGCCAACTAGCTCAGCCGGGACTTGAACCAGTGACCTTCTTACTCTGAGGCGAGAGTGCTTACCGTTGAGCCACCGTGCCACCCCCTATTTAAAGAATATATGGTAAAATAGATTCAAAAAATTTTTAAGTGTAATATTTTATATAATTATGATGTTTAATTAAACGAATAGTTCATAAATGACTTGTGCATGTAATAAAAGATTTCACGTCAGAATTTTACACTGAATATTGTAAAATTATTGTTTAATATAGTTCAAAATATTTTTTTATAAAAAGTGATAAAATAACATATTTAATTTAAAAGTTATAAAAATTAGAAAATGCAGTGCTTTTATTTAAATCTTTTACATAAAAAACTGAGAGATTTAGAGAGATTATTTATGCTGAAATAACTGCTATTTATTTTTATTATTATATTACAGGTGCATTGACTTTATAGAAAATGTTAAGTCTTTAAAAACAAATCTATATTTAATGTAAAATGATACAAACTATTTTTCTCAAGCATTATACTGCTTATGTTCTACAGATTATGTACATTATCAGACCTTATGATACCACTGTAAAATCAGAATAGAGATTTTAAAAAAGTGAGTAAACCCATTGCCGTATAGTGAATGCATTGATTTTTAAGTACATTTTACATTTAGTTCAATTCAATTCATCTTTATTTCTATAACGTTTAACAATGTAGATTGTGTCAAAGCAGCTTTCTAGTAAATTGAAACTGCGTCAGTTCAGTTTTCAAAGTTGAATTTTAGTTTAGTTCAGCTTTCATTCATTCATTTCCTTTATTAATCTGGGGTTGCCACAGCGGAATGAACCGCCAACTTATCCAGCAAGTTTTTTATGCAGCGGATGCCCTTCCAGCTGCAACCCATCTCTGGGAAACATCCACACACACACACTACGGACAATTTAGCCTACCCAATTCACCTATACCGCATGTCTTTGGACTGTGGGGGAAACCGGAGCACCTGGAGGAAACCCACGCGAATGCAGGGAGAACATGCAAACTCCACACAGAAACCCCAACTGAGCCGAAGATCGAACCAGCGACCCAGCGACCTTCTTGCTGTGAGGCGAACGTGCTATCCACTGCGCCACTGCGTCGCCTTAGTTCAGCTTAGTGTGGTTTCATTTTCCAAACACTGAAGAGCGAATCCATCGATGCGCAGCACCACAAGTCCCAAACCAAGCAAGCCAGTGGCGACAGAGAAGCGAAACAAAACTGTCAATTGATGAAAGTGAAGGAAAAAAAAAACTTGAGAGAGAAACCAGGCTCTGTTGGGCACGACCATTTCTCCTCTGGCCAAACTCGTAGAGCTGCAGTCTAGGTGCCGAAGGGTGGAGACCACTGAACATCGTTGAGAAACTGCAGGTGTAGGTAGGTCACCGGCAGGTGTACAGGCTGGCCCACAAGATCAATGCAAAGACTCGTCTGTCACTGGGTCTTTTAGGAATCAGTCTCATGTTTTCCACTCCTCCATGACTGCCAAAGCATCTGCTCACAATATGGCCAAGTCCAGGGTTATGGAGACCTCTCTATGTGAAGGAGCAGCGGCTCTACTCCGAGCTCCTCTCGGGTGACAGAGCTCCTCACCCTATAAGGGTCATCCTGCCTCCCTGTGAAGAAAACTCATTTCGGCTGCTTATATCCAAGATCTTGTCCTATCAGTCATGACCCAAAGCTCATGACCATAGGTGAGAGTAGGAATGTAGATTGACCAGTAAATCGAGAGCTTTGCCTTTCGGCTTAGCTCCTTCTTTACCACAACAGACCGGTACATCTGTCAATCTCACGTTCAATCCTCACTCATGAAACCCCAAATAAAAACCTCAATATACTTGTACTCCTCCACCTGGGGGGTAAGGACTTTTCTCCAACCTGGAGATGGCAAACCCCATTTTTCCGGTGGAGCACCCTAGCCTTAGCCATAGTTTAACTTGGAGGTGCTGATTCTCATTCCAGCCGCGACACACTCGGCAGCAAACCACCCCAGTGCATGCTGAAGGTCCATGTTCGAAGAAGCCAAACAAACAACATCATCTGCGAATAACAGAGATGAAATCCTGTGGTCCCCTTATCTTTGATTTTATTTTTTTTATTTTTTGTAACTCTAACTTTTTGCAATATTTTCATCCGGAAATGTAAGTTTATAAAAATATTATCATATCTCCCCAACTCCTGGCAGCCCAAACTAATCAAACCTCTACTGTACACTTATTAGCCACCATTTCAGCATGTGAACGCACTAGCCAGCAAAAGAGGTTATTTTCATTTACAAGATGATCTCAGGCCAACAGCACGATCACCCCCCCTCCCACTTCCTCACCCTGACTCGCCTCTACGGTCCTCTCCTTTTCTTTCTCTCCTTCCAAAAACACCCCGCTCTTTATCAGTGCAATTACCACACAAACAGATCCATCACAGCCCCAACTGTCCTCTCGAATCGCCTCTCTTTCCACAGGCAACCTAATTAGTCCTAAAGAGAGAAAACTGATGCTGGAATAGAGAAACAGAGAGAATGGACCTATCATGTCCTTCTGTATGCGTTTGCAATTGTGACCGTGTTTATCCTTTTCTCCCTCGCTTTCTTTTTTTGTTGTCCCATTCTTTCTCTCTTTATCCGGGAAGAGAAAGCCTTCAAAGGAACGATTGTGCGGGCGGGCGAGCTGAAGTGGCCTGTTGGTAGCAGCAACAGTGAAGGCGGACAACACAACATAACAAACATGGTTGCATCTAATCAGGGGCCTCGGTTAATGTAAACAATGTCATTTTTTGGCCTTAATGAGCCAATTTTCCCCGGACACGAGAGGCTAACAATTGGGGCAGCGCCTTTGATGTTCTTCATTTGAAGGTTTGTTTGTGATTGCCGGCACTTTTGTTGGAAGCCCCGTGCCGGGCGTCTTTCATCTCGCTGAAAAGGGAGAGTCGCGGCTCACTTGGACGCAAAACAAGGAGAAGTGAGAGAGAAAGAGAGACATGGAACGAGTGAAAAAAAAGACGACAGATTCCCCGTTTGCCATAAACAATCCGTCATCAGCTGATCTCCCCTAAAAATGCCTGTTCAATTTTCATTTTCTTCAGGAAATGCACGCACACAGGCATCAAGACATAAAACAAGCACATTGGTTTGGTGTCTATAACTATCAAATGGCAGGCTCATTAAAAGGCACCCTGGTGAGGGTGCATGTGTGCGCGTGTGTTTGTCGTTGACGGGGCTTAATTAACATGAGCCTGACAAAAGGTGACGCAGACCAAAGAGGCAGCCGGTGAGCCAGGTGTGTGTGCGCGCGGTGCCTTTCAACATCATACTGTGCAGACATCCCACGCTGACCAATGCCGCCGATGTTACAGAGCGAGAGAGAGAGAGAAAGAGAAACAGAGCGCTAAAGCAAAGATCAAGATAATTAAGCATCTCCTTTCCATGGATACGAATTAAACTATTTATAATCCGTCAACTCCCATGTGCTAACGGTTAAATCTGCTTTTAGGAGCGTATAAAATGTACACAAGAGAGTTGAAAATACAAAGAGAACAATAGAGTAAACTTTTTTTTCCCTCAATGTGCATTTTTCCCCAGGTCAGAGAGATAAACTGCAAATTAGAGGAAAACTGCAAGAAAAAAAAAGAAGTTGCTTAAAGAACAAAAGCATCACAACTAATATGATGTCCAGGGTTTTATCAGTCAAGTAAACACACACACACACACACAGGCTCTGTGAGTCAGGGGACTCTGGGGCCTTGTCACCGCACCTGCTGGGCCCTGCGGAAGCCAGCTGTCAGCTCACATGTGCACCGGACTCTATATGTAAGTGTGTGTGTGTGTGTGTGTGTGTGTGTGTGTGTGTGTGTGTGTGTGTGTGTGTGTGTGTGTGTGTTTGTGTGTGTGTTTTTAGAGGTGAGGGGTGATGATGTCCAGGGGAGAGAGGGACGAAAGATAGAGAAGAAGAACATGCAAATAAGTGCAGATTCTCTTGAAAGTTACATGACTCAGAAAAAAGTACAAGCCAGGCAGGAGAGCCAAAAGAAGAACTGCTTTTGTTTGCAGCTACATGTGAAGATGTTTTGTTTAAAAATACTAATGGCTTGATATGTAACTCTTAACAGAACTTTGGCAGGATCTGATCAAACATAAATACTTATGAATGTAAATAAAGTGACCACGGTTCTTATATTGTATGTCTTTGTTTTTATGTTGTCATTTGTGTCATTTGTCATTAAGTACTTTTATTCTGATTTAATTGAAAAATAAAACAAATAAAATAAAATAAATAAACTAATAAACTAATAAATAAATAAATAAATAAATAAATAAATAAATACATGAAAACACTTATGGCAAAGAAACATATGATAGATAGATGGACGGATGGACAAATAATTGGATAGACATTGGTGGATATAGTAACTGATCACATGTAATCTGGATTTTGTAATCAGGTTACAAAAAAAAGTATTTGTAATTATATTGTATTACATAAAAAAAAACACAATCAGATTACAGTAACTTCTTTTCTTGTTTACAGTATTACATATTGTGATTTAAATGAGTGAAATGCTTTGCGCTCTTCATATTTGGTGACAATAATTCATTACCACTTCTAAAAATTTTTATTCAATTCTGGAAAAGTTATGCAAATGTAATATGTAATGTAAAGTAATGTTGTTTTCATGTTTATTAATGCTAGTAATGCAGTAGTTTTCAACAAGTATATCGGAATGACTTGTGATTTGTGGGTAAAATATTGACATTACCCATGACTTAAGCTGATTTGTCAAACATTTAACAACACTTTAGTTTCAGTTTTATTCTGGTTACATGATGCACAGACAAACAAATAAAATATGTTTCCCTTCTAGTGTTCAAATGTTTTATTTTGAATAAACCATTTACTTTAGGTTTACATTGTTATGATTAAATTATACACTTTATCAACTCAAAAACTCCTCAGTTTGAGAAAACCTGACATACACTTAGTAGTTCCTTACAAAGAATGAAATGTTTTATGTTTCTCTTTGTGTTAATGCACTACCTGACTAAAGTCTTGTCATCTATCCAAGTTTTAAGAACAACAAATAACTTGACTCATAGTTGATAATTTGGTATCAGAAGTGGCTTAAGTGAAAGGCAAATACCTCTAGATTATGCTTACTTTACCAAAATAAAATATGATCATCCTTTGATTTTAAATTATTTAGTTAGGACAGTAAGGTCTGACTTGGCTTAGACAAAAGTCTTGTTACTTAACAGAAATAATGTACATTATAGAATTTAAAGTCATGGTGCAGTGGAAAAAGAATTAATATTGTGTATGATCTGGAATGGTAAATAAAGCATTCTTGCAGGACTCCCAGAGTTTATCAAGATTCTTTGTATTCATATTCAATGCCTCCTTCTTTATCTTTCCCCAGATATGCTGAATAATGTTCATGTCTGGTGACTGGGCTGGCCAATCCTGGAGCACCTCGACCTTCTTTGTTTTCAGGATCCTTGATGTGGAGGCTGAAGTAAGAGAAGGAGCGCTATCCTGCTGAAGAATTTGCCGTCTCCTGTGGTTTGTAATGTAATGGGCAGCACAAATGTCTTGATACCTCAGGCTGTTGATGTTGCAACCCACTCTGCAGATTTCTTGTACGCCCCAATACTAAATGTAACTCCAAACCACGATTTTCCCTTCACCAAATTGATTTCTTTGAAAATCTTGGGTCCATGCTGGTTCCAATAGCTCTTCTGCAGTATTTGTGATGCAGTTCAACAGATGATTCATTAGAAAAATCTACCTTCTGCCACTTTTTCAAATGATCAACTAGAAGTCAAGTTATTAGTTATTATTGTTTTGTCAGGTAGTTTAGATGTAATAAACAATTTAGGTAAAAATGTTATTTAAATGTACTTTATATACATTACTATTTTCAATTTTTGTCAGTACAGTCGTACAAAAATGTATGATTTTAAAAAGAAGGCGTGGCACCCTGCCCACCCCTAAACCTAACCATCATTGGGGGATAGGCAAATTGTACTAAATTGCACAAATAAGATGAATTCATATAAACTACGAATTGAACATGAGATGTGTTAGTATACGTAGTTTATGTAAAAACTACATATACCCTTTTATTACGTAATTTATAATCAGTGTGTTCTACAATTTCTAAGTAATCAGTGGATTGACAGACAGACAGAAGATATAGACAGAAAGACAGACAGAAGTTTGCTGGTGTGGACACCAACAGTTTTGTCATACAGTAGTAATCCTTCTAGCTATCAATCTTAGCGTGAACAGAACTTAATTGTACATTTAGCTCTCTCACCTCTCTGGAGATGAAGAATGGATGAACACCTGTAACTCAAGAAGACAGACAATCTCAGCAATCCTCAGGTCTCCTCACCCTGAACAACTTCCATCCATTTCTGAACACAGCAGCAGTCACTTCTGATTGAGCTCTTCTGCCTGTGCCAAGCTGACAGCTGAGCAGAGTTTAGTATTCCTAAGGAGGATCAGAAAACATCATCATCTACACCAATATGAGCAAAATCCTGATTTGAAACAAACCCATATAGTTGAGTGAAGAAAACATTTGTGTATGCTTTCTAAGAAATTCAAATGCTACAACAGTACAATGATGTTAACAATTCAGTCAATTGTGCTTCTTCTAGCAAAAGCAAAAGGAAAAAGGAGATAATCGTACAATGGACAGGTGTTCTCTACATCTGACAGCAGAAAACAACAGATGCGTAACCTGCTGTGGAAGAAAGAGAGAAAGAGAGAGAGAGGAAAATAGAAAGAGACACAACAAAGGCAGAAGGGAAAAAATTGCCCGTTTTGGAAAAATCAATAATGTTCACTGATATGAATCATTTCCCAGCAGGACTATCTCTGCTGTGCAATCCGGTTTTGTTCCCTTGAGGTCAAGTGTGCATGTGTGTGTATGTGTGTGTGTGTATAAGCCTTAGAGACCTCTTTCCAGGCTGGAGTTGTGCTGGAATGTATTAGAGCGGCCCATGTCAAAGCAGGCTAAAGCACGCATGGCACTGGATAAATTCCACTGGGCTATTCTCTCCACACGCTGGACCTCTGTACAACACCCTCTAGAAGGGCCACAGATACCTGTGTGGCCCCACGAGGGTGCAACAGGTCAGAGTTTGTCTGGCTGCTTTTCTTTTATCTGAACTGATGTGCGTATATGAACTGATGCATGATGATGTCAGAACACATAGTGCTCCACTATAACTGACAGCTGGGTTTTTACAATTGTAGACCATTATTTACATCAGGGGTTCCCAAACTTTTAGCCCACAACCCCCAAAATATCGATGCCAGTGACTCGTGACCCCCAAATTCCTCAGAGGTGGTTATAAATATACAAATGTTGTGCACACAACAGTAGACCTATATAAACACAAGCATATTGACAATACAAAAAGAGTGCAACAGTCTAACAACCGTGTAATTTTTAGAATCATTTATTAATTTGATTTAAAATGAACTTCACCTAAAGAGACTGGTGGGCACAATGTTTAGGCTATTCTTGGTTTAATTTTGGAAATCATTCTCAATGTTCAGTTGTGGCCTATATTCATTCTTATTGTATTTAATTGTCATAAAGGTGTCAGAAAGTTTAACCTGGAGCTATAAAAATCAATCTGCTGCAGCTGATGCCATTGCCGTGTTGTTATTTAACGTAAACAAACAATCCAGTGAAAAAAAATAATTTAAAGGCTGATGGCTTTTTTATTTGCATTTTGCTGTTTTTATGTAACTCATTCATTCATTTATTCATTTTCTTTTTGGGTTAGTCCCTTTATTAATCCAGGTTTGCCACAGTGGAATTAACCGTCAACTTATCCAGCATATGTTTTACGCAGTGGATGCTCTTCCAGCTGTAACCCATGGGAAACATCTATACACACTCATTCACACACATACACTACGGACAATTTAGCTTACCCAATTTACCTGTACTGCATGTCTTTGCTGTGGGGGAAACCGGAGCACCCGAAGGAAATCCATGCGAACACGTGGAAAACATGCTAACTCCACACAGAAATGTTAACTGACCCAGCCAGGGCTCGAATCAGTGACCTTCTTGTTGTGCTGTGCGATTGTGCTAGTTTTTATGTAACTATTATTTTTATCTTCTGTGGGTTATGGATGAACTATGGTAACTCCAAAAGTTTAATAACATTTATTTGACTTTTGGAAATCACCAAGCGACCCCCTGTCATTGTCCCACAACCCCCCAGGGGTCCCGACCCCCTTTTTGAGAACCATTGATTTACAGAATTATTATTATATAATATTATTTTATTATGCTGACAGGATTGTGAATACATTTTTTCTGCTTCTGTGGATTTAGGATTGATCTTTATGTTTAATTAAACTACTGAGAGTATTTTTAATTCAGATTAATAAAAAGTAATTTACTGTATTTTAACAAAAAAAGATTTTGTTTATAATAATAATTTTATTTTATTTATTGTTTATATTTATAGACAACGCAATACCATTTTATGTCAGAAAAAGAATTCAATATTCAGTGCAATGAGCCTGATTTTCAGTCACTTATTATTCTGCAATAAAAAAATCTCTAAATAACAATATTTTAATTTACATATAGAAATGTTTCCATACCTTGACAAAATAACCCACACCTATTAAATCCAGCATAGCCAAAGAAACTCTAATTCCCATGATATGCGTGCGTGTGTGTGTGTTTGTACAGTAAACATAGACATACTCTTTGATTTTGGTTGATAATGTTGGGTTAAAATTATCACTTCAATCTTTTTCAATTACAGTCCTTTCAAAAAAAAATTTAAATGAATAAACAAACAAAGTTTTCCCTAATTTTGTTTTGCACTATTTTATTTGTATGCAAATGTTTTGGCAATGCAAGTGTAAAATACTGACAATGCACAAACCCAAATGTCAGTTTTACTAGAGCATCTGAATCAACTTGACTTGATGACATTTGTGAGGTAAATTAATGCTTTTAATGAAACCAAACTTGTCTTAAATGTAACAGCCCAAAACCAATGTAAAAAAGCTCTCTGATCTTTTAACAACACAATGAACATTATGTATGTGAATATTTATTTTACAATGGTAAGCTAATGGCAAGATGTAAGCAATAAATAACTTTATATGATGCTTTAATGAATTTACATGTATATTTATTCATTTACAAGACACTTTTATCAATAGAGACTAAAAAAATGAGGGTGAAACAAGTCAAGTCACAAGAAAATCAATATGTACACAGCAAAATCGCTGGTGTGAAAAGAACACTCACAGTATCAAATTTAACACCAGCAAAGAGTCTATATGTGTCCAGACTATTGTGTAAATTTGACACTCTTGATTATGTTAACTTTTTCACACTTTGAGTGTAAATTCAACACCCATTATTGTTATTAAAATCTAGTCAGTACCAAGTCTTTTTAAACCTAGTCAACACTATTTGTTGTTGTTTCTGCACTACACTAATGTCAGTACTTAATTACAGTGTTAATTTTTAACACTCTCCTTTTAAGATCAACACAGCGTAAGTTGAATATAGCACTGGTGAGTGTTGAAAATACAGATTTATAGTAACCCTTTTGTACGTTTTGTTTTATAAAATTAAAATAGTATGAAACTTGCAGAAAATATTGCAAAATTTGCTTTATTGTTAAATTATTATTCAATTATTATTTTTTGCTAGATTGCTTTATTGAGGTACACCAAGTTTAACATTCACATTCAGACACAGCATATAAAACTCTTTAGTTTGAAGTTAATTCCAATCTTAAACAAAAACACAACAGAAAACAATGTAAGTTCTCTTATCACTGTCATATGAAAACCGCCTGTCATGAGGTCTAAATAATTGCAGGTCTCATTTACTTTATGTAAGTTTTTAAAACCAAGAACAAAGAACAGACATATTTACAATAGAATATAATAGGAAGTGCTGATGTTGTATCAATATGAATATGAATCTGTATGTCTTTATAATGAAAGCTTGTTTAAGTCCCCTTTGCTTTGTACAATTACTGAAATTACCGATAAGACGAAGGCTAAATAATTGCACAATAATGAGCCTGTCTGAGAGACAAGAGGAGACACATCAGACAGCTGGCTAATTTTCCCTGACCCTTCCCTTTCACACAAACTCTTCTCTTGTCCCTGTTTGAGCGCTTCTTTCTTCCCGCGCTCCTCTCCTCCTCCCCGGAGAGCGCGCGAGTGTTTTGCATAACGGCTGCGTCGCGTTCATCGCGTTGAGGAGTGGCGCGGAGGTGGGTCGAGTCGCACGGACTGGCACTGAGGTAAAGCTTTCTCGTTTTTCATCCTGACCAAACCGCCTCCTCTCCTCCTCCCGAGCGTCCCCTCCTCCTCCTCAGCCCTCCACACACTGGCTGTCCCCGTCTCTCCAGGAGGCAGTTGTCAATCACCGGCGTCTCTCAGAATCCCGCCGGAGCTCATTGTGCCCGCGGTCGCCGGCGGAGGCAAGCGCTCGGAGGCAGCGGCGGGCCGCAGATGGAGAGTGCGCTGTCAATCATTGTCACTAATTATTAATTTCTGTCACTCAGCCCCGTGGCAAGCTCGCTCTCCGGGTCCCCCTCCTCTCGGTCTCCCTCTCTCGCGGTGCTTCTCTCTCCCAGGGTGAGTTGATTTGGTATGCCATCTCCGCGACGGAGGATTCAACCTTTCATTATGTGTCACACACACACGGTGCTCTCACCTGGGTCACTCCCCTTGACTCCCTGCTTGGTTTTAATTGTATTTTACCTTACACCCCCTGCTAAACCCTTTGCACCCTTTGACCTTCGTCCTATATTGCGCCTCCTCAACCCACACCTCGGCTTATTCACTGTCCTGTATCTCCATCACATGAAGAGAGGAGTGGAAAGGAGGATGAGCATATGGCACCATTAAATTACACCTCGCTATTAGGAAAGTGATAATAAACTTGATTTGACACGCACTGTAATTTAAAAATATCTAAAATTACAGAGGTAACATGCGGCTCAGTGGTTAGCATTGCTGTAAGAAGTTGCTGGTTCGAGTCCTGTTCGGGCTAGTTGGCATTTCAGCTGTGGCGACCCCTGATAAATAAAGGGACTAAGCCGAAGGAAAATGAATGAATGAATAAAATTATGGTAATCAAATAGCTTTCATTGCCAGAATTTTACGGTAAAATGCAAAAAAAATATGTATACATTATTTTTATGCTAAACTATTTTATTAGGGGTGTATTGTACAGGAGTATTTTGAAGTACCAACACCTACACAAGGTACTTTTGTTACACAGATAAAAACATATTCGTAAGAAGATGGGGATGAAAAAGTTATAGGCTCATCTCCAATAACATTCTCACACGTAATTATAAAAAAACACTAAAGAAAGCGATCAGTATCATTTACACAGCTCCTAAACATATTCATGTTAACATAAATAAAATTCAAGTAATGCAATAAACATTATTTATCAAAATTTAGATGATAACTCTGATGAGGAAAAGAAAAACTTAACAACAGAAAAACATCAATTAAAAAAACATAAAAGGTTAAGTGTCATGCAGGGAATACTGGGAATCTCAATTTACAGTTATTGACTGAACATATGAAGTAAACTTACTGCTAACCAGCTTAAAGATTTAGCATTTTCAGTTTTTTTTTTACCATTGAAACCATGGTCATTTTTACAACACAGATTTGGACTTAGTGAGGCAAACACTATCCAGCGGTTTAACAGTGACCATGGTTAATGAATGAACTAATTAAAATCAAAACTTGATTAACACAAAATTCTGTTCAACTACAAACCTCAAGATGTCAAATTCACTACATTTCCTCAAAATGTGCTTTTTTTTAAACAAAAGAATTCTTGACATATACCCTGACCTCTCTTCTTAAGCAATTTTAAAACTCTTTAAATCATTTTAACTTTTAATTATTTTTCTAATTCTAATTTATTCTTCTGCAGGGCTCGTAAAATGTCTAAATTCCTGGTAGCCCTTCCCACAGGCACTCTTCAGTTTTTGGTAGCCCGAATATAAATTTAGGGTAGCTCAAATAGAAAATACATTCTTAAAATTATTTATAGCGACTCGATGGCACAGTAGGTAGTGCTGTTGCCTCACAGCAAGAAGGTCGCTGATTCGAGCCTCGGTCGTGTCATTTGGCATTTCTGTGTTAAGTTTGCATGTTCTCCCCAAAGACGTGATATAGGTGAATTAGGTTAGCCAAAAAAATTGTCCATAGTGTATGTATGTGTGCGAATGAGTGTGTATGGGTTTCCCAGGGTTTCCCAGTGATAGGTTGCAGCTGGAAGGGCATCCGCTGCGTTAAACAAATGCTGGATAAGTTGGCAGTTCATTCCACTGTGGCGACCCCAGATTAATAAAAGGACTAAGCCGAAAAGAAAATGAATGAATGAAGATTATTTATACATTAAGTGTAAGTCAAAAAAATAAAAAAATAAACAGACATTTCCTTTTACAAGCTGACTGCCAATTGTTTATCGATCCTGTTGAATAACTGCGAAAGGTAGACAGATAACATTAACTTATCTTTATTAACTTATAACATGTATTCTATCTTTCTTAAGCACATCTGATCTGCACGTGCTCCAGCATATGCTTTCCATGGAGATGCATGCACTCAATTAATTTTAAAATGAACATTTTTTTGTTACAGTCTGAATGACTAACCAACGTATCTCAATCTCAATATTGCATAAAAATATATATTTGAAGTTTGCATAACTTAGACAGGCCTAAAATGATGTTAAACTGCTTTTTCACTAACCCAATAAAAGACATGTCCTATTAACCTGTACAGTTCTGTACAATTCTGAGGTAAGAAATTAATGTTATGAATAATTAATTTAAATTTTATTTAATTTTTTTTAATTAACCCTGAATAAATGTATTTTTTATACTTTGTAGAAGTCATTATTTGGAGCATAAGGTATAATCAGACTGCTCTGTTTATGCTGCTGCTATAGACACAAGTTAATGTGATTTAAATACGAAACATATGATTATTACATTTAAAACTTAGCTCAGGCTATTCCTGTATCAGAATCCTATGTCGGTGTGATCTCTGAGCGAGCGACGAGTGTTTGTGTGCTTCAGTGCTGTGCATTTCAGTACATAACAAGCGATTAAACTGATAGAAAAACTGCAATATTTGGAAGGTAGATGATCATTTTGTGGCTTTTCTCTTTTTTTTATCAACAAGTGGATTTATTGCTGCCGTATCAGCAGCACAACACATAAATAATTATCCACTTTGTGAGTTCATGCAAAGGCATTGAAATACATTTTTCCTTCTGCTGGGCAGTGTGTAGACAGATTTTGGTTGCCCTACTAAAAAAAACAATAGCTCCGAGACACCAGGCTACCGGATTTTACGAGCCCTGTTCTGTGATGAGGGGGGATCATGGGAGCCCACAATCAATGAGGTGCTTACATACCTTGAATGTGCTTCTCTTTCTCCTTCACTCTGCACCTCCATCCATTCACTCTGCTTTGCATCTTTTTTTTTTATCTTCCTCCACTCTCAACCCTGAAGAGAAAGGGTGTTTCAAAAAACAGAGATGAAGCACTCATCAGAAAAATTCACCACACCCTCAGTACATTCTTTGAGTCTGTGAGTTATGAAAACATTATCTTTCCTGACATCAACCGCTCACAGTCTCCGAGAAGCACCTCAGTCGACAAATTACACATCACCGCAAAACAAGCAACTTAGCATTCTTCAAAAAACAGCTGTCAGGTGCAAAAAATAAATAAATAATCAGAAACAGCCTTTAACTGTCTGGCATATAGAACACATCAAATGGTTTACAGTAAATGCTGTGATCTTGTTTAAATATGTCGCCTTTCATGTTCAAAAACCACGTCAGAAAAATATATTGCATCTGACAGATTTAAGAACATGGATAACCATATCTGATAAAGGGTAACATACTAAAGAAATAGCGGAGGAAGGAGAACACTATTTTTAAAGTGTACACATCATGTTCTAGACAGACTTAAAAGCCCATCGCATCCAGTAATAAGCAAATAATGAATTTCATTTTGTGTTCTCCATGTTTGTGACATTGTGACTTGAAAAGTAATGGATGTAATTGCTAAAGGAAGCAAAAAAAAAAGTAAATTGCACACCAATTACAGCTACTTGTGGAAATCATGCCTATCTTCATATTGAAGAAGCATCAGTGAGGGGAAGAGAGTGGAATGTGCTTATGCAGTTTCTAGCTAAGATTTGAAGACTGTTCATGGTCAATTTACAATTAGACATTTGGTTTCAGGCATAAGATTGAACATTTGATGTAAAATATTCAAGGAAATGTTGTGGCACACAGACTTCATCTTTTCGAACATCCCAGCTTTATAGTTACCATACAGGATTTTAAAGCTTAAAAACTTATAAGTTAAAAAGTTATAGGTGACATGGTGGCTCAGTGGTTAGCACTGTCACCTTACAGCAAGAAAGTCAATGGTTCAAGTCCCAGCTGGGCCAGTTGGCATTTCTGTGTGGAGTTTGCATGTTCTCCCCTTGTTCGCGTGGATTTCTTCCGAGTGCTCTGGTTTACCACACAGGATTAATTAAACTGGCTGTAGTGTAAGTGTGAGTGTGTGAATGCAAGAGGATATGGGTGTTTCTTAGTGCTGGGTTGCAGCTGGAAGGGGTAAAATAAATGATAGAATAGTTGGCAGTTCATTCCGCTGTGGCGATCCCTAATTAAAAAAAAGACTAAGCCGAAATAAAATGAATGAATGAACTTTAAGATTTGTCAATGATTCTGAATGATCCTAAATATTTCTTCTACACACCAAGTTTACATTTAATTGTTCGAAAATGCAATATATATGCAGTATAAACTGTAATATTGAGCATTGTTAGTTATTATTATTATTATAGATTAAAAAATGCTGCCTCATACATCTGTCTATATTTTTTTACTTATAACTATACACACTGTTCTCCTGTACATGTTTTGTAACTGTAATTTAATTATTTTTAATTAAAAAATTGAATTGCTGTAATACATTAATATAAAAATATTGTGGATGGTCTAATCGATCGGCCGGAGATTAGTATCGGCCGATAATTACATTTAATGACTCAATCGGTATTCGCTAATTTGGCCGATCTCATGAACCAATCCCAAATGTGTGTTTACATGTTTACAAGCGAAAGATGCATGAGTGTACCTGGGTTTACATATAGCAGCTAATGCATGTATTTAGGCCTTTTTACATATAAGAACAGAAAGTTTTGTGTTTTTGACAATATTGTAAACATGACTGGAAATATTAGATAAATTAAAAAACTAACTTTAAATTGTTTTTAACGTGAATATTTAATATTATAACTTCTTGTAATGTACTTATTGCCATAAACAGTAGTTTATAGAACTATTTCCTTTTAGTAAGTAATGGATTAATAGGTGCATTTTGACTTCTTATGCATCAAATATGCACTCTAATCTTTCTTGATTTAGACATTGAATTCCTTTTTCATCATTTGCAGTTTTCAAATTGCATTGTTAGTAAATTTTCTTACCAAATTTTTATATCTGTGATATCTATTATGTTCTATAAAGCTGCTTCTGGCCATGTCATGTTCACACCTAAATTATTAAGAGAGATTTACTTAGGGGATTATATGCAGCATCTTTTATTACTTCTCTTAAGTAAGGAGAGTTCTCCACTTAAGGATCTAATAGGAAAAATGTGCTTAAGGCATTACAAAGCTTGAAGTATCAGAATTAGTACTCTGTCTGGGCCGATCACCATGACAAAGTATCAATACTCGGTATCAGCTGCAAAAATCTGATCGGAGCATCACTAAAAATATATTATATAATTTATTGTACCATAGTTTCAAAAAGTAATTAATCAAAAGCATAGATGTGAAAATGACATTTTACAAAAAATCCTATTTCTAGTTTTAACATTACTTCCAAGCTACATAAAAAATGTCTCTTTTTTGTTATATAATTCTTAATTCTATCACATTACTACCATCAATGGGTGTAATATTTATGGCGAAATGTGATCTGTGTTCATTACCTAAGGGGAACTTTCTAACTTTCTAACACAAAGAACAAAAGTGACTCCGAAAGAACTGAAGAAAAACTTTGAATATCAATTCATTTCAAAAATAGTACAGCCAAACTCTAAAGAATAAAAGAGATCCAAAGAGAAGAGAAAGCGAGGGAGTGAGAAACGAGGCCATAGGATTAAAAGCTAATAGCCAGGGGTGCTTGTCCTGTCTGATTTGCTCTTAGTACAAAATGTTTTCACACAGTAAAACCGCCCTATCACCACAGGTGTTGGCACAATGCTGTGATTGCCCTTGACAAGAGAAAACAGCGGAAAGGCTCCAAAACCTGGAAACTTTGAAAGACAAGGTCACAACTTTGCTTGACATCAAAGGTTAATCCAAGAAAAAGAAGAAAAAAAAACAATAAACCAGCAAGTTTATTCAGCATCCTTGAGACATCACCTTCACCCAAAGCGAATAATGGCTCTTTTGTGTTTGATATTTTTTTCAGTTCATGTTTCTTGGACAATGGTGAAGATTTAAATGAGAATCAGAGTGAGGGAATCTACTGGTAAAGATCCAAAGCTCAAATAACGAAAGGGCGGCACGACTCTTGACTTGCAGAGAAAAAGGAAGAAAGTGTGTGCAATCAAGAAAAAGCATAAAGCAACATTAAAACAAAACTGTCTAGCAGAAACTGCATTTACAGTTTAAGCCAAGATGTCTCTATGTGAAGCCGGCTGCATCCATCCTGCTTTTGTCTCATATACATTTATGCTCACAGCCGAGGCCTGAATCTAACATTTTGCCAAACCTGTCAACCCTGATGACCTAAGAAACTTTTACAGACATTAATGGGGAAAATCAATTTAAAAAAGTTAGATGACTTGCAGCAAATGCCAGTGATGAAAATGGTTTTATTATAATTTTTTTTTTAAATATGGCTATTTTAAATTTACAATATTGTATTAATTGCTGTAATAACTAGGGATTCTCTGATTAGGATTTTTGCAGCTGATACAAGTACCAATTCCTTGGTACTTGGTCAAATGGTGACCGGCCAATACAGAGTACCGATTCTGATGCTCTTTAGCTTTACAATGCATAAAGCGTCATTGGAGATCTTGCTTTACCTAAGAGTAAAAATAAAGGTGTTTCATATAATCCCTTAAACACATCTCTTATAACCATTTAGACATGAACATGTCATGGCCAGAGCAGCTTTTCGGAAAATAATAGATAAAACTGATTTAAAAAATGGTAAGAAAAATTACAAACAATGCAATTTGGAAACATTGCAAATGATGAAAGAAGAATGTCTCAATCAAAAAAAGAGTTAATTTTCCATTACTTCTTTACTGAAAGGCCTATAAACTACTGTTTATTGCAATAAGTAAATTACAAAAAGGTATTTTATTAAATATTTATGTAAAAAATATTATTTTTAACTAATAAATATCAAGTTTGTTTTATTTATCTAATATTACCAGCCAGGTTTTAGTGAGAAAGAGAGATTAGCAGTGATTCTTTACTGCTCTATTAATTGAACCTAACAAATGTAATGCTTGAGTTGCAGCCGGAAGGGCATCCGCTGCATAAAGCATATACTGCATAAGTTGGTGATTCATTCCACTGGCGACCCCAGATAAATAAAGGGGCTAAGCCGAAAAGAAAATGAGTGAATGAAATGTAATGCTTAGAACATCACTGTTCCTCTCGCAATCTGTTCTCTTGCTCATTCACTATCATCGCCATGATTTCCAGAGTTTTTAACTAATTTGCAGGTGTCACGGAGCCACTATGAATATGCGGTAGACTCTCTAAGCTTGCAGGGGAAGTTATTCGGTTGGATACTAGTTAGGGTGACCGCTCCGCTTGCGTCACAGCAGCTCAAAACACTGGATATACAGTGGTTGCACTTGCAACAAATTGACCATCACTCGTGTAAGTTGCCAATAGGCTCACTGTATAAACAGTGGTTACACCACATCTGTATTTTAGCTGCTGTGTTGAAAGCGCAGTGATCTCTCACACTAATGTATGTATAACACGGGTGCACACTTGCATCTTCCTCTGCTTGTAAACTCATAACACTTGCAATCGGTTCATGAGATCAGCCAGATCAGCAAGTACACTCTCAGAAATAAAGGTACCTTTTGTATCTTTAAAATTTTTAAAAGATACATATTTGTACCCAAATAGTCCACAGTGGTACCTCAAAGGTGCATATTAGTGCCCAAATGTAACTAAAAAGTACCTCTGAGGTACCATTATGGACCCTTCAGTTACAAATAGGTACCTTTTGGAAAAATTAATGCCCCAGTGACAGCTCCTGTAACTTTTTTGCTGACAGTGTGCTGATCAAGTCATCAAACGTATTTATCGGCCGATACCGATCTCTGGCTGATTGATCCGAGAATTCCTAGTAAGAAGTTTATGTATGTGTAGTATAAAAAACTTCATCACATAACCAACCAGCATCACTTGCAGTAGATTTACTGCCATTCCTATTTCCCCTCCTTTGACCTCATGCTATGGTGACCAGATTTCTGAAATGCAAACTGGGGGCATTTTATAGATCAGGCACTAAAATAGCATTGCAATCTCATTCATAGTTATCTATAGGGACAATACATATTTTACTCTTAATAAAAGTTGCTACAGAGTTTGCATGTTCTCCCTGTGTTCGGGTGGGTTTCCTCCGGGTGCTCCGGTTTCCCCAACAGTCCAAAGACATGTGGTGCAGGTAAATTGGGTAGGATAAATTGTCCATATTGTATGAGTATGAGTGTGTTTGTGAATGTGTGTGTGTGGATGTTTCCCAATGAGGGGTTGCGGATGGAAGGGCATCCGCTGCGTAAAAACTTGCTGGATAAGTTGGCGGTTCATTCCGCTGTGGCGACCCCGGAATAATACTGGGACTAAACCGACAAGAAAATGAATGAATGAATGAATGAATGAATGTTGTAACTGAAATGTCTTGCCAACTATAATCCAGACTAAATTACAAATCCATGCAATGTGACTATTGTAGACTCACGCATTGCGTTATTGATGCTGCAGCTGAAACAATATATTGTGCATCCTAGTTCTCATCATCAGCCATCTAAAAATCTGGACAAGTGGGAGCTTGCCGATGGTGAATCCGTTTGACAGTAATCCTCAACAACTTGCATACCTGCATTTTGTTAGCAACGGTTATCTTACAATGGTTCCATTGATTCCCGAAGAACAAAATCATGCAGCACCCAACATTTTTTTCTCAATCAAATATACATCATGATAGCAGAAAAATGAACAATCTAAATCTTTGTTCCAGTCACTTCATTCAAACTTCAGTTTCATTCCAACTTTAAAACAGCTCCAGTCTGGGACGAAATAACCAAATTTGCATTATCCTTTGATAATTTCCTCACCCTGACTCATGGATAGCAAAAATGTCCATAAAATAAGCACAATAATACACATAAAAAATAAAGCACATAATGGAGAGCCATTAACTTTAGGGTTTCTTAAATTGACAGTGCTGCGCTTTAGAATACATATTTCTAATTACAAAATTAACAAAAGGTTACCATGCAAGTGACAATAAAAATTCACAAACTGCACTAGCATTTTGTACTTGCAGAGTCTTAATTTTAGGCCCAGCTCACAGCATATCTTGTTTAGGTCTCTTGTTCTCCATGATCTATATTTCATTTGTGCAGTCAGTCTTTGCTGTAATTCTCTCCGTCCTTTGCTCTTGCTTAGGTTGCAGCTTCACTGCTATGTAAGCACTCTCAAACGCACACTGTGCCCACAGCAGCAGGTCTCCAACTGTCACTTCTCTTGCTCCACAGTCGTTCACACTCTCTATCCGTCATCCGGCGAAGGTCTTAAGCCTGACAGTTGCAGCAAACACCATCACGTACAAAAAAAAAAAAAGAAAAAAAAAAGCTGGGAGTCATCACTTTTAAATCCAGCAAAAAGAGCATCAATGAAAACGGTATGTTTTCCAGAGATCTGACATGCACTTGCACAACTGGCTGCTCAATTATAACCTTTGGGCTGATGTATAAAATTCTGCTGATGGATTCACTGGACCAAGAGAGGCACATGTGGTACTGTACAGTAAGAATACAGTAGCAATGTCTCTGTCATTTACAGCGGTTAGCATATTTGACTTGTTGAGCTGTGGTGTTCATTTTCAGCCCTCCAGCCCACTTTCAATATTTGTAAACCCACCGGCAGCAAAATACGATTGACATAAAAAACATCATCCTAAATTTTGAGGTCACTGCTTGGAAATTTTTCTAACAAAAGTAAGCAACATTTTTAAAGCATATTTTATGAGTTACATATATTCTAAAGCACAGCATGAACATCTTAAATATCTGAAAAAGATTTAATCTGAGCCAATTCCATCCTCCACAAGTGGTAAATTCCACAATTATCTGACAACCACTAATTAAGAGGGACCTATTATGCAAAAATCTCTTTCATAAGGGGGTCAAACATAGTTGTGTGGCAACAATGAGTGAATATAGCCAGCCCCTAATTACAAAAATGAATTCTATTTTTAATAATCGTAATTGATAAAAACAGTCTGCAGGATTTACATCCTCCCTTTGTACATGTCATCAGAGGGAGAAAGCCCCACCCATTCATTTCAATTCAATTCAGCTTTATTTGTATAGCGCTTTTACAATGTAGATTGTGTCAAAGCAGCTTCACATAAATGGTCATAGTAACTGGAACAGTGTAGTTCAGTTTTTAGTGTTTAAGTTCAGTTCAGTTTAGCTCAGTTCAGTGTGATTTGAAATCATTACTGAGAGTCCAAACACTAAAGAGCAAATTCATCGCTGATTCATGACAATCTCTTATTCATTAGCATAAACTGCCCTGAGTGAAATGTAGTCATCTGCCATTGGATTTTTCACCTGCTAAAGATTATGTTAGCAACTAAGAAGCAACTAAGAAGAGTCACTTCTTTTGACATAAAAGAATTTCACAGAGATAACACTAGTCCTGTTTGAATCTGCCACTATGCTGATGCACATGCATTTGTATTTCCTCCCCCCTTTAAAAAAATTATGTTTTTTTTATTATTTTATTATTTTAATTTAGAGTGACAGTTCTCAAAATGGCACAATTTGGATTTGGATAGTCAAATAGTCATTAAAATTTATGTGTGTGCGGTATTTTGAGCTGAAACTTGACATCACTATTTATTTTACATCTTGTAAAGGGAGCATAACAGGTGCTCTCTTTAACTAGCAGCTTAATTTTCCAGTTTTCACTGACTTTGAAAGATTGTGAGATACTCTAAAGTAAATAAAAACCCTCTGACCGCAGGTTGTCCAGATGAAGGCCAAAGGAAGACTTTTTTTAGCCACAGAAAAGCTGATAATTTCAAATATGAGATTTCTAGAGTTTTGTATCTTTACAATGTTATTAACACATTCAACTATTATCTAGTGTCTCAGCATACAGTGCCCTGTCTTTTAAGATAATTTGAACTAAGAGGTCGCCTTGTAGTGACCAAAACTCCCATAAGCAGAAGAAAATCATGTTGTGAGGTTTAATTACTGGTCCAAAGTTAACTACATTGATTAAAGTGAGTTTCATTGATTTGGTTATTATGGAAAACATCATGGTTATTTTCTAGCATTCATCATAATTGCTGTTCTCTAATTTTGGTCACTGCGTGTTTTCTTAACAAACCCTGTTTTACATGCATGGTATAACCGCATCTAAAATTCCTTAACATTTTGATTGATGCCGTTCACATTAAGTCTACAAAAAGAAATCAACACAAAATTTCAGAAGATGAAAAAGTTCTTTGAATTAAACATTTTAATTGATGATTTGCTTTTATATCCACTACAATACTGTTATAAACACAGGCCAGTGAAAACAGACTGGGAAGTGATATTGTGCATTGCCATTTGAAGCTGCTCGAGTAGGCCACATTTCTCAGGGAATCAGCTGAGTGCTCTGGCAGTGACCATGCCCTTACTGACCGTCTGAAAGGTGTTACTGTGTGAGATGTGGTTTCTGTGGGATTTATTACCACAGTAGTGTCTGTCCTCAACTCTTACACTCCAGTAAAATACTGCTCACAATCTCTGCCTATATTTCCAAGGGGCAGCAAGCATTTTCATTTATTAATCAATGTCTTTATTGCAAATGTGTGTAAAGCTCAGAAGAGAATTAAAGATCAGTCCTTTCCCAACTTCATAGGTGGTCCATTTTACATGCATGTTTTAACCTGATTATGCTTAATGAGCAAGAAATGCATGTGGTCATGTAAAGTCGTTGACCTGTTTTCTTTTATCAGAGTAAGGTTATAAATGGCTCAAGCACAAACGTATCGTCGCAGCTAGATATTGCCCCTTACAGCGATTTCACCCAGCATGTAAACGCATTAGCCTGCTTTCTGACATTTTATTACAGTGCACACATGTGATATGTGACAGAAAAGCATCCTTACTGTGGATTTAAGCACATCCAGACAGAGCAAACATTCTGCTTTGAAGGAAGAGGAAACATACTGCAAATTCAGACGCTTTCTTGAACCAGAGAACTGTAAGAATGCGTTATTATCTTGGGCAGCAGAAGTAGTACAATCAAAATGTTGCATCTCGAGAGAGAGCAATATATGAGCTGTAGGCTTTCCTACTGAAATGTTGCAATACTCTTTAGTTTTTTAATGATTTTTTTATATATTGACATATGACTTAACAAATTAAGCACTTGGATATAGAGATGCAAATTTGTAGATGGGGTGGGTGAGGGTTAGCTATCAGCATATTGGTGTTCACATGTAAATTTTTTTTTACAGCCTGATTTTCATCACAAGAATATGATTTTTCCCTAATATACAGTATAAAGTATTTGGTTAAGTTAAAGAGCCCTTATTATGCATTATAAAAGGTTATATTTTGGTTTTGGGGGTCTCGAACAACAGCCTGATGTGCATACAAGGTCAAAAAACACTTTCATTGTCTTATAGTGTGCATTTATTTTGACCTGATTATCCCAATGACTCCCATATGATTTGTTGAGTGATTCATTTGTTCCAAAACCCCTTCTTCAATCTGTTGTGATTGGTCTGATGACCCTGTCTGTTGCGATTGGTCGACTGGGTTCAGCACGCGCGAGAGAGAAACGCCCACCACAGTTATGAAGTAGCAGAGTATGTGACAGTCCAATGCAGGGATGCAATAAAGCAATGCAGTTACCTAACCCCAAGTAATAACAATGACACACATTCAGTATTAATCCACACAGTGGCAAAAGTTGAACTATTTTGAAAATTAGTCACGCATGTGTAAGGAACAGCTGATGTTGGCCATAGCAAAGACAAACGGCAGAGGATTGCGAATTCAGAAATGCATTTTTTTAATTTTTAAGGCCTATACAGATTAAACCTGAGAGATACAGTACAAGCACTGATCTGCAATAGATAAGTGATAACAAGCTGCGCGGAGTGATTACAAGTTACAGCACACTTTTAAATACATATTTTGCAACATACAAAAAAACGAGGCAACAATTTTAAATACACTTTCATGTTATGATCCGGAGGAAGAAGAAACTGGTCTATTTGAACTGCAACAGTTACTGACAAAGTCTCTGTCAAAGTCCGACAAAGTCCTATACATAATGGTCCTGACTGCTCCTTCCTTTAATAGCGGTCAACGAATCCCACGTTGCAGCGTAGGTTATTGTATCAAAATCAGAAAAATGAATTAACAAAAAAAGCACTAGGTAGGTTATACTGTGGTATTGTTGAAAAAATAAACATTACCCTTTTATTCCTCACAGCCAAATCTCCATCTGTCAGTGATTGTCATCTTCGTGTCATGATTAGTCGCGTAATCCTCATGCACTGCTAGTGTCTGAAGAGAAAGGCACGTTCATGTTTTACCGGATACGACACTACATATTTGGTGATGTACAATATCGACGCGTTCAGCCAAAAGATTTGAACCTAACACGATTCATTAATTCGACCGAGTTGACTATTTCATTAAAGAATCAATGATTTTAAACACGGTGCACTTTCAGATTTAAACCTCAGCTGGATGTTTTTATTCACTTTGTGCTGTTCTACACACTGCATGAAAGTTATTTGCAAAAACCCCTAATAGGGACTCTTTAGATATCTTACAATTTTTAAGATTTCATGCATTCTTGCAAACACCAATTTTCTTTTAAAGATATTTAAATCGTACTGACCTCAAATGGAACTTAAACAGCATACATTTTGAAGTAAATATATTGTAATAATAAATACACTAAAACATATGTTATTGTGATTTTGGATAAAATTGGGCATTCACAAAAAATTAAATATAGTAAATAGAGCTAAGCAATATACATCTTGCTTGCCATCTAAATTCTAAATTGCCAATGAAAAAAACATACTTTTTTCCAATGGATCATCCTAGCCAGCCGAATTCTTGACCCGCTGATCTCAACAGTTGTGAGAGAATGTGTAGGAGTTGGACCACCTATCATTGTAGCTGCAAAAGATGTAGGAGAATGCAAGATCTTAGCGATCATCTTGTCGGTTTGGATGTCCAAGATCTGTCACCATCATCAATAGCATATCGGTAAGGACTGCCATCCCACTAGTGCAGGTAGTTCTGAGCCGACAAGACACTGAATGGAGGACAGGAGAGAGAAAGGGGACTCTAGGGTGAAGGACTGAAGGACGAGAGGCTTCAGGAGTCTTTGATTAGTCCAGCAGTGTCAGGATAAACCTGCAAGACACCAAAAGAGCAAGAAGAAAGAAGGAAGACAGTCGGTCGAAGTGGCAGGAAGACAGCCTGGTCACTTCATCTGCCACTGCCTGTGGAGGAAGTGGAAGTAGAGGAAGAAAGAGGGCAAGAGGAACCGCATTCAAATGCATATGCCTGTTCTTCCCTTCTCTGGTTAGTCTCGGCAGCTTCACGTCTGACTGGAGACTCCAGCAAATGACTTGATGGGTGCCAATCCACTGTCAACACCCATATAGCTGTCCCACATCACTGCACCAAAGCGAGCACGGATCACATTTGTTATACCCCCAAAAAATGTTGCCTAATGACTCCTTCTCGCAGCCTGGGTCGCACGCTCTCTCGCCCCACCGCCAGAACGTCCCTGGCCATGCGAGAAGAACATGTTTTAAACCCTAGCTTGATGAGGGCGGAAGGCCGGCAATATGTTTTTCATGATGCCTGTGAATAGGCAATGAGGAACGGGTGAGTTGAGCGACATGTCTCGCGTGTGTATGTGTGTGCACAGCTTCGGACAACGAGAAGAAGAACCATCCGATTACCCGATCCATCGTGTTCCATTAAGTTTAAACAAGCACTCACATGCAACCTCGGCACTGGGCTGAGATGTCCGGGACGCTGTATCTGCACGAGGCTGAGATAATGGCATCTGTCGCTGTTCCTTTAGTCACAGTCGACCCAGCGCTGCCCATTAGCCGGCTGCTGGCTGACTGCCCCAGCTCGACACGCTCTGATGGCCCAACACAAAAAAAAAATACAGGATCCGACCGGCGCTCCTGTCTCACTCCTTACTTCCCCTTTTTTCCCTCCCCCCCCAATCCTACTGTCATGACTAGAGGCTGTCTGGCGTTGGATTTTGTTGGCAAAGCAGCGCTCTAATAAAAGAGGGCCCTGACAGTGCTGAGGTATGACTACTGCTTCCCTCTGATCCATACCAGAGTAGGACAGGCCAGCGGATCAGGTCCCTAATTCACAATCAGAGCGCTGCTCCTGTAAGACAGATCTCTCCTCACAGGACACCTCGCTTGGATCGCGGAGCTGCCAGACAGCGTTGTCTTGATGTAAAAAATAACCAGCACCTGGCGAAATGGCAACCGGAGCGCTTTCCTCAAGTCACACCGCTTTGTTTGGAAGGAACAGAGCGTCGTTTCATCTCCTTGGGTGACACGAGATAAGAGCAAGTGCGCAGCTGACAAATGTCTATCAGTTTCCGCTCCAGTGTGGCACTTTCTAAACTTAGCATAACCAGCCATCAGAAAAGTTCCAGTCACTTTGGTGTTAGCACTGTAGCATAACAGTGTCAACGTTGCAGCTGGGCAGGAGGTGTGGAGCGATAAGCGTTCCCAATTATTAGCCAAGTTTGGTCATTAATGTTTGAGAAAAGGGGGGTGGAGGTGGGGTGTGCAGTCACGTCACTTTTGATAAAGCAAAGCAATTTCGGCTGCTGCTATTCAGCCAAATTACAGTTGTACATCATGCTGGTTTCTCCCTCATTGTACAAGTGTGTGATGTTAACATTTCATTAGCATGTTGGTCGCCACTGAAAGGGTGAGAGAGAGACAAGACAAACAATAACTAGGCATAATGAAAGAAGAGCGTATACAGGTCTAATTCACAGACATTGGCGACATCTAGTGGGTTAAATCAGCACTATCAAGCACACTTGTTTCAGCAAATCTGTTTGACCATAGGTTAAAAGCAAAAGTTTTAGGGGAAAGCTAAAGGATTAGTTCATTCATCCATTCATTTTCCTTCGGCTTAATCTTTTTATTAATCAGGGATCACCACAGCGGAATGAACCCGCCAACTTTTCCAGCATATGTTTTACACAGCAGATACCCTTTCAGCTGCAACCCAGTACTGGGAAACACCCATACACACTCATTCACAAACACTATATCCAATTTAGTTTATTCAATACTGCATGTTTTTGGACTGTGGGTCAAACCGGAGCACCCAGAGGAAACCCACGCAAACACGGGGAAAACATGCAAACAATGGCAACTGACCCCACTGGGACTCAAACCAGCGACCCTCTTGCTGTAAAGCGATGGTGCTAACCACTAAGCCACCATGTCACCCCCAAAGGGATAGTTAACAGAAACAATTTAATTTGCTGTGAATTTACTTACTCACAACTATCTATATGTAGAGACTGTGTATTCAATGTAATAATGCTGTAAACATGTTTATAGTGTGTGCACAGACTGATCTATTGAATTGATAAGACCTCAGTGTTTACACTGTATATCATTTTTCAACTCAAAGTGCTGGTAATAATCGACTTCTTAATCACAAAGAACCATAGTTTAAACCAGAGGTGCCCAGACTTATTTGTATAAAGGAATATAAACCAAATATCATTATGAGCCGTGGGCCGAAGGTAAGTAAACCAAGCTGTATTACATTAAAGATGCCATTTATAATTTCCTAATTTATTTCATAAAATTTTAAATAAATAATAAAAAAAAACATTACTTTAAATTGTAATAACTAATTCACTGTAACTTTTAAAATGTAAATGTATTGCAATAAAAACTGTGGAGTTCACTGCTGAATATATTAGTCAAGCAGACTCTGCCTTTGCTTTGATTTGCTCCCCAAAGTCTCTGCATTGTCCTCTATCTATCAGGGGACAGTATGTACATTAAACTAAATCTGATTAATTTACAATATTTCATTGAAACATTTAATTTTAGTAAGCTTTTAACAATAAGTCAAAAGGTTACATAAGATTGGAAATGACAATATCTAAACCATCCCCATCATTCTTCCTCTCTTCTCAGATGGGATGGCGGGCCAAATCATCAAATTACCATGGGCCAATTTCTGTTTAGCAGAGAGAAGATTTTTTCAACATATTTCCAAACATAATAGTTTGAATAACTTTTTTCTTAAAATATTGTTTAAAGGGGCTATAAATTTTAAACCTTAAAATGTGTTTTAAAAAATTAAAAACTACTTTTATACTAGCTGAAATTAAAAGAAATAAGACTTTCTCCAGAAGAAAAAAGATTATCAGACATACAGTGAAAATTTCCTTGCTCTGTTAAACATCATTCATTCATTCCTTTTCTTTTTGGCTTAGTCCCTACCGGGGACTATCCGGGGGTCGCCACAGCAGAATGAACCGCCAACTTATCCAGCACATGTTTTACGCAGCGAATGTCCTTCCATCCATGCCTGGATACTCATCATTGGGAAACATTCATACACACTCATTCACACACATATACTACAGACAATTTATCCTACCCAATTGACATGTACCACATGTCTTTGGATTTGTGGGGGAAAACGGAGCACCCAGATGAAACACACACGGGGAGAACATGCAAACTCCACACAGAAACGTCAAGTGACCCAGCCGAGGCTCGAAACAACAACCTTTTGGCCATCAACAAGGCGAATGTGCTACCCATTGGGCCACCGCGTCGCCTGTAAAACTACATTTGGAAAATATTTTTAAAATAAAAAAATTCAAAGGGGGCTAATAATTCTGACTTCAACTGTATAAAACAGCATTTTTTTTATTTGGGTGAACAAACTATTTAAATGCTTAAAATGAAGGCAAAGTAAAATGTTTTATGACTCAAGATTTCCCTTTGCCGATTATTGTAGTCTTTTCAAAAGATATTACAAAAAAATATTACAACAACTAGTTTTCATGTTACTGCGGTTGTTATTGACATAGAGCCGTTTGTTACTTGGTATAAACACTTGAATTTATCAGTTTATCAATTCTGATAGTGACTCATGACTAATTGTCATCTCATATTAATCTGTTACAGTTTATGGAGAATCGTAGATACACAAATCCAATTCGTGAAATTCAAAACACGACTTAGAAATAGACAATTCCAGTTTCTAAATTCAAAACACAATTTAGAAATACATAAATCCAATTCGTAAAATCAAAACACAATTCATAATATATACAAATCCAATTCATTTGGTGAAAACATTTATGATTTTTACTTGTGACTTCACAAATTGTGTGTTGTATTTATTAATTGTGATTTGAATTTACGAATTGGAGTTTGTAAATGTGAATTGTGCTGTGCATGTATGAATTTTTTTTTTCAAACGTATTATTTTTAGACTCAATATTTTATATTTCTGACTCAATATTTGTATTAAATGGATTGACCTTAAAATGGGTCTGAAAGATTAACACACTGCCTTAATGATCCATCCCAAACATTATGGTTATTAGAAATTAACAGCTTAATTAATATTATACATAATTATATTATACATATTATGCCTATATTCAGTACCTCAGGATAATGGCAAGTGTAAAAATTTAAGTAATTAGGCATAATTGGCTTGTGAATGCTTGTTTTTTTCAGCCATTTATAAAAATAGACTTACTCAGAAAAAAAAACTTAAATCTAAAACAGACTCCTAATTGACCAGAATTGTTTAATTATTCCTTCACAAGTTGTAAGACGAGTTGCTAGTTTTGACCAACATTTCTATAGCACATCAGAGCAGTAGCCATTTGAAGGATTTTTACAAGAAATTAGAAGCTTAATGAAGTGCACAGAACTGCTGTCGGTGTTTTATTGCCAGTAAATTGCATTGACGTGGAGGTCTCATAATGAGTCTTGACAGTAGCTGCGAGGCGTATCTGCTTTTTATTGGCTTCATGTGATACAACTGCGTTACTCAAGCTTGTATTTAACAAGACTCCACGAGTAATGATGCCTGAGCCAATAGTGTTCTCATAAAACTGAATTAAGCTTCAACACTTGGAAAAATTATATATATTTAAATAATAATAATAAAATGTAGAATTACCATTATTATTAATTGACGGTCAAGTAGAGTACCTTTTGTTTAATGAGTCGCAGTCATTTTTTATTTTTTTGTAAAAGGACATGAAGAGAAGAAAGTATAATAGATGATTAGAGATATCAAAGACTAAACTGCTTTAGACGTAACTCAGCACAGGAATACTACACTAATACATTCTACCAGAAACTTACATTTTCACTTATAAAAAATGTTGTCCTCAAAAAATCATACAAAAACAAGCAAAAAATCATACAACTGAATGATAGAAAGCTTCCTTAATCATGGTCAGCTTCTCCTACGTCAAATGATGTCACTTTCGAGTCGTGTATTGCACGAGTTTTATGTTAAATTTAATGCAAATGTAACAGGACTGACAGAAACATGGGGACAATTGTAAAATAGAATTTATTTATAATTTCATGTTTTTAAATCAATTGATGTCAATGATAACAACTTAAACTTATTATTTCTGAAGTTTTTTTTTCTAAATAACAATTTTAGCAAAACAAAACTATAAAGCTGTAGGCTCAATTGTGCTGAGGACAAGGACGATGACAGACTTAAATTTGTAAAGTGTTTTGACATCAGAACGACGTACAGAAATCAACCATCGGACTATTTTAGAAATTTTTGGGATTAAATACTTTTTATTTACTGTATTTATGTTTTTATTTTAGGAACAGATCATGCATGTTTGTAGTATAATGTCCCATAAATTTATGATAGTCCACATCACACCATGTTGTTTAACATTAATGGAAGTTTAATTGCAGTCCTCTGGCGCCCTCAACTGTCAACAAACCGAACGTCGAACCGAACTTCAAATTAAACGAGACAAATTTAACATAAAATAAATGTAAAACATAGCACATAACTTGCCATCTCAGTTACTGTCTTTGTGATTGAACCATATGGTCTCTTAAAATAAAGGTATTTTTCGCCCTTAGTCTACTTTATGTCATCGGTTAATTTTACGATTCAAAGCGGAAACTTTAGAAAGTGAGGTGATTGCGCTTTCAGGTGCTATAATTTCAATTCATGTTATAGTTTTATATGTAAAAACGTCGAGTATTTAAATTGTTACTTACGTATCGATAATCCACTTAAAGAGAATGCAGCCGACGTGACTGGATTTGGTGTCTGTTGAATGTTTCGTCAATGAATCATTTAAAACGGTTGTCTGAACTGCAGGCGTGAACTAGATTGATCTAATGAACTTAAAAGATTCGACTCTTTAGATTTTCGGTAAAATTTATAACTTAAACTTCAAAATGATCAACGAACACTTACTTATTTGGACAACGTTTGAGATTCGTGTAGCAAATTAAATTGGACCATAACGATACAGTGAGTTTTACAGCTGAGGAAATTAACAGGTGAGTAAATTGAAAAATATTTAAGCATATCTACCACATTTAATTTATGACATACATTTTAAAAGTTTATTAAGGAAAAAAACATAATCTTAGAGTGTCATTTGAGCAAAAAAAAAAGCTAGATTTCAACGTTTATTTCTAGTGTTTCAGTGAACATTTGTTCATTTTATTTTTGCTCTTCCAACTTATTTAGTAACTAAGAATTTGTTATAATAAGTTATAAAAATGGCGAGGCAGTGGCGTAGTAGGTAGTGCTGTCGTCTCACAGCAAGAAGGTTGCTGGGTCACTGGTTCGAACCTTGGATCAGTTGGTGTTTCTGTGTGGAGTTTGCATGTTCTCCCTGCCTTCGCGTGGGTTCCCTTGGGGTGCTCCGGTTTCCCCCACAGTCCAAAGAAATGTGGTACAGGTGAATTGGGTAGGCTAAATTGTCCGTAGTGTTGTGTGTGTGAATGTGTGTGTGGATGTTTCCCAGAGATAGGTTGCGGCTGGAAGGGCATCTGCTGCGTAAAAAACTTGCTGGATAAGTTGCCGGTTAATTTCGCTGTGGCGACCCCCGATTAATAAAGGGACTAAGCCGACAAGAAAATGAATGAATGAAGTTATAAAAATCATAAAACAAAAGGTGTCCCCATTTCAGTTGTGTGGACAATGATAGCACATGAGTACTGTTTTCAGTGCGTGTTTTATTTCTCATAAATGATAACACCTTTGGCAAAATGCGAGACAGGCATAATGTGTATCCTATAGGCCTATGTAGTCTGAGAAACAAGAATCACAAGCAAGCTTAAAGATAAATGTGTTGTGTTCTTTAAGTTTAATTTAGTTGCTGTTAAACAAAATTAGATGAGAGCTGATTGCAAGATAAAATGAAGCATCTCTAAGGACATGCTTGGAATGGGTTTAACTGATTCAAATGTCCTGTCACTTCAGCCGTCTTTATTATCTTTATTTTACAGCAGATTTCATCAGAATTAAAAACAACATGCTGATTGGTGATCGGGAAAAGTGAAAGCAAGTATTACAAAGTTTTAATGCGAGCAAAACTGCATTGGCACCTCAGAACCGGAATGTAAGTAATTAAGGTTCATCCTACAAAGTGCTAGGATTGCATGATCTATCCTCCAAAGATGCTGTAACGTAACTGAAGGGCAACAGTACAGCAAAAGCAGTTTAAATTGTGTTAGTTAGGATCCCTGAAATCCTCTGAGGTAAGTGCAATCACAGTGTCCCAGAGGTCAGTTGGAACAGCACAACTCCTCCTCATTCTTGTGTGAGATGTCACAACATCTCTGGGCCCCAAGCCAGTGTGCATACACAACACCCACCCACCATTTCCACCACATACATGCATTAGCTCCCACAGTCGAGACACATTAAATCACATTTCAGTCCCTTTCATACACAAAACATTTGGGTGACCAAGTGTGCATATGTGCATTAGGGGCTTGCATTAGGACAACTCTACATAAGGCTTCAGAAGTATACACTCAATATTGTTGTGCACTGCAAAATTTTCACAGACGTCTGCCACATTCATGTGTTTAGGAGTAAACCAGTTTAAACTTGGCTACTGTGTTAAGTGACCAGCAACATATCATACAGCATTCATCCAAGTTGTCAGGAGGTTCAACCTGACAGGGTGAGGTTTCTTGCTGTGCTTTTCCCCCCAGTGACTTGCACTTTTGTTTAACATGTTGTCTTGAGGAACAGTTTGTTAATGCCTTTTAGTCACAAAAAAAGTGTTCCACCTTCTTTTGTGCCTCTTCCCTTCCATACATGCGTGGCTTTGCAAGCTTACCCACATTACAATTCTGCCCCACACACTGCAGCATGTTTGTTTTAGTGACTCTTTTGCTTATAAAGCTTTTGGGAGCATTAATGATGGTCAGCATACTCAGAATGCGGCCCATCCTGTAGTCTTTCTCTTTTATTACCTTATCCATCTTCTCCACACTTTTCATTATTGTCTTTATCACCTTCTCTCTACACAGTGCTCCTTGGGGTTCCATTTAAGGCAACAGTTTTCATAAGAGGGGTGCCAACTGGCTGGTTGCTTGTCCTTGAGGTGGAAACTCCCACCTCGAACACCTCATGAATGGCTTTCCGGAAACAGTGGAAATTGTAGTCTATTAATCCTGTGGCACATAAAGGAGAAATCAAAACAACTGTCGATTTAGAAAATCAAAGACTCCAATATAATATATTGCTGAGGTGTACCTTTGCGCTCAAAGCTCTCTTCTCTCAGGATGCAGACCAGGGCAAGAAACTTGGTGACTTCTTTCAGGTAGAGCACTGTGGTGTTGTTGAGTTTGATGATGGCCATAGATTCCTTATCATATGCACTGCCACTGCCGTCCTCTTTTAATCTACAGAAATCAAAGCATACATTCAGAATGCTAAATGGTTACAAACTGTGTTTGTCAATTCTTCTTCTTCAAAAGTTTTCCCACTAGAGGGTGCATGTTCAAAACAAAGACATAATGTGGAACATAGGTCTCAAACTCAATTCCTAGAGGGCCGCACCTTTGCAGTTCTGCTCCAACCCCAATCAAACACATTTGATCTAGTAGTGCTGTGTCCCAATTTGCATACTATCGGTCTTAAATATTACTGGAAAATAGAATCAGGGCGTACTCGTACTATGTTATCCAAACCAGGCCCAGGCCCATTTACCAGATCGTTTGAGAAGTGTGAGTGCTCTAAATCGGGCTCAGGCACGGTTCACTTGGCCGGCTTGAAAGAGGTTCACCTGGCCCGGTTGAAAGAGGTGTGCCAGAGTGTGGTTTACTTGGGCTTTGGAACGGTACGCTTGTAGTGTGAGTGCAAAGCACACCAGAGCCTGAAACTGAAGACAAGATGTGACCTATATGGGACTGTTTCATTCGGATTAATTTATCATTCTTACTGTTCAATGAACACAAACTGTTATAGAAGCAAACCCCTCACTGCACGACAGCTGCACCTTCAGCAAACCTCCTAATTCCTGCAGCAAGAGGACTTTAAGATTGTTTATGAGCGTTAAAAGTGACTGTTCTGTTCGGTGAAATATTTGACTGCGCGTCACTGCATCCCAAGCGATTAAAACAATATAACTAAAGAAAATGTCCACTGTGCTGAGCGAAAGCACTTACTGAACAGTGCATCATCGATGACATAAGCGTGCCCAGGCCTGAATGTAATGTAAGTGTGGGCAGTCGGGGGAAACGGGAGGGGGGACAAGCGTGCTTTGGCCCGGTTCAGGGCAACTGTACATAGTGTGAGTACGCCCTTAATAGGTCCCAAATCTTAGTATGTTGAAGAGTGTGCCAAAGGTTAAGTGTAGAACAGTCCATACTCTAACTTCTGATATTACCCACAGTACATTGCATGTTGGTCGTAAATTCGAACAGAACTACAAATGCAGGTGAAAAATGTAACTAAACTACAAACATGATGAAAGTGCGAGACCAAATAGAGAGGCTTCAGTAAAAATGTTTGTATAACTGTTAAATACAATCTAGCCAACTGGAACATGTTTCAAATCGCGTTTCCCCATGTTATATTTTTATTAGCAACAACAACATGAACTTCTATAACGACGCGTTTGAACAATAACTTCTAATTGCAGAATTATCCAAAGACCGGAAGAGATTTCTCTGCATGAAAGACTAATCTGCTGCTGCATCTCCAATAAAATAGGAAATTAAATATGACAGAAATATGGATGATGTGAGAATGATTGACAGGGCTCATAACTAGGCAACAGAATCTGTTAACGAGGAAGTAGCATTTACCAAAGCTTCCAAATCGGGCACTTATGTTGGATTACTTAATTTATTTTAGATTGTGAAAGCCAAATTCTCCTAAGAGAGTGATTATGGCGCCTCCGATGGTGAATGCGGTTATACTCATGGGCAGGTATTTTTAGGTAGTTTGGTTGTTTATTTCACTAATTTGGCAACCGTCATCAGGTTGGAATTTCCACTAAGTATAAAACAGTGTTCTATTTGGGACAACACCACATGCATATACTACATTGTTGAGTCTGTAAGTGCATAAGTACATAGTGCATAGTGTGCCATTTGGGATGCAGCTGTAGTATTGAACACCTTGATTAGCTGAATCAGCTGTGTTTGATCAGGGTTGAAGAAGAACTGTGCAGAGCTGTGGCCCTCCAGGAATTGAGTTTGAGAACTATGATGTGGAATGAGTATGGAATGATGGGAGTTGTCTTCTTCATTACACATCTTATGGGACTCCTACATGAAATCATGATGAGCTAAATCGGTGTTTCTCAGCCACATTCCTGGAAGACCACCAGCTCTGAACATTTTCTGTCTCTTTAACCAAACACACTTGATTGAGATCATCAGCTCATTAGCAGAGATTGAAAGACCTGTAATGAATGTGACAGACAAAGCAAACATCCAAAACAGGAAGTGTTGATGGTCCTCCAATAACACAGTTGAGAAACACTAAGCTAAAGTATTCCGTATTCCAAACTTATGAAGCAGAGTAGGGCTGCACGGTAATGGAAAAATCAGACATTGTGATACTTATTTTACTGCAATATATATTGCGATATACATCTATAATTTTTTTTTCCAAATGATTGAGCGTTTTTAGGAAAGAATTTCACATTTTTTTAAAAGTTTTAATTCTTGCTACTAGCAAACCATTAAATACATATTTTGCTTCAATAAACTCCCAATTTTTTCCTTATTAATAGAAATCAAGGTAGTTTATAACAACTAACTTGCAACAACTATAACAACTATAGCAACTAGTTAATAACGAGAATTGGACCCTAAAGTTTTGTATTCATTTTAAATGATTGGGATAAATCTGCAGGGAGTGAGTCATGCATAAAATATAATAAACAAAACTACAAGCATTGATGAATGCAATAAAGCAAAGATAAAAGTGAAATGAGCAGTCTAGGATTTATAGTTTTGTGTATTTAAATGTAAAAAAACTACACAGCAAAGTCAACTCAATATTGCATATCTATGCGATGCGACTATTGCGGATGCACACATTGTGATATCGATGCTGAAACTATTTATTGTGCAGGCCTAAAGCAGAGTAGGGCTGAAAGCAATCAAAGCAAAATTACACGGTGTTTCCCATTTTCTATAAAACCAAACCAGAAATCAAAGGTGTGTGATCTCATTAGCATGGCCACAAAAATCCCTTTTTTCTCTGGATTTGAACATTCCCTGAAAAATCTGGGATAATGCATGTACACAACCAAAATTTTTAACATTGTTCTTGTTGGGTTTTTCGTTTAACAGGAAAAACGACAAAACTCATACACTGAAACTTGTTTTTTTGAAGTTCTCCTATTATGCCATTTTAATGGTTCCTGGTTTTGTTTAGGAGTTTCCTTTTATAGGATTAAATGCATCCAAAGTCTAAAATTATTCAAATGTGCCTTTATAAATCACTGCTTTCCATGAAGCCACTATGCCCTGTTGTGACTGCTCTACAACTCACATTGTGTTAAAAACAAAACAACCATTTTCATATCTAAATTTCAGTTCTGAAGGCTTTCTTAATCTTAAGGAATTGTACACACTTGCAGGACAGTAAAGATGACAATGATGCTGTTTACTCCTGGTCCCTTTATGCATTTATTCTGATCAGCTATAGTCGTGAAAAAGACTTGTGTAAATGTGTTCTGAAATGCATTGGAGACAGATATACATCTGATAACTGAAACCACTTTCCGAGGTGGTCTAGGACAGTGGTTCTTAATTCCGGTCCTCAACGACTCACCCCCCTGTCCTGTTGTATGTCTTGTATGTCTGTATGTCTTCCTCACTTATCGGATTCAGATCATCAGCTCGTTAACAGAGAGACCTATAAAATGTTTCTTTTGTGTGATATAAAAGAGAAATGCAAAATGTGCAAAGCAGGGGAAGCCGAGGACCAGAATTGAGAACCACTGGTCTAGGACATATTCCAGACAAAACCAGACAGGTCTGAATGCATATGGTTTTTAAAACCACAAATGTAAATTGTACTCCTTCCAAAAATGAAAGAAAAAAATATAAATAAATAAATAAAAAAATAAATAATACAATGAAAATAATAATTTTAGTGTCACATCTAAGGCTGCACAATATTGCAATGTGCACATCTGCAATAATCACATGGCAGGATTTACAATGTTGAGTCTGGATTATAGTTGACCAGGTGCCACAAAACACAGGATTTTAAGAGTCACTGCTAAGATTAATCATAATAAAAGTGAAGGTTTATCATTTGCACATGTTTTTAAGGTCTGTGACGGAGCATTTCAAGAGAGGTTAAAACATTTGAGTACAAGAAATTATGACTTTTGGAGGCATAACAAAGATTAATTGCATTTATTTATACACTGAAGATAAAATAGTGTTAATTTTCCAAAAAATGCATTTACAAAAATTCTTAAAAATGATTTTGCTTGGCACACTGGCAGACTATTTGGCTCGTTTTTAAGGAAAATCTCACTTAATTTTGACTTCTTTCTGAAAGTAAAAAAAAATCTATACTTTTAGATATTTGTACAAGAGAAAAGGCAACCCTACATAATTTGCATTGTGCATTTGCAAAATCAGTTTCTGTACCTAAATGCTTGTTAGACTCCCTTGAAAAAGTCAAATAGAGAGTTCAAACCATCTTGTGAAACAGTATTTATATAACAATATTTACTGCAAGAAATTAAAATATGGCAATGTCAAATTTTTCCAATATCGTGCAGGCCTAATCACAACCATGGACATAACGTTTCCTAAATATGCAACTAGAAATAGCATACAAAGTCTTACCCATAAATACAGGACACGTCAATGACCACATCGATCATGTCACAGCAGAGCTCATAGGACTGCATGTCCACCGGTGAACTGTCAGTGGCAATGTAAATCTTACTGACGACGTCAAACAGGAAGGCCTTCTCGATCCCTGAATTCTATTAGGAGAGAAACACGTACACACATACATTGCATAATGCCCTGCAGGTTTGATATGTGATCTTACAGCATTGGGAGCATAATAAAACATGCATGACTATGACTGAATTCGAGAAGGAAAGTGAATAAGGCATTTACACTGCAACAACACCATCACTATATATTCCTTTTAATGCCAATGTTACGACTAAAGAGGAATGGAAAATAATTAAGGCGCAACAATTATTAAGGCTTCATGTCACATCTAAAACATTGCAGGTAATGGAACATACAGATATAAAGATGTTGAGAAGGTTCTCCAGCGTGGGAAGCTGAGGGATGAGCTTCTGGACAACTTTACTGAAGGCCTCGAAGATAGAGTGATCGTATATACTCGTCAAATAGAAACTGTAAAAAACAGAAAAAATAAAGATTAAAAACAAATCAGGCAGGCTGACAAAAAAAAAAAACAAATAGATCCAATTTTCATTTTATTAGTTATCAGTAGTCCAAATTGTCAGCAATACTTTTTTTAGTTTCACACTTAGTTAAACAGTATTGCTAATAAATTTCACTATGGCTCCATTTAAACAGTGAATAGGCAAAGGCTGTAGATTTTCATGTTAATTTTCATGGGTACCTTTATATTTCCAATGTGTAAACAAACTCAAGGTTCTTACACCTTTTCCAAAGTCAATTTTTAAGCACTTGCTAGGTGCATTTTCAACCCTTTTCAAGTGTAACACATTTACATAGATACAATGTAATGAAGTATATATATATATATATATATATATATATATATATATATATATATATATATATATATATATATATATATATATATATATATATATATATATATATATATATATATATATATATATATAAATATATCATCACATTATATCAGATGCTATTTGGTATAGTATTCTATAGAATAAAGTATTCAGTCACACTTTACAATAAGATTCATTAGTTAATGTTACTTAATGCATTTACTAACATGAACAAACAATGAACAATACATTTACTACAGTATGTTCATGTTAGTTAACGTTAGTAAATGAAAATACAGTTGTTTATTGTGAGTTCATGTTAACTCACGGTACATTAACTAATGTTAACAAGCATGGACTTGGATGTTAATAATGCATTAGTAAATGTTCAATTATGATTAATAAATGCTGTACAAGTGTTTATGATTAGTTCATGTTAGTAAATGCATTAACTAATGAACCTTATTGTAAAGTGTTACCAATTATTCTAAGAAAAGATTTTTGATTTTAAAATGTATATTTATTTTAATTTACAGATCAGTCATAAAGTAGTAATATTCATGCATTTTGTCTTATACCATTGCTTAATCTAAGGGCCAAAATATATAATAAAAAAAAAAACACCGCAAGTTCAAGCTACAGACACATCTGGAGACTCCAGAGTCTTAGATTAAAACTAAAAAACTAAAAAAGGATTTTCAGCATCCTTGCAAGCCATAATACCTTTAAAAAAGCCTGGTTCTCTCTAGGTTGTTTCCCTCACTTTCGTAATAGGTGAAGTTTGTTTCTTGCCACAAGCTTACTTGGTTTGGGACTTGTGGAGCTGCGCATTGATGGATTTGCTCTTTAATGTTTGGACTTTCAGCAGTAAATTTAAACCACACTAAATTGAACTTCAAAACTGGACTGACAGTTTCAATTTACTATAATCTTCTATGTTAAGCTGCTTTAATAAAGATTACATTGTAAAAGCGTCCTAGAAATAAACATTAATGTAGCTGAATTGAAAAATTTGATAAAAAATCTAAACCTTCCCTAATTCCAAGGTTTTCTGTGTGAAAACCCTGAGATGTTTTGCTGGATTTTAATGGATTTCTACATTTTACATGGAGAGCCAAATAAACAGAAAAATTACAGAGATACAGAGCAGAAGTGGCTTAGGCTCTGCAATGTTGGAAAGCAACATTTTACAAATTTTTCAAATATTAGGTTGATTTACACAGATTCCTTGTGCAAGTGTAATGAAGAACAGACATTACAATGCAACATAACAGTTTGTAAAGTCAGTGAATGATTAATAATATCCACATTCATTCATTTTCCTTCGGCTTATACCCCTTATTTTGTTCCGCCACTGCGGAATGAACTGCCAACTATTCTGGCAAATGTTTTACGCAGCGGATGCCCTTCCAGCCACAACCCAGTACTGGGAAACACTTATACACTTTTGTATTTACACACACAAACTCTAAGGTTACCCAATAGACCTAAAGTGCATGTCTTTGGGCTGTGGGGGAAACCATAGCACCCAGAGGAAACCCACACAAACTCTACACAAAAATGCCAACTGGCCCAGCTGGGACTCAAACCAGCGACATTCCAGTTAAACCACTGAGCCACCGTGCCACCTATCCACATTCATGTGAGGATTATATTATTTAGGTTGACTATCAATAATTGAGACACTGACAGCAAGATATATCTTTTTTACATCATACTGCCAGTGTTGGGTTGTCTATGAAAACCAAAGAGAATCTGACACTGCTGTTCACAGTATGCAGAACATGCTAGCTATTCACCCTTGCTTGTTGTTCAAAAGGCATCGACTACTCAAGTCTCCTTAAATTGTACACTTAACTTCTTCTACTGAACAGAGCTGAAGAAAAACAAGCTTCTTGAGTCCAGCAAGCAAATAATACATTTGTCTAAGAGCAAATTCCTTGATAAGGCATACAATACAAGTTCCCCAAAATTGTAGCAACCAAAAATATACACTTTTTTTTTTTTTACCTCCCTGACAAGTTAAACACAACTTTTTCATGTGACACTTTTTCGTGTGTTTCCCTTTTTCATGTGACACTTGCTTTGATCACATTTTTACAGATGCTATATCTGTATTGATACAAAGCAAATACAAAACAAAAGTAAAAGCAAATATTAGCAGATAAATGTTACATTAAGCAGACATTTTTATCTAGATCAGAGATAATATACAGCAAAATTCTAAAGTGTTCACAAAAGAACCAAGTAATCATATCCAGGGATAAGTGGCACTCTCGTTAATGTTTTATTATCCAAATTAATTTAGCAAATGCATACAATCACTGGGATTTACACAAGAGTTCATGTCATCAACACTATTTGCTTTGAGAAGCACTTTGTCAATCCATTACACCCATTATTAGGTCTGAATTAATGGTAAATTATGAATTATGCAAGATAAACAAACCAAGAAACAAACCAATTTAAGAAAAATCTTTTGACAAACTCGTATATTGATCGGATGTTCTGCAAATTGAAAACAATGACACAACAAAAAACAGGGTTTCCGCTTCATCTCAGATTGCAGAAATAGTGGCCCATATTATGAGTCAAGCATTTAATCAATAAAAGTATCAGAAAGAAAAGTGCAAATGTAAACCTGAGATGTAGTTTCTCTAAGCTTGCATCTGCCAGGTCATCATTAGCCCTCTGATGTATGTCCCGCTGGGTCTCGATCTTATGGTCATCAGACAGGCCATCTACTTTATGGATGAACACTTCAAAGTTGATCTCAGGGTTCACTCTGTAGGCCCGCGATACTGTTAGGTGGAGTCGACTAAGAGCCTCCACATAGTCATCCTGTAATACAGTGTAAAAGGGTAAGAATTTGATGTTCAGCAAAGCTATACTTGAGGTTTTCAAACAAACTGAAATTTACATATATATTATTTACACAATAAAAGCTTTAAATAAATGATGCAAGAAAACATAACAGCTAAACCGCTAACAGCTCTTCCTGATACAATAACACTTCTTCTGTGTAATATCACACAGTGCTGGAGCTGAAACTTCAACAAGTTATCGTGTCTGCAAACCTATATTTTTCTTTATTTAACCAGATAAAAACCCATTGAGATCAAGATCTCATTTACAACCTGAAATCTAATCGACCATATACTAAAATAAAACATATTTTAGTTAGATAAATGCTGAAGGCCCGAGAGAAGAAACGGTCTCCCTTCTTTCTCTACAGAAACAATGATGCACCAATTTTTAAACCTCAAGTCAATGAGCTGAGCCTCAATGACAAACAACATTCAATTAAATGAAACCAGAATGTCTGCACTCAATGCCAAGACTTAAATAAGCTAACTATCTACTATTAACACAATTCAACTGCAATCAAATGGTCTTAAACAGTTTCCCTAATGCCTACATTTTCTATAAAATAAAAATACATAAATAAAATAAAAATCAAAAATTATTTTATTTATTCCTATAGCTTTGCATTATAAATGAAGATTTAACTACTTTCATTAATTTAGCATGGCAACAGAAACATTCCACATAAGGATTTATCTTAAACTCTCGACTGAAGTTATAAAGCGAGTTTGGAGAAAAGAAAATGTAATTTTGTATTGTATTTTCAGATGCACCATTTACTACACCGAGTTGTAACTCATAAGGAATCTACATAAACAGCTGTTATCATCACAGAATGATTATTATTATAATCTGATTAAATCAATCTCATTTTGAACTCAAATTTTCATAGCTTATCTGTATACAATGAATCTGTGTAGCAAAAGCTGCTTCATCTTAAAGCATGTGCTGGAGGTTTACTGGAATTAGCTTTACTGACAAAAACGGGCATGAAAATTACCTTCAATTAATCGCCAACCCTAATTCGTAATTAGCTACTGCATTTTGCTAAAAATTCCCCACAAGTACCAAGACATATACTATGCGTGAATTAAATAAGCTCAATTGGCCATAGTCTATGTGTGAATGCAAGAGTGTATGGGTGTTTCTCAGCGCTGGATTGCAGCTGAAAGGGCGTCTGCTGCATAAAACATGCTGGATAAGTTAGTGATTCATTCCACTGTGGTGACCACTGAATGATAAAGGGACTAAGCGAAATTTTTGCAAAAGATTCCAGCCATCTCAAACGAACTACATCACATCTGTTAGTTGTTATTTGTTAGTCAAGTCTTTGAATTTTCCATTTCACCTGAGCGTCGATGACAAATATCAAAGCTCCAGTTCCTCTGAAGATCATCTCGTAATCAAAAGTTGGATCAAAAAAGTCCACTTGTCCCGGGAAGTCCCAGATCTGGAAGTTGACAAAGGAACTGCTGGAGATGTCATCCTTATAGATCTTGTTGGTGCTTTCCAGGAAGAGGGTCTCATTGGGCGACATCTTATGAAACACCACCTACATAAAATCAAGAGATGAAATGTATTAAAGCTTCTAAAAGCACAACATTTTACCTCTAAAGGGAGACCAATGAAGTCAAACAGTGAAATCACACTAAAAGCCCAGTCACATGCTTAATAAGGAGCTTACTAGTGGCAAGGCTTAAGAAATTAAAGCCTTAAAAATTCTATTAAGTCAAAAAGGTAGACATAGACACCTTAAAAGTTAAACTCTGCATATTTTTATTTTGTTTAACTAGTGTTCAGTTGTTACAGCAAAGCTGCTGATATACTTCAAACATAAGTTCTTTTGCTTTCTTCATTTAAAAGTAGAAAGAAGTTTAAAAAGGCTGACACTAAAGTGTTTTCGAATATTCTGACACCTCTGCTGTGAGAGAAGAACAGTTTCGAAAACATCTGGAAGTAGCATTGATCTAATCATTGGCACAAAAAAAGAGCAAGCAATATTGATGGTGAGTTTGCTCTTTTTATTTATCAAATGTGGAGCACTGATGATTTGTTACTAGCTTGTCAAAAAAGGCTAGAAGTTCCAGAGTTTCAGAAGACACCCATTGATTGAATAAATCACATTTAGAAGCCAAAACGAATTCCTTACATAAGTTTAATTTGGTGAAAGTGCCAGAAAAAAAAAAAAAAAAACCAACAACCTTAAAACTAATTTCATTTTGGGCAAACTGTTTAAAAAAAAAAAAAAAAAAAAAATCACAATTCAAAACTCATTCTTCAATTTTGTTTGATGTATATCATGGACAGTTGTCTTGGAAGTCAAAACAAAACATAAGATACAAATAAATACACTGCAATAATATACGCAAAGCTTTTCAATGCTTTTTGTTCCAGTAGTGGCAAAATTTTAAATGAGAAATTAATATGATTATTTCTGTCACCAAATAAACAGAAAAAAAGTCAATATTCTTAGAGACACTTAATTATTTTCTTATAAAATAAGTATAAAGTCACTTTTTAATTTGCTGGCTGGTGACACATATTGGTGTGGATGCATGACATTGCATCTGCTGCTACATAGTACATGTTTATGATTTCTCTCTGTTGCACTAGTGTGTTTCGTGGTGCAGCAGTTGTGACTGTCATGTGTTCATGTTTGGTGTTTGATGATATGGCATTTTTCACTGAAGGTGTAGAAGCTTCAGTCATGACTTGTTTCATTACACCAACAGGAACTGCTTGTTTGTATAGCTTTTTGTTGTTACACTGTTTGGCACCTTCATATTTAAAAAATGCCAAAAAACTATTTTAATTGTTAGCAGCAGCGTCGAAATCACCCGTTTGACTTTCCAATTCGAACACTTTCCCTATCCCCTAGGTCAGAGATGTCCAAACTTGGTCCTGGAGGGCCGGTGTCCGGCTGAGTTTAGCTTCAACTTGCTTCAACACACCTACCAGAAAGCTTCTAGTATGTCTAGTAAGAGCTTGATTAGTTGTGGTTTAGGTGTGTTTGATTAGGGTTGGAGCTAAACCCTCTATAACACTGGCCCTCAAGCACCGAGTTTGGACACCCCTACCCTAGATTTTCTGGCAATAACTGTAGTTGTAAAATTCAATATATAAACCTTAATTAAATGATGAATTGAAAAGGTATTTACAGTATATAATATCACACTGTACCCACATCAAACAAAAACATAGGAGGGATGGATGGATGCCTGTTTTATCTGTGCTCACCATCTTTTAGCGAGTGCACATTGCATTGCATTTATTCTCTAGCCACTCTGAGTGTGCATCAGTTCTACACTCATCTTTGCTGTGCATTATGGGAATGACTGAGTGCACTACATAATATCCACTGCTGTTTCAGACACCAATATAAAATGACTCCAATCTTCCCTAAAATTGTGCCAAATTTAAAGGTACAAAGAGTGATTTTTGGATTCATTATGTCTACAACACACAATTAAATGTACCATAAACAATAAAATAGCTTTATCACTTAGAAAGTCATCTAGAAGAGAGGCTTTCAAACTGGGGGCTGAAGTAAAAAAGTAGTCCTTAGAACTGTTTGGATAAAAAGCATTATGTAAAAATTGTTTTAAAAAAATACATAAAAAGCAAAAAAATGCAAATAATTGATAATGTAATTGACAAAATGACAACTCAAAAGATTAAACTAAAATAAGTAAATCACACTTTTTGGTATGATAAATAAACATTATTAGAAACACATCTATGACTTGTCTGATTTAGTTAAATAGAAATCCACATTACTTCAGGGTTTTGGTCCCATCAAGGCAAATTTAAGACTTTTAAAGACCCTTTTAAGATCATTATGAATGAATCATTAGACATATACAGGGCTAAATACTAATGTCATTTCTAATGCTTTATGATTGTCACAAAAAAGAAAAATGTTAATATTTCTTAGCGACAAACTTTAATATGTCAGAACAAGAAAAAAATACTAGTTGTATACACTTTGCGTTTCCCACTCACAAGTTTAACATTGTTAAAATCATATTTATTGAGGAGGCAATTATATAAATGCTCAAATATATATGTTTGTTGGTTTTTGGTGCAAATTGACTGAGTACAACTTCTATTTAAACTAATGCATTTCTGTTATAAAGCCTTAAGTTGTATGCCTATTTATAAATATTGTGTCTATTCCCTTTACTTCTGTAAAGAGTCTTGTGTATAAATGAAAGTTAATGTAAGGGGATTTATTGCTCTGTTATTATCCTGAGGAACTGCATGTGTAATTGTTTTTAATTGTCTTTCCCTGATTTGGATTGTCTTTCCCTGATCTGGATTGTTGGTAATTGGATGGATGTTGGTCGGATTGGTTAGCTTTACTTGGACAGAGAACAATTAAGACGCATTTAAAATTATTTAATACACACAACACAACATTTCAGTAAAATTATGTCTTAAAATATTGTTTATAAAATGTAAGACTTTTTAAGACCCCGTGGACACCCTGTACTTACTATTTACTATAAAGTGATGCAAATAAGATATGAATGATCACAAAATAGATTAAAGATAATACAAATAATATAAAACTATTAATTTCAGTTAATAAATTGTTTTACAATAAATAATAAAAACTACATTCAAATAAAAACATATTAAAAATATGTATGTTTATTTAAAATATGTAAATGAATAAAATAAACACACTCCAATAATGCATATAAAATCTAATGTAACATAATAGAAACTAAAGTAAAATAAAGTAGAAGTCATTTTAAGCCTGTATCTATATTGTTGCCTTTTACATTTTAGGGGGGGGGGGGGGGGGGGGGGCATGATGACATTTGGGGGTCCGTGTCATCTATATGATGAAAAATCCCTCTATATAAATACTGTCATATGGAATTAGCTACTTTAATGATAGAAAAACGTCTTTTGAAGGAACGTTTTATAGAAATAATCTAAATGTGAGGATGTGGTGGATGCCGAATGTATGAATAAGCATTTGAGGACACAGGGCAGAAATGAAGAAGAAATCACGTGCCATTTCAATGCCGGTTGAGTCGCCTCAATATGACTTTTGGATATGCTACATAATATCCTCATTCACACAGCTATCTTATGTATGTAGGCCTGTATGGCATTACATCCGTAAATCCTCTCAGCTTAATAAATAGCTTGTTTGCAGCGACTCTGAGGGGTGATCTTGACCGTGTCCGGTGACAGCAGACCCGGTTCTAACTCGTTCGGCTGAGAGGTGAGCAGTGGAGGAACACAGACGGTCTAATATCACATATTCCTCCTACCTTCTGGATAGAGGACTTCCCGCTCCTCCTCAACCCCATTAGCAGGATTCTTGGTTTACTGTCGGAGGGAGTAGGACTGTCCTCAATGTCTCCCTCCTCTTCCCCATATCCGAAATCTTTGGGAAACGAGTCCGCCACTCCGTAGCTGTCCGCCAGCGGTGCCTCGTACTGGATCGACATGTTGACCCCCCTCCCCAACCCCGTTAAATTTTAACCTCCCCAATTATTAGTAATCCAATCAACATGAAATAAACGCCGAGTAAACAAACATAAAACCTCCTTATGCTAAAAGGATGTGAGCAAACTTATTATGGATTCTCCTTTAAATCTTCAGTCTCTCTTGTGTTTCCCTTCTCGACGAAACGCCCACTTGTGAGCGACAGTCGAATTTAATTGGGCAGCCGTGTGGCAACTTAGACGCTGATTGGCTAAAGAAAATGTCACTCTTGTAAGCCGTTGAAATGCGGGCGGATCGTTCCGAGTCATGTGCCTGATGGTCACCTGACAAACGGATTTGCGTGAATGGCTGTTTTTTTCCCCCGACCTTTCACCTGAAACTTCCACTTATCTTAAAATGTATTGAAAGATTTGAAGGTAAATATCGTTTGTCCCATTCAATAGTGCTTCCCAGCTGTCTCCCTACATATAAAGTAAACTGTATACTTATTCGAAAACAAGATATAAATAACCCTTTGCACATTGTGCATGTTAAATATGCTAAAATGCTCATTTGAAAGAAAAACAGGGGTTTTGGGTCAGTCTTTTAGTCCCTCAAAACCTAATAAACTTTATAAAGCTGAATATGTAATGACTATTATGGCATAAATCATGTCAACTTTAACAAAATTTGGATTATAGGCCATTAGACAATAACACACATTAGCAGACCACAGCCACAATAATATAATTGTTCAGTTTTTCTAATATACATACAAGCACATAATACTTTGATGTCAAATTGCAATGTCCTAACCCTTAAAAATGTAAATAAATAAATATTGTGTCAACAAAGTGGTTAGCACTGTTACCTCATAGCAAGAAGGTCACTGGTTCGAGATCCGACTGGGCCAGTTGGCATTTATGTGTGGAGTTTGCATGTTCTCCCCGTTTTTGTGTGGGTTTCCTCTGGATGCACCGGTTTCCCCCACAGTCCAAAGACATGCGCTGTAGATGAATTAAATAAACTAAATTTTCCATAGTGTATGTGTGTGAATATGTGTATGGGTGTTTCCCAGTACTGGGTTGCAGTTGTAAGGACTTCCGCTGTGTAAAACAAATGCTGGATAAGTTGGCAGTTCATTCTTCTGTGGCGACCCCTGATGAATAAAGGTAATAAACCAAGAAAATGAATAAATAAATAACATTAATTAAATGACGATCATAAGAAAGTTTATCTTGAAAATATAAATGGATGTTTTCAAAATATCTTCTGTAGCTTTCATCGTAATAAAAACCAAGGTATGAGGGTTATATACTGAGCAAATGTTCATTTTCAGGTGAATTAAGACATCTAGAAATAGTTCTAGTAAATGTGACAATTGAATAGGAATGTAATTGTCTTGCAGAACAGGTTCATCTGAGTAACTTTTGGCAACCCATGGATTATGTTTTGATACTTAGCTCGTGCTTTGCTTTGCTAAAACTCCCAAGTAATTAATGTAACCCAATCCAGTTCCTTCAACATGTATGCGAAGACTCAAAATATAATAGCTGGTCTTATAAACTGTACTTTAAAACTGGATAACAACAACTACTATGGATATCGGCCTTCTATTAATGTGAGGTAACACTTCACAGCACAACACGTTGTGATTCACTTTACAGTAAAATGTGCTTCAGTTTGGTTTCTTCAGAATCCAAAAAGTGTGACTAAGAGATGGCAATAAAAAATGTTAATGGCAACAGACGTCATCTGAAACAGTGCAAAAACATAAATACAAGTAATTTTAATTAAAAATAAGTTCATTTGAACCCTTTATTAAATATTTTAGTCCAAATTGTACTAGCAGTAGCTACTTTACCATCATCTTGCTGATAAAAAAAACATGTAGGCTACTTGATTAAACTGTGTACACTGTATACTGTATGTGCATTTAGATGATGCATAGTTTACTTATGTAGCAGAAGCCAGCTAGTGAAGTGCTGTGCAGGTAAACCTCACTCCTCTGGCATCTAAAGGTGCTCTAGCGATAGACACTAGAGGCCATGGTTTTCAGCCTCCTTGTTAGAGCAACCGACTCCCACGCGGAAGGCCGCCAGTACAATCCCAGCATGGAATGGGTTGGGTGCTATAAGGACTGGTGGGGTTATACTGTTGCTGTGACCTGGATGGGAGTGAGGTTTAGGGAGGTGAGTGTAGCAAAGGCCAGCAAGTGAAGTGCTGTGCAGGTAAAACCTCACTTCTCTGACCTCTAAAGGTCCTCTGGCGACAGACCCTAGAGGCCATGGTCTTTAATCTCCTTGTTAAGAGCAACCGACTCCCATGCAGAAGATCGCTGGTTTGATCTCAGCTCGGAGCAGGTTGGGTGGTGTAAGACCGGTCGGGTTACTCTTAGAAATTAAAATCTCATCATTTATTGAGGCAGTTTGGAGAATTTGGTTCTTGCAAGCAATTTTCTAGCACATTATGCTTTTTGAATCTTTCTGAGATTTAGTCAGTGTAGAAATGTTGATTTTGTTTGTTAAAAATTGCACTGCAAATCAAACTGGCTAATTTATTGGTAATATGACATAGACATGAAACATTTCTTACAGAATCATATTTTTGAATATTTTACAAATTTTTACCATTGCATATTTTTTGACTTCTGATGCAAGAAGTACTCAAAAAAAAACAATGTCCAAATGAGAACAATCCTTATATAATCAAATACTACAAATGGTATTTTATTATAAGGTGCGTCCAAAATCACATACTTGTGTATTATTCTACACCATTTTGCAGTATCCGCTACTTTGCTAATGTATTAGAAGGGGTGGAGCTTTCAGGCACTAATGTCGGATTACTTTATTTTTTTGATTGTGAATCGATTATTCTCATGGCAGGTATCATTTGGCAGTTTGGTCATTATTTTGCTAGTTTGGCAACCGTCAAATGTCACCTGGGAAATGGTTAGAATTTGCAGTCAGTAAAAAAACATTAGTGTTCCATTTGGGATGATACTACATTCATATACTATGCTGCTGAGTGTGTAAGTGCATAAGTACATAGTGTATAGTGTGCCATTTGGGACGCAGTTTAACTGTTAAAAGTGAACTTTTGAATTGATATGTATAAAGAAGAGTGTAAACGATCCAATTAGGAGTGTCACAACAGTTTAAAAACTTTACAAAACTTTAGTTTGAGATTACTTCTGCATTAACATCAGATGTAGATTTTACAACGAATCTACTTTTTTCCACCATGTGTCCGTGGGAGCTGTTAGTCTGCAACTGGCACTGCTGAGGTGCTTCAAGCTCAATTCTTCAACTGAATCACGGGAGATGGGCCTGCCCACCTTGCAACTGGATCTGGACAAATTATATGCCCACACAGTGGCACAGGGATGGCAAAGCTTTGATACCTTCTAGGCAATAAGAGCCATAATCTTCTACAACAGTTCCAGGGTGTGCTGACCTAATAATCTTTTCTATTCTGGATGATGAACAAGAAGAGTTCCTGGCGTGGCTCGAAGTCACTGACTTCTGGCCTATCTTTCGCAGAGGTAATGGATGTATAGAATCTTCCCACTCATCTTGCTTTACTGAGTTGCAAGCTGACAAGGTCAAGTCACTGCTGGTGTTGTTAGAATTGCTGTTGTGTTCTGTGAAACAGTTCTGCAAGTACTCTGCTGCATCAGAATAATTTATAAAAAGACAGTGTAAACAATACTTTTAGGAGTACTTTTAAAAGTTGGATATTTTTCTTGAGTCTGAGATTACGTTTGTGCTCATATCAAAGTTGTAGACGCTGGTTATTATCCAACTGTAAACATGACATGTACATAATGAGTTTTTCTTCCATCTGTAAATCTATGGGTGCTGCTTGTCTACTACTGGAACTGCTGGAGAATGATGGCTTGCTGACACTGGTGGACTGTGCCGTGCCCAATCTGAATCAGGAGAGGTGAACTTGTGTAGTTTTAAATCAGACCTGGATGAACAGGTCTGCATCACAGAATAAGGGCAGATAGCTTTGGTGCCTTTAGAGTCTAAGCCGTTTGCTTCTACAAATCTTGAGCAGCTCCAGCAGAGCCTGAGCCATTCGCTTCTTCAATTCTTGAGCAGCTCCAGCAGAGCCTGAGCCATTCGCTTCTACAAAGCTTGAGCAGCTCCAGCAGATCCTTAGGCATTAGCTTCTACGATTCTTGAGCAGCTCCAGCAGAGCCTGAGCCATTAGCTTCTACAATTCTTAAGCATCTCCAGTGGATCCTGAGCTATTAGCTTCTACAATTCTTGAGCAGGTCCAGGGTGTGCTTTTTCCAGCTGTTTTCCCATGCTAGATCAAGCATGGGAAGATTTCCAAGAATAGCTCAATGAGTTTTAAGTCTTGGACTCCTGGCCTTTCTAGAGAAGAGAAAAATGATGGACAGAATCTTTCCCTTTGTCTTTCTTCAGATGTGTGACTGAATTTGTAAGGAGGCAATACGTTTTCCTTAAATTTGTAAGTCTGTGGGAGCTGCTCGTCTGCTGCTGGAACTGCTGGCCAATGAGGCACGATGGCTTGGTGACGCTCGTGGACTATGCCGTGACTCAGAGCTCGATTCTTCGACTGAATCAGGGGAGGTGGGCCTGCTCAGCTTGGTATCAGACCTGGATGAGGTACGTGCCCGCACAGCAGAATAAGGACAACGAGCTTTGGAGCCTTCCAGGGAATCCGAGTCTGAGCCATTACCTTCTACGACTGTTGAGCAATTCCAGGGAGCACTACCCTTCCAAGGTTTCTTTACCATGCTGGATGAGGCATGAGACGATTCTCTGGTGTGGCTCGATGACTCTGATAACTTAGACTCCTGCCCTTTCTTGTGCAGTGGTAAAGTTTGGACAGAATCTTCCCCTTCGTCTTGCTTGGGTGGAGTGACAGAGTTGCAAGGTGGTGAGTGCGAGTCACTGCTGGTATTGTTTGAATTGCTGTTGTGCTCTGTGGGACTGTTCTGCAAGTACTTTGGTTCATCAGCACCGTTTTTAGCTGGTAAATCACCCTGAACAGGCAAGAAAGCAGAGGATGGGTTAATCAAAGGAGGATAGGCAGCTCCATCAGGTGGTCGATCAAGATGAAGGTTGTATCCACTGGGTGCAGAAGCAATGGTGGCCTTGCGTCCAGTGGAGGTGCCAATGCATGTCTGATGCACCACAGAATCTTTCTTCACTTTGTTGGGATAGTAGCTGTCATTGGGATCATCCCTTAGCTGTGCGTAGTAGTTTAGAATGACCTTTTTAAGTTTCTTGTAGCCCAAGTGCAGGATCTCCAGAATGTTGAGGAACAATGAAATGCCAGCTATGCATTGCATGAACACCATGAAGACGCTTTTCTCAGTGGGTCGAGATACAAAGCAATCCACCGCATTGGGACAAGGCTCTCGTTCACATTTGTACAGTGTATTCAGTTGAAACCCATACAGAACATATTGTCCTGTCATGAAGAATACTTCTACAGCTGAGCGGGTGACTATGTGAGCCACGTATGTGCGCAGAAGAGACCCCCTCAATGGAGCCTTGTTTAATTTCCCCTGGTCGATCTGCCGAAGCTCACGTTCTATTTTGCGCCGTACCTCCGCCATCTCCACATCCACACCCTCAAGTTCTCGTCTCAGTGCCATCTTTTTGCGCTGACGCTCCTTCTCAAGAGCACGGAGGCGGTAGAGGGCATGGCCCATGTACACCAGTGAAGGAGAGGATACAAATATGACCTGCAGAACCCAGTAACGGATTAGGGAAATGGGGAAAGCTTTGTCATAGCACACATTGCGGCAACCAGGCTGCTCGGTGTTGCAGATAAAGTCAGCCTGTTCATCATTCCACACATCCTCCGCTGCCACACCAAGCACCAGCATGCGAAATATGAAGAGGATTGTGAGCCAGATTTTTCCCACCATGGTAGAGTGGATATGCACTTCTTCCAAAATCCCACCAAGAAAGTTCCAGTCTCCCATCTTCACTCGGGCTTTTTTGTGTCTGTAAAGACAAAATAAGAAGAAAGAAACATGAACCTAGACCATGGGAAATTGCTTTTGAATATGAAAATATATTGAAATTAAATCAACCAGAGTATGAAACTGTTATTTAAATGTTTGAGAGCTTTAATTTAAAATCAATGTTTTCCAACAGTAACCTCACACAAATATGCAAACAATAAATCCAGACAAAAGTCTCAACCCTATGTTTCAAAACATTTTATAAGCTGAAAGTCAAGTATAAAAAACCCAATCTCTCCAACAAAATTTAGATTAATGGCAGACCAACATGTAAACAAAAAACTTTCCACCATTTTTCTAGATAAATTAGTTATTAATTACCATTTTAAAATAAAGCACCACCCACATATTAGCTGTGTATCTAACATGGTTTAAAATACTTAAATAGAACCACAATTGTAATATTCTTTCTGCAATCTGAGCTGTGTTAAATATATATATATATATATATATATATATATATATATATATATATATATATATATATATATATATATATATATATAATGTGTAGTCACAGATAAATATGTCAATTAATAACAATAACTATAATAATAATAATAATAATAATAATAATAATAATAATATAACGTTAAAGATAATAAATATATATTTGTTAAAATATTTTAACATGTTCCAAGAAATTAGGTCATAAACATCCTTAAATACAAGCATGTTTGTACTGAAATACAATTACAGCAAGCTTAATTAACATCTATTAATGGGTCACAAAAAATTGACATTGCATGTGGTGCTAATAAGTGAAATCAATTGCTGTGTTTACAGTTCTAACTCCATGCGACTTTATCTTTAATAGAAAGCAAATAAATCAACTATAAACCATCAACGTACCTTAAACAAAAGTTGGGGAAATCAAGTAAATCTTCATTGTAACAAGCCCATCCTGCATCTACACACTAGCTACAAAAAGCTAGACTCATGCAATCCCGCTTATAATTAAAGGTCTGGGCTACACACATAACAAGCAGGTCGTCTAGGTGCCAACTTATAGTCATGCAGGAGAAATCAATGTGCCCATTTACCTTACAGCAGTATGGACAGTCTGCCGCTGCTTTAAATCCCCGCGGGTCATAGAGGCGCGTCGAGGCCACCAAAATATTTAAAAATCGTTGGTGCCCTGCACATCTGACGCAGCACATCACCTAAACTTTTGTGACCCCCTCTTTCCTTTTTGTTGGCACCAAAAGAAGGTTTCCGAGTGCGCAGGGCTTTGTTGGCAAGCGCGCTGCTTCTGTATGTGAGAGCGTCAATAATCAGTGCTCCACTATCAACATGAAGGGAAAACTGAATTGATTCAGCTTGCCAACACTGCCACTGTATACCATGCGTAAGTAAAACCCTGCAATGATAAAATAAAACATAAAAACTTCTGTAGGCTGTATGAATTTACGCTTGGGTACACTTGATTCCTCATGCTATTGTGCACCCGCTATCGATTAAAGTAATGTTAGACAGTCTTGCGTGGTTGATTGCTAGTTAACACCCATTGCAGAACGATTTTTTCAGCTGATCTGCAAATCTAGCCCAACATGGGTGCCATCTTGAGATAAACACACACACACTAGGCCTATTGGTTTTCTACAGAACTGAAGACCTTTTGGTTCTTTTTTTAAGACAAAAAACTAAAACATTTACACATTTAATTTGATTAATACTTAAAAACCAGAAAGCTGAAGGGAGTTGTTATTATCAAAGCTAAGTTTCTAATGGCATTTGGCCACATGTTGGCACTACTTTTAGCAGTCGATAGTTCAGAAAAGAATCAATCGGTCATGTCCGATTTCATACTCTGCTGGATTCAGTGTAATTAAGTTGTCTCTGCTAGTTGTGGTGATACTTTATTCCATTTAAAAGGAATCAATGGTGCAACCCCATTACACTCACTAACTATGCTGTTGGTTGGTTGCTTTCATTCAAGGCTTGGACATATTTAGGGGCTATTTTTAATATAATAAATGAGCTGCATAGTCAGATTTAGACTGGAGATGCTTTAATGAATTAATTTAAAGCTTGGTATTCTACAAAACAGACCACAATGTAAAAATATATCCGGAAATTTGCAGTTTTCCATTTTTTGTGATTTATGTTTTTATTTGATATTTTTCCCCGTTTATTTTTGATTTTGAATTGCATATCTTGATCCTTTAACCTTGAAATGTTTGACAAAGTGACTTTTATGAACATTTTAAATAGATTACAGTGACATATTGTCAGGGTTGGTGTTGTATCTTGCAGTACAAACAGCTTGTTTAAAAAGCTGCCATGCATTTTCTGTTATTTAAGACACTGTAAACTTTAAACTAATGTTGAAATTTCAACATCAAAAGTCAACAGAACAGAGACCAACGACCCATAATCCAATTTACAACTGTAAAAAAGATTATTCATGCTTTTAAATTGCATTATGAGACCTTGATGTTTTTGACTTTTATCCTTCAAGTTCAAAAAAAGTGACTTACTAACATTTCGAATAGTTTAAAGTGACAAATTGTCTGGGTTGGTGGTGTCGTATAATATGGTACAAAACCAAGCTGCCCGTATGCATTCCTTTATTTTACAGATATATTTCTCTACATATAATTTCTTATGCTTTGTTAAAATGTCAATAAAAGTCACTTTGTTAAACTGTAGGTGAATTTTCAACATCAAAAGTCGACAGAGATCAAAGTTCCATTAATGCAATTCACAACCATAAATAAAGGGGAAACACTTGTGAATCACAAAATACTGTTAATTAACAGATATTTTGTACAGTGCATGTGGGATAGTATAGCTTAAATGCAATTTATGTTTGTTGAGATAATTATAGCATGATCATACACAAACTTTGACACTTAATTTGAAGAACTGAAAATTGTTTTAATGCATCCACTGTTAAAAATATCCATAAATTAGCAGTTTACCATACACTGAAGAAAAAACAATATCTGAAAAGCTGTTGCAAACAATTTATATGTGTTGAACTTAAACAAACTAATTAAATGCAATAATATTCAACTTAATTGCTTTGTTTAATTCAGGCAAAATACATTGTTTACAACCACTTAACATAAAATTATTTGTAAATCCAAGGAATCATCTGTGAATAATTCAAGATTTTATAATGTTTATTTATGCTTTTGAATTGCATTATGAGACCTTGATGTGTCTTCCAACAACTTTTAACCTTAAGTTCCCAAAGGGACTTTTTCGAATAGTTTAAAGTGACAAATCGGCTAGGTTGGAGTTGTATATTATGGTACAAAACCTTGTAACACCTGTGTATAATCTGTTATTCTGCAGACTTATTTCTTAATATAGTATTTCTTTTGCATTATATTATTTCAAACAACTAAAATTTCAAAAAAAAAAATAATAATTTTCTTGAACTGTAGTTAATTAACAGATTTTTTTTACAGATTCAATATAAGGATATTAGAATATATTAGGATATTATAGCTTGAATGCAATTTATGCTTGTTAAGATAATTATATCATGATCTTACACAAACATATTAATAAAAGGGAATGTTTATGTATTTAAATACTGGATTTAGAAGTAACCTCTGTTACTGAGCCGCAAGATCACTTACTAATTTTAATCTGTGTCTGATTAAACATTTATAGTAGTCTCAACATACATCCCTACACTGTATGGATATAGCATGACAGAGCAATTATTACAGGTCATGCTACATCAGTATATAAATATTTACACAGATAAACATTTAATTCTTTTTCAGATATTTCCCTAGTGATGTTTAACACATTTATTAAACAGTATTTCCTATGTTATTATTCTGGAGAAATTCTTATTTCTATTAGTTTGTTTGTAAAATATTATTTAAAAATATATTTTCAACAGGCCCCATAAACCTCTAATGTTTAGTGCTTAATATTATGAAACCTATATGTACTCCAATTAACCTACTAGTTAAGCCTTTAAATTGCACTTTAAACTGAATACTAATATCTTGCAAAATAGCTGGTATAATGTGCAATTATCATAGCAAAGACAAAAGAAATGATTTATTAAAACTATTGTTAAAAAAGAAGATGCTATCTCAGCATGTGGGAAATATCTGAAAATAAATTAATTTCACAGAAGGGCTAAAATTCTTGTAAATATTACGAAAGGAGATGCATTTCTAAAATTGATATAGACAAATTATCTGTTTGCAGGAGCAAATGTCCTATTGGTGGCCGATCAACACTTGTCTGTTAGCAATGATGGCTAAAGTAAATAACAGTTAGTTGAAAACACAGACCCAGACATCAGTCAATTATCATCAATAGCCCAAATTTAGATTAATGTTTTATTCCTGGGGTTAGTGCATCACACATTGACTTAAATCACAACCCCAATTCTGCTCTGTAGAAAGTACTGCTAGACTGTTACCTAACAGATGTGATTGGTCAGCAGAAGTCCCTCTTTTCATCCTCAAATGCCCTTTGCAGGTCACATCAGGGGTCGGATATTTCTGTAAATTTCAGAAATATACATTGATTACACAAAGCCATATATATCAAGTGTATTATTGTGTGCTGTTGGAAATATCTCAATAAAATGAAAATTTAAACTATCATAAGTTTTAAACTTTTATAAGTTTCTTTTTGCACACAAAAGATGTATTTTATTTATTTTTATAAAGATTTTATTGCAAGAGATTTGAGAACAATTCCCAGTATCAGTAGGCAAATTCCCTAATTATCTTACATTTACACCAAAACTATTTACAGCAGGGGATGTGGAAGGAATATTAACAGTAAAAACAAATCTTAAAAGTTCTATAGCAAAAAAAAATATTAGGTTTAATGGGAGTAATGTACTCAATCCATTTGGACCAAAAGCCAACAAGTGTATGTTTTTGGTTACGCACAAAGTCATTTTCACAAAAGATGTTTTAGAAATGTTCCTGACCAGTAGCCGCTGGTTTAAAAATGGGGGAAAAACCCTTTTAACGGCAGTTAATAACAGTAATAAGATAACTTCATGAAAGATACTTGAATGATCAATGTTGTGTTTTGTGCTGTGTGGTTGGAGTTTTTTTAAGATTCAGATACAGAATATGACTTATTTACGAAGGACCCTGTGAACACTATTATCATAGCCCAATAGCTTTAAAATATGTTTTTTTCTGTGTGTGAACTGAAAATACCTTGATGTTCTGTTTAGAATGGCAAGAACACTGTATCCATATTGGCTGGTGATCAATGGACTGTTTGGGGGGAACTAACCTTGGCTAATTAGAACAGAGCAACAGAGGACAACGTTTGTTGTTGAATAATCTCCTATTGTTTCCTCACTTCACCTTCTGCAGAGCACAGCAATTTCCCCACACACGAATGCATAAAACAGCTATGTCTAAAACAAATGATAACAATTAAAGAATAAATCAAGACACTTTTTCTAGACACTGGTTTTAAAACATTGGCACAATTCTTTTTATTATTTCATAAAAAAAATAAAAAAGGCTATATGGCCTCTATATGGCCAAAACATTCCAAACCCAAACCCATTTCTGAAAATAAATGATTTGATAATTAGGGACAAATACGTAGGGTAAATACAGATGCATGTCATTAGCACTGATTTAACAATTTCCTACTTTTTATAGGTCAGTGTCTTCCAATGCCCACATGCTGATCAATGCTGCCCTCTATTGGTATCAAAACGAAACCTCTTTTTTTAAAGGGATAGTTAACCCTCAAATCAAAATTTACTCACAAATTCCTCACCCTCAAGGGTTTTCTAAAATTTATGAGTTTCTTTTAAGTACAAAAACGTTCTCTAAAACACGAATGAAGATGTTTTAAAGAATGTTGTACTTTGAAAGTCGATGGTTACTGGTTTTCAAAATTCTTCACAATATCTTGTTTTGTGTTTAACAGAAGAATGAAAGGTTTGTTACAAGTAAAGGGTATATATATGATGATAGAATTTATATTTTTTGGTGAACTTTAAATGCATTTATCTCCAAACAAATTGAACTGAATTCAAATAAACCAAGCTGTTTAGTCATGAATTAAAAATGTTGGCCAGTCCAGAAATGCCCAATGATTTTGTAAAACCCAAACAATTAAAAAATATATGCTTTATCATTTTTTCCCCTGAGGCAATACATTACTTAAGTACATGTGTTAAGCAAAACAATACAAAACTAAACAAAAAACATAAATTACATGACATTAAAAAAAATTACATTTAAAAAATATCCAAAATATGACAGTTACTTTCTTTAGATGTGCTTGTAGTGTGTTAGCATATTTCCTAAAGGGTTAGTTCAGTGTAAAATGTAAATAGACTCCCTCATCCCATTCCAAACCCATAAGAAATCTTCCCATCTTCAATACACAAATTAGGATACTTTTAATGAAACCCTAAAGATTTCCAAATCCAAATTTCTGAAATGTAAACCAAAATTAAATCTATTCATTCATAAAATGTGAACCTATTTATATGGATTCTGATCCTTTCATAGTCAAAGGTGTAGGGTAAACAGACTCTGAATAGAAGAAACGAAATCGCTCGGCTTGATTTAAAAATATCTTCATTTGTGTTTCAAAGATGAACTTCTGAAAGAACAATATGGGTCAATACAGAGTTTTCAGTTGAACTAACCCTTTATGAGTCTATAAATACCAACAGGATTGTCTGACAGTTGTGTTGACCTCATTCTTTTATAAAATAAAAAAAAGGTTCGACTGTCCATTGATGACCTCATGCGGGTGCTGGGGACAAGAAGATGTTGAAAATGACTGCAAACAGTAAGAAGACGATGTATCCCACAATGCACATCCAGAAGCGTGGGTCTTTTAGAAGCTCTTTATTGTAGTTGGTGAAAAACACATAACCAATGGTCATGCCTGCTATGCCACCGCCAATATGAGCCACAAAAGAGACCTGCCAGAAAAAGAAAAAAAATTGGTTTTAAAAAATATTTTCTGACTCAATAATTGTGTCGAGAAATCTAAAAGATATACCAATTTAGCTTTTAACATTCTAATACAGTGTTGGTCAAAATACCTTTTTAAGACCATTATGAACAAAACGTTAGACATACACAGGGCTCAATGCTATGGAGTTTTTTTTCCCCCGACGGCCTGGTCGCAAGTAGTAAAGATTTTTTTTTGCCCCAACAAAAAAAAATAAATTAAAAACAAGTTAACACATTTCTTAGTCACATTTTTAATGATGTGTCAAGACAATCTAACTCTATTTGTTTTCAAAAATGTTTCTTTAAGTTGTTAAGTTTTAAAAACAGGCAAATTACAAACCTTTTAATGATGCAGCATGAGTTTACATGGACAGAGGAAAATTAAAACTTGTTTAAAATGATTTAAGACCGCAGCTAAAGTCCCATGAAGTGCTTTGAAATGTTTGCATTTTTTTTTTTGATGTGTGACTGAAATGTGAAGACAGCGGTGGGACAGAGTAACTCCTCTCTCGTTTAGAAAAAAATAGCCAGTGGGGTGTTTTGTTTTATCACAGCTTTGTTAATGAGAGAGGTTGAGTTTAAGTTTAAACTGCAAGCTTTGGATGTTTAGATCTAAATGTGGATTTTGTCACTGTTACAGAGCACACTAGCTTATAGATATCCTTAATACCAGTGTTGAGTTTAAGGCGTTATAAGTAATGCACGCTACGTAATAAATTACTTTTCCAAAGTAACGAGTAAAGTAACGCATTACTTTTGAAAATAAGTAATATTATTTGAATTTTTTTTTTTTAATTTAACACAAGTTACTTTTTATTCATTCCTTCATTCATTTTCTTGTCGGCTTAGTCCCTTTATTAATCCGGGGTCGCCACAGCGGAATGAACCACCAACTTATCCAGCAAGTTTTTACGCAGCGGATGCCCTTCTAGCCGCAACCCATCTCTGGGAAAAAGTTACTTTTTACCTTGCTTAAATGGCTTTTACAAAATATTAGGGATGTAACGGTATTGTAAATACCGTCATACCGCAATATTAATTTTTTTCGATATTACCGTAGTCGCATGACTCGGTAAAACTATAGGTCTTCTGAGAAAATTTGCTCAGGCGAATGAAGCAAACGGGAGGTAGCGGAAACTACAATTCCCATCAGCCCTTGCGGTCTGTTGTCGCTACAGATACAGTAATGCGGAAATGGAGTGTGCTGCTAGAAGCTGGCATCAAAAAGAGCTGGAAATGATCAAACCTGAAGCGGTTGTTGTCGCCGCACGCGTACGGAATAGCGGTGTTGTCGCGCGCGTTCTGATCAGCTGTGTTGTCGCCGCACGCGTACGGAATAGCGGTGTTGTCGCGCGCTTTCTGATCAGCTGTGTTGTCGCGCGCGTACTGAATAGCGGTGTTGTTGCGCGCGTTCTGATCAGCTGTGTTGTCGCGCGCGTACTGTAAAGCGGGGAGGGGGGGTTGAGCGCGCATACTCAAGAGCGGTGTTGTCGCGCGCCTACTAAAGGGCGGGACGGAGGGTGTGACACAGCACACTGTTCAGATTGATACAGACATGAGACCTCTATCTTACTCATGGTTTGTCCACTCAAGTGGGGGAAAGACAATGCACAACGTTACCCACTGCTGTCAACCTGGGCCAAGTCATATCTCTCTGTCCCAGAAACCTCAGTCCCAAATGAGAGGGTTTTTTTCTGTTGCAGGGGAAATTGTAATTGCCCAGAGATACCAGCTTTTACCAGATTATATTTATATGATAATTTTTCTTAAAACCCATCTCTATCTAAGTGAGTGAGTGAGTGATTAAATGTTGAATGTGATGAGTTTTCAACAACACTAAATTGAAACTTTATTTTCTTACATGGTTTAATATTTTTTTGTTATTAAAATTGAAGTTCCTGTTTCAAAGCTTACAGTTAGATGGCTAATTTGTATGTCATTGACACTTTTGGCACTTTTTTGGAGTATTTTCATAAGTTTGGTTTTTTCCTGTAAATGATTCAATAAATACCGTACCGTGACATTCATACCGAGGTATTACCGTACCGTGAAATTCTGATACCGTTACATCCCTACAAAATATAATGCGGAATAAAAATTACCTTAGTCAGGTTGAATCACACACTCAATGAGATAGCATGCTGTGAGAGAACAGACAGTCGGCTCGCACTCATCATCAGGTCTCTTTTTTCACAGAAAATGAGTCAGTGTACTGTTCTAGTAACTGAATAACTCGGGATATTGTTTTTTTTTGGAGTCAGAAGTATGTTCCCGGTATGTTAGTACTGTTTAACCTCTTAATGCATATTATGTACTTTTAAGTATGTCCATATATGTGGACTCGTGGTCCGAATTTGTAATTGTTGACGGTTTTGCAAGGCATATTTAACATAGAACATTTTTTGAGCATGTTTTGACTATCAGAGAGTAAAAACAACATTTCCCCATTTTGGACAGTTCAAATAGTGTTTGGGACATTTCATATGCTGCAAAACAGTTGCAGGATGACACTGTATGTCTGTAACAAAATATAAAACATTCAAAGTATTTTAAATAGCCACTTAAGAGCTAAAATGTCCTGTCCACGTATGTGGCCACTAAACCCTAGGAGGTTAAGACTAACGTGCTGATACAAACACCGAATTTAAAATATGTTGATTTTGCAGTTTTTGTCTTTTTATTGCTTTAATTTTGTTTTTGAAATAGATCACTTTTTTAAGACCCAGCTGATACCCTACTATACAGAATGGTAACACTTCAGTTTCCTGTTGAATATATGCTTGATGTATTTTTCTTTAGACTTAAAACGGTCTCACCTTTAGGCCAGCCTCGTGGACAATGAACCTTCTATAAAGAGCAAATCCAACATCTGTTCCAACTGAAAAAAATACAATTAAGCTTTCAATAGGTTTGAACAAATGCTTAGTTTTATCAACAGAAGATAGTCCTAAACATGTCAACAATAAAGTGTAAAGTGAAAATACAATTAATCATATGGTTAAATAGATCAGTGACGCACCAATCAAAACAATCACTAAGATGCGAAACACTCCTAGAAGAACTCTCATCTCCCGGAAATTCTACAGGGAGAAGAAAACATTTTGGTTCTGGGAACATGAGTATATAATCTGATCTGCATCAAATATTACTGTAAATCTACTCACCACAATGGCATTCATGAAGTAGCCACCCATAAGGGCATAAACACCACCTGAAGCTCCCACAAGAGCACTGAAAGGATCAAAGATGGAGCTGGCCAGAGACCCTGAAACAGGATGCACATCTGTATCAAACAATTGGATTACACAAAAATGGCTGTGATCATTTATAAGGAATAGTTTACACAAAAAAAAGAAAACCATCCTATAATTTACCTTTCCTCAAGCTTTACTGGGTCTATATGCCCTTGCTTTTTTAGATTAGTGAAATCAGAATTATATTAAATAATAAACTGACTCTTTTCAGCTTTCTAATGGCAGTGAACGGTGCCCAAGATTTTAAAACGTCCATCAAAGGTGTCCATCAAGGTTAATCAATATGATTTTAGTGATTTTAGTGTAATCAATTGTTTCTGAAGTTTGTTGATAAGTTTTTTCTAAGAAACTATCCTTGTTTAAAACTAAATGAGTGAAATTCATTGACTTGGAAAATTATGTATGAGCTGTTGGCAGTTTTGTTATGATGAATGACATGAGACCATCACAGACACATGCACCATTTTAACAGTACAGCTAAAACAATTCACTACTGTTCACTCAATCCAATGAGAGGCAGAAATTTTCACCTTAGCTCGTGCTACATCACATTATGTATTATAACACAACTCTTCTCTACATACATATAAACTTTGTTGGAAACCAGTGATAATAGTTTGTTGGTTTTAAACATGGATATTTGTCTAGTACAAAGCCTTAGCTACACCTCAGAAATATTTTAGACCAATATTCTGAGGCCAGGTGGATTACTTTTATGAAGAATAGATGCATTTTTGGAGCTTTGAAAAATTTAGGTACTATTCATTGCTTTTAAAAAGCTGGGAAGAGCCAGAATATTATTTTATATTACCCTGATTGCATTTTCAACAAGGATGGATTCAAGACAGGTAAAATATGGGGGAATATTCACCTCTGAATGAACATTTCCTTTAATGATTGATTTCTGAAAGATTATGAGACACTGAAAACAGCAGTATTGACAAAACTGGAGCATATATAGCTTAGATAGAGACAGACAGACAGACAGACAGACAGACAGACAGACAGACACAGACAGACAGACAGACAGACAGACAGACAGATAGATAGATAGATAGATAGATAGATAGATAGATAGATAGATAGATAGATAGATAGATAGATAGATAGATAGATAGATAGATAGATAGATAGATAGATAACTGTTTCTGTTGTATTTTTGATCTAGCCTTGAATTTAAAAAAAATCAAGTAAGGAGTAAGAATGTATTGTGTTTTTTGTTATTTAATGCCTAGTTCACACTACAGGATTTTAAGCCTGTTTTTAAGTTGATATGTGATCATAGGAAAACCTGTGGGTCATTGGTGCTCGGCAGTTTTTATATGTGAAATACTGAACAATGCATTAAAGATGCTTGCTAACACATTGCTGACACCTCACAGATGAAAATCTAATTTCCAACATACAAAATATTCCTGACCAGTTAGCCAACTCGACCTCAAGTAGGGTCAGATGTAGTGACAACCAATGAGACAGTAAGTCATGGGCTGACTGGTTTTTGTGTTTACGCGCTCAACAGAAATGTCTTTGATTGGCCAGAATGGCCATGGATGCACTCGCTTCAGCCTGCATTTACATGGACATGAGAGCATGCGAAAGTCACTTCAAATCAACCTGACAGATCAGGGGTCTGTTCTTCGTATGTGGATTACTCTGGATTTGGTTATACACAATTTTGACATGATCCAAGATCTTTCGTTCTTCAAAACTCATCCAAGAGTTCTGGTAGCTCAAACCCGTTCGGGAGCAGAAGCTTATTTTATATAAACAGGATTAGTAAAACTGTTGTAGTAATACAGTTTTAGGTAACACTGAAAGTATGTACAGAATATTAATTTAATCAGCCAGTTATTCCTTACACCGATTAAAAAAACTTGAATAGGCCTATAGGCTACTATAGTAATGAAGAAAACTTGCTCTAAATGTAAAACTAAATAAATTGCTAAATACTCTTCTCTTGACACATAAATATGTAAATTCTGTAGCCCACAAAAAAGGTGAAAAGTTATTGCATTTCATATTTAACAAACCGTTTACTACCAATTTTATATAATTTTGCTTACAGGGATAATTGATTATTAATCAAATAATCATTATGCTGCTGTGCCGTCAACCAATGATTGCTGATCATGATTTCGAGGATCGATAGACCCATCCTTAAGGCAAGGCATGTTTATTTATATAGCACATTTCATACACAGTGGCAATTCAAAGTGCTTTACATAAACAAGAATAAAAGAAACAAGTAAAATAAAAATAAAAACAAATAACAAAAATGAGTAAAAAAAAAAAACATAAAAACAGGTAAAATGTGATATAAAAGAATGAAGAAGAAGAGAAAAACATAATAGTGCAATCTGTCGGACGCAGCACAGTGCTCATTCAGTAAAGGCACAGTTAAGCAGATGTGTTTTAAGTCTTGATTTGAATGTGCCTAATGTTGGATCATTTCTGGAAGCTGATTTCAGCAGCGAGGGGCGTAGTTACTGAAAGCCGATTCACCCTGCTTTGACTGAACTCTTGGAACTTCTAGTTCATATGATCCTAATGATCTGAGTGATCTGTTGGGTTTGTATTCAGTGAGCATATCTGTAATGTATTGAGCTCCTAGGCCATTTAGTGATTTATAGACAAGTAATAATACTTTAAAATCTATTCTGAATGTAACTGGGAGCCAGTCTAGAGACCTGAGGACAGGTGTGATGTGCTCTGATTTCCTGGTTCTGGTCAGAATTCTGGCTGCAGCGTTGTGGATGAGCTGCAACTGTCTGACTGTCTTTTTAGGAAGACCAGTGAGGAGTCCATTACAGTAATCCACCCTGCTGCTGATAAAAGCATGAACAAGTTTCTCTAAGTCTTTACTAGAAACAAAGCATCTGATTCTTGCAATGTTTTTTTAGATGATAGTATGCTGATTTACTGACTGCTTTGAGATGACTATTGAAACTCAGATCTGACTCCAGAGTCACACCAAGATTCTTGACCTTATTTTTTGTTGTTTGACCTTTAGTGCCAAGGTACGCATTTACATTGAGAACCTCATCTCTGTTCCCAAACGCAATGACTACAGTTTTCTCTTTGTTTAACTGAAAAAAGTTTTGGCACAATTGTTAATTTCATGAATGCGTTGGCAGAGGGTGTCAATGGGGCTGTAGTCATTAGGCAGTAAGGCTAGGTAGATCTGAGTGTCATCAGCATAGCTGTGGTAGGAGATTTGGTTCTTTCTCATTATTTGGCTCAGAGGGAGCATGTAAAGGTTGCACAGGAGAGGTGCCAAAATCAAGCCTTGTGGGACTCCACATGTCATGGGTGTCCACCTCGACCTATGGTCACCTATACTGACATGGTAACCTCTCCCTTCAAGGTAAGATCTAAACCATTTGAGGACCGTCCCAGACAGCCCAACCCAGTTATACAGCCTATCCAGAAGTATGCTGTGATCGACAGTGTCAAATGCAGCACTGAGATAGAGCAATACACACGCAACAATCTCAGATCAGTTCATCCAGATATTTTAATCTGGTTCGTGAATTTAAACCAAATTATCCAAAGATTTTCATTTATAATCTTCTATGTGAAGCTGCTTTAACACAATCTACATTGTAAAAGCACCATACAAAAAAAAGATGAATTAAATTGAATTAGTTATCAAGATTAAAAGATCCAGAATTTGACAAATAATCTCAGATTATTTAAGCGAGGTACGAAGAACAGACCCCAGCTGTCTCACAATGCTTTTAAACGTTCCCTTGAAAGCTTTCAGAGAGATTTCAAACAGTGTGTGTCACTGATGTCATCATCTCACAAGCAGCCAATAGCCTTCTGTTTAGAATACAACAAAACAACAAGGTATAACTCTGCATCAACATACCTATAAGTGCGGCTGGGTGATTAATGAAAGAAATTGCAATGGTGATTGAGAAAAGCTTTTAACAATGCACAGTTCTTTGAAATTTCCAGAGGCCAGAGGGTGCCATCCTATGGAAACTCCAAACACCCACAAAGAAGAAACTGAAGGCAAGCCATTTACTGGCTTTACTGTCAAAATACATAACAAAATTGCCTTAAATTAATTGGCCAGCAATGAAGCTCACTTTCTCCTGTATACAGAATAGTACTTTGTAAAAAGTGTATGCAAGACAATATACAGCACCTATACGTATTTTAGAACAAATAAGCAAATATGTTTAATGTAGTCACACAACTTGCAGTAAATGTCTGCAGTCTGATACAATAATAATAGTCACAGACATTGAGTGCACTGCAATGTGAGGCACCACATCTTCAGCAGTGAACACTGATTGTACTCTACCTTAATAAAAACTGTTGTAATATATGTATATAAACCCACCTGCGAGGACCCCACACATGTACACCATGCCAACTTCAAAGCCTTTATGGACCAGTTCCAGAGGAATACCCAGAAGAAGCTGCATTAATAGGTTCCCCATGATATGCTCCACCCTAAACAAAACAAAACAGTCAGATGAATACAAAGTGTCACCTTGGACATGTGATCCAGAAATCAATAAATGTGATTTGTCATTCATCAGTAAATCAGCAGTGTAACATTGTCACTGAAATAAACTGCAAAGAAACAGTTCACCAAAAAAATTTATTATCTTATTATTCACTCACACTCAAGTGGTTGCAAGGTTTGATGAATTTCTTTCTTCTGATGAACACAAAACAAGATAGTTTGAAGAATGTTGGGTAAAAGCAGCCATTGACATCCATAGCAAAAAAAAAAAAAAAAAATATATATATATATATATATATATATATATATATATATATATATATATATATATATATATATATATATATATATATATATATATATATATATATATGGAAGTCAATGGCTGCTTTTTCCCAACATTCTTTACAATACATTACCTTTGTGTTAAACAGAAGAAAGAAAATCAAGCAGGTTTAAAATGAGGGGCTGAATTTTTATTTTTGGTTAAACTATCCACTTAATGTCACTTGGGATTGCAAGGATCTAAAAAAATCAATTTTCATTAAGCAGTTTTCATGTGAGAGCCCAATGGTTGAAAAACAGAGAGTTGTGTTAAAATGAAACAGGAGCAAGTTTCTCATACCCGGCATGTACAAACATGTAGGAAACAAAGCGCCAAGCCTCCTTGCGTTGTTCTGGCCTATAGGTAAGAGGACTATCCCAGATCCCAGTTCCTAGAGTTATCCACTGTTTTTGAGGCTTCCATACAGCGTAGTAGATAAACACGGCCAGCTGTCAAAATTCAAAAAGAGAGTGAGACACTGAATAAGAAAAGTAGGTGAATGGCCACTGGAGAGGCTATAAAGAGGCCTGGGTGACACTGGTCCACTAAGATTGAAAGCTGACAGATGACAATAATCTCTTCCTCAACACATACAAATCAAAAATAAAAAGATCCTGGTGGAGGATTGTGGATTTTCCACTTATCAACTTCGTGTTGTTGTTGTTTTCAATCCAATTTCAAGAGTCTTTACTCTTCGACTCTTCCTACACACTTTTATTAAAAATAAAACTGCCCAAAGGGTTTTTAGTAGGAATGTCATAGAAAACCATTTTGGCTTAAAAGTATAACTGATTACTAAGATATGTCAGCAAACTTGTATCCACTTAAAAAACATGAATTTATTAAATACTGGTTTGTCAGTGTCTAGAGAGGTCTATTTTGAGAAATGTGTCTGGAAACATGGATGAATCTGGCTTTTCAAACACTGTGGTTAGGACTTGCCATTCAGGAATGGAAAAGTGGAAGGCTGGAAAGCAAGCTGACAAGAAACCCAAAGCAAATGAATGGAAATGTACTGGTTGCTGTAAATATTTTCAAATGAATAAACATTTATAGTAATATATTATACTATAGACTATATCTATGGACATCATTAGTTTTCCATTCCTGTACATTAAAAAAAAACCTTTTAGATACATATTCAACAAAGCATATGATTTAAGAAACATCACTTATTTTATTTCACTTATACAACCTACAAAACATTAACTAAATTTTTGTACTTCTCTCAATTTTTCCTGTATTTTATAACATAAATTTGAGTGTACGAGTGTTTGGACCGTTATCGTAAGTGATTTTGTTAGATAAGCTCCAGATTTGCCTTCACTACTGACTAATCTAATGTATATGCATAATTATAATATTGTACAGCTTCTTATTGAAAATATAAATTTAAAAGAGATTTGTGAGGGGTGTACTTCTATCTACTGAGCATTGTACATACAGACAGAATATTTGTGTGTAAAAGCAATGTGAACACAAATTGTACTTCAGAGAGATCAGGTTAATCATCTTTAATCAGCTTCATACTTGAAGAAACAGCAGCTATTTTGACAGCTGTCTTTACCTCTGCTAAACTGATGAGGATGATGAAGATCGGTGGCGGACAGCAGTTCGCCCGCTCAAGATAAGTCTCATGTAACTCCTCGGGAAGCATCCATTTAGAAACATTCTTATGAAACTTCTCGACCCTCCGAACTCTTCTGACCGGATTGTCTCGGTTACCAGCTTCTTCGTCCTTCTTCTGCAAAGAGTCTTGCTCTTCGGTGTCATTATCGCCCATTTCTCTATCTTAAAAATGCAAATACAAACGGTCGTTCTGAATGAGTAGACAAAACTAGAAATGACATGGCTTTTTTTTTGATAAAACGTTATTGATATTTTGTGCAACTGACGCAAAACAAAAACCAACCTAAAGAAAACTAATTAGCCTACTGTGTGCATTTCAACTCTTCCGGTGTTGTTGGCTCTTCCTGCACAAACAAATCTATCCTGCATGCAATAATTTACGAGGTTACTAAAGGGCTGTGTTGCTTTTCATGCTAGGAACTACTTTATGTGCAAAATCGTCATTTCTGAACTAAGTGCAAAGTTTATAACACGGTTTATATGAATTTTAATGTGTTGTATATATTCGATGTTTTTTGTAAATACTTGAAAAGTTAAATGTAGTGATAAAAAGAACGACTTATTACCGAAACTACGTACAGTGGGCTGTGCAACTTAGTAATATGCCAGTACTTACCGAGTATGGATCCACCACCTCACGCGACTACAGGAGTTTTCTCAGAAAGCGCGCGCCAAACGGGGCTTATTATTATATTTGGTTATTTGAGTAAATAATGACGAAATAAAGTCAGTTTTGAACAAATATGAACAAAGTAACAAAAGGCACTCGTGCGACCACCACGGACTGAAATACGCTCTCCCTGGAAGATAATTACAGGCTTGATCCAGCTTTTCCGGTTTCAGTCTTCCTTCCTCAAGCTTCAAACTGAAGGGTCTGCAGGATCAGTTTATTGTTTACTTTTCTGGAACAATAAAAGGCTCGGTCGGAACCGCCAAAGTTTTGCAGACTCTGTACCTGCGCTTCCTCAAACCGACACACCTGAAGTCACGTGATGTAATTAAAGATTTTGTATCGTTTCAATTGAAATATCATATTTCACGCCAATAAAATGTTTCAATCACGTCTATCAATTGACAGATAACCTGCTGTACAAATTACATCATATGAAAACACATAAACGGGTAACTTAATTCATTCAATGAGTATGACACATGTATATTCTGTACGACCACGAGAGGCCGCCATTGCCCTTAACATTTGTGTTAAGGGATAGTTCACTCAAAAATAAAAAAAGCCCTCACTATTTAAAATGTAACTTCCCAAGGCTAAAAAAAGTAGCATTTCAAATTGAAAATGACATTTGCCCATCTAATAATTGTTACATGAAAAATTTTACTGGGGAAACAATTCATGCGGCTTTTGTGAGAGATATTGAAACCGTAGAACTTTTTTTTTTCACTGTGTAGTTATAAAAGATTTTTGGAAGTAACTTCAGAACTGGCTGCATTCCAAACAGATACAAATGTACTCTACTGTGGTCTCAAAGTTGGTATATTGTTGAAGAACAAAGACCTAGGCTGCGTCCGAAACCACCTACTACACAATAGGTTCTGCATTTTGAATTTGATCGCACTACTCAGCCGTTAGAAAAGTATGTTCTATACAGTATAAATGTGAGCAGTATGAATGGAATTCGGACATACTACATCCTCCATTTTGTCATGGTCATGTGACCTACCTGCGTCAGTAGCGTTGCTTCACTCCCATTCATGAATTTGTTAGCGGGGCATCATGGGATAGCGCAGCATGCATGGGATGTGCACTTCAGAATCTCGCCGGAAGTAGTAAGTCATCTGGGCACTTCTTGCACACTGATTTTCGAATTCTATGAATTCAGACATACTACTCTGCTCGCACACTGATTTTAGCATACTATATAATATGGAAGTATGCGGTTTCGGACGCAGCCCCTGACTTTTTGGTATATGACCTAATTATTTAAGCACTTCTATCATAGAAGCAACTTTGTAAAGGTGAAACCCGCTTTAATGGATGGAGAGATGATCTGTAGATGTTCATAAAGTCTTTTCATTTCATCAGGAACAGAAAAGCCTAAAAGCTTTTTCACATGCCTTGGACTCGTTTCTACTTGATTAAGACACTCACGCCTCAGCCTTTACGATGCAAGCTGAGATTGCACCGCTCAGAGATGCAATGTCAGACAAAATGCACTCAATGGAGGTAGTGACGTCACTGTGAGGGCTAGGGTTAGGGCTGGGGTTAAGAGTATTTTAATCAGTCACCATAACAGGAAACTCCTTTATAACTTGCAATTGCGACTGTTTTTATCAGAATTCTGACTTTAATAGTCACAATGACTTGTTTTATTATTCAGTGGTGTGAACGGGCTTTCATAATTTACTCACCCTGATGCAGTTCAAAACTTTAAATGGATTATGAATTTTATTTTATTATTATTATTGCAAATAATCTCTTTAAAAGAACATTAGGCTGCTCCAGTGTCACAAAATACCTTAATGGCGATTTCATATTATAAGCGTTTAAAACTGTTGAGCTGCTTAATGGTTTTTGGGAAAAGCATGATCCATTTTTAGGATTCTTTAATAAAATATCCAAAAATAATTTGTTTAGGGTTAAACGGACAGTTATGCAGAGAACACCTCCTGACAACAGAGATTGAGAGACACAGGGAGGAACATGTGGGCAGGCAAAAGTATATGATAAATTAAATGACCACATTATTAAAATGATTATTTTCCTCACCCTGGAGTTATTGCCATCTCATCATTATTGAAGCTGTTTTTTTATGGCTACTAAAGAGGACGCAGAGCTGTCTCCACTGCTCTCTTGTCAGTACTTCCAGCCTTTGCTCTTCAGCAATTCCCACATGTATAACTTGAAAAACTCTTGTTGTTGCAGCTGCTTTATCAGTTTCTTTAGTAGTCTAGCAATGTGAGCTAAAGAAAAATCTATACGGTTAGTTTTGATTTCATGTGTATTTTACCCACCTTTAAGTTATGAATTACTTTGAAAAGAAAATAATCCTGAAGTTGAATTATATGACGCCACGCTACGACATTTATAAGTTAACAGACATCAAATCAAACATTTTATTGGAGCTCCTGGATTCTGTAAGGTTTAACATCTTTCAGTATAGGTTCATTCTGAAAACGTAGCCCTATATGCATTTCTGGAGATCATGAATTATGTAGTCTAAAGTATGTATGGCTGCATTTTGCCTTCAACATGAACGCTATGGGGTGGTATGATGCAGTTCCTTTTTGTGCTTACCAGCTGACTGCCTACCTCTGTATGGACGGCTTTCCTGCTGTTACCAGTTTCTCCAGTGGCTAGCTGTGTACGTTTGGAGGATTTGAGATGCAGAGAGGAGCTGACTGCGACCACAGAGTTTGAATCCGAAGAAGAACGGTTACAGAATGTAACAAAAATTGGACAAAAACAAAAGCCAATAAGTAATATCAGAGTGAAAATGTGATAAAATCTGAACGTGGTAAGAAAACGTGGTAAGAATCAGGGTTTTTCTTTTCTGAATTGCTTTTGAAAGCACTGTCAGTTGGGATTAGGGTGGGGTCAGTCAGTCGACAGCGGCCTCAGTTGGATTTACGTGAGAAGAACAGGCACAGATGGCACTCGCAAAAGACATTTAAGATCTCAAAGTGTAGACAGTGGCCTCTGGTGGATTCTCGAAACCAAAAAATGCAAACGTAGCTCCTGGGACATATTTGGAACTCTCCAGAAATGTTCAGAATGTGCCTGGGGTGACTACTTTAGTGCAGCATCATTAAATCATTAAAAAAGACCAAACACTCCCTTCATAATTTCCCTTTGTGCATTCATAAGTTCACACATAAAAGAACAATCACTACAATTGCTGACTTATCACAGATATTTTATTTGTCAAAAAAAGAAAAAAAGGAGGTGAAGAGTTAAAAAACAGACCGAAGGATAGAGGGAGAGTCAGGTAAATCTGCTGCAGATCAGTCACGTTACATTATACAGAGATGATCGCATCAGCCAAGCTTTTTACAGCGATAGTTGACATCTTTTCTCAGAAATTCTTAAAGAGATTAAACCTTCTTAGAATGCATCTAGATATGCATGTTTGGTGTTGGGCCATCAGTAACAGTTCAGCAATAAAAATGAGTTAAATGTGGATAGGACATGGCACCCAAGCATTTTAAAGGAGAAAAAAATAGAATCAAAAGAATGGAGGAAATTTCAAGTGAAACAAAGGAAGCTGGTTCTGTAGCAACCAGCTGCTGAGGGATGGCAAGTACCATCTATAATGTTCTTCAAGACACATCTGAAAATAAACAGACCACAATCAGCATTTAGACAGATGACACAAAGTGGAGGGGAAAAAAAAAAAAACTTTATACTCAAAGCAATCGAATAACGTAAATAAAATTTCACAATGTTTGATGAGGAAATTAATACACTTACAGCTTGCAGGCCTGGCACCATATCTTCGCATAATCTGATCCTGTGTGAATTTCACGAAGGACTCGTATTGTTCTTAAGAGAGAAACAGAAAAACAAATAGCCATTAGAGAGAGTCACTGTGGCATAAGACAGTGTTGACACCTGATATTTTACGTTTGTCAGTTTAGTAATTCAAGTTCAGTCATAGGAAATTGTACAATTTTAAAAAGGTGGTGTTGCACCAAACCTCACTCCTAAACCCAACTGTCATTAATCGATGAGCAAATCTTACTAAATTGTACGAATTAGAACGTATGACTTCATATGAATTAGCCACTAAACAAAAAGTTAAGAATTGCTGTGAGATTTTGTTGGGTAAACTAGAAACATAGCATCAAGAATAAATGTACAGCAAAAAAAATTTGAATACCGTTATCAATAACTCTCCCTTAGATTGTTACAATCCCCCGAGGCCTTCAGAACACAAATGAAGATGTTTTTGTTTAAATCAGAGAGCTCTCGGAGCCTGCATAGACAGCAACTCTCAAGGAACCAAAAACATTCCATGTGGCTTCAGCGGTTCAACTGTAATCACACAAAGCTCTAGGAAATAACTAAAATATCCCTCGCTATAACGTAGTTCACCTTTCGTAGCCTCGCAGACTTTGTGCAATTTTACTTTTTTTTTTTTTACAGCGCATTGTGTTTAGCGTCCTGATTGGCTGTAGAACATTGTCAGTTGATCTACTCAGGGTCTCCTGTACAGTACAGAATGCATTCAGCTTGCCAAATTAACACAAATATTAGTTCACTAGCAGTGTGAGTTTCAACAAGAATGCAAAAAGAGTTACAACTGTCAGCAGCAAGACCATCGTAAAAGGGAATCGCATACCTGATGCGCCACGCATTTTACAATTGTAGGTTGTAGGCTATACATAGTTTTATATCAGGGTTTGCATACTAGCTACGATTCAGGACACGGTTCATATTTCTGTCGCGTCACTGAGCACCATCTGAACAATTAAATTTTAAAAAAAGCATGCGAATGTGCACGTCCGGTGTGTGTTATTACCAAATGTCGTATGCGCGGCACGTTCAGTGTGCGACCCCCTGAAGTATGAAGTCTACTTTAGCTTTGTGGATCAACGACTGCAGGAAAAAGCACAATACATTGTATGCCGACATTATCCACACAAAAGGTATAAAGCTTCATGAACCTTTGCTGACAGCGATGAATGTTTGTGCTTGACAAGTTGTGATCTTTGGTTTCATTCTATAGCCTAATACTGGACAAATTTTTCATTGAAACTTTAAACAAGAGAAAAATGTCTGAAAATGTAAATGCCTGTCTGAGAAAAGGGTATAAAGTGTGTAATGAGGGGTTTTACAGCCTTAAAACATTTATAATAATTGTTAAAAAAAAGCCAACAACTTCGTAGATTTCGCCTATTGTGGGATATTTTTAGAATGTAACTTCCGCGATTAACACAGGACTACTGTAATCATAATAAACTGTAAAAACAACTTTGTTCATTCATGCCTTTCACGTCAGGTCAGTGTGTGCATTTATTAAACATCCTATTTCCCACAGTAAACAAGCACCTAAACCTAACATGGAACAGAAGACCTAGGCAAACAGAAGGTTTTACATTGTTTTTTTTCAGTGCACAAAAGTGTTTTTGAAACTTCATATGAACCACTAAGATCACATTGACTTTGAATATCTTGCATCTTAGCTATCTAAGAAGGATCCTTCATCTAAAATATCTTAACTTGTGTTCTGAAGACAAACTAATATCTCAGGTTATTGTATTGGCATAAGGGCAAGCAATTAATAATAGAAATGTCATTTGTGGGTGAGCTAACCCATTAAATAACAGTTTGGGATCTGCAACATGTTTTACCTGCAAGCTTTGTGTTCAGTATTTGTTCGTACTCTTCACGCATCTTCTCCTCGTGATCTTTGATAAGGCGCTCACACAAATAGCCAACCTGCCTCAGTGTGAACAGTGGCTGATCCTTCTTCAATGATGAGGCACCTAAAAAAATAATAATAAAAATAAAAATAATCTGAATATAAAGGTAACAGTTGAATGGATATTAAGTTTATACACCAACTCTTTCAAAATATCTGCTTTATATCTATATAAACAGCTATGAAATATAAAACACACAAAATACAGAAATAAGTGGGGTTTTTTTTATTCATTATCAACTGGTAATGAAACTAAAACTGTTTATATACGAGTCAACCTGGCCATGAAAATAATTACGTTTTCACCAAAATATGGAAACTGTTTCTAAGTTGTGTGTAAGCAAGTATTTTACAGTGTTTTAGAAATACTCAAAAATGTCTCTGTCAGTGTTTTCAAACTATTACATTTGATTAACCAAAGTCACACAAGTGGCAATTTCACACCGTTCACATCCATAACAACACTTTTTCCTCATAAATACAAAAATATTAAATAAAATAAAATCAATCATTTTTGTTCTATAGACAGCCAACTCTTATCCTTTTGATTATTATTATTATTATTTCACAGAATTTCTGCAAACTATGTTGTATACTGCAAACTCAAAGTCTTTGTCACATCCATATCGCATGTTTATTTATTTTCCTCATTTAAAGTACAAAATATAATTACAGATTTTTATTTTTCTGGTCCTATAACTCTGTGGTTAGTTGTTCTGGAAAATATAAACAGAAGTTTCAATATATTATTAACATAGACTTTTCTGTGAATTTATGTTTTGAGTTTTTACTGCAAATGTTGCATCCATAAAGCTGCAATTGTTCATATATATATATTTATATATATATATATATATATATATATATATATATATATATATATATATATATATATATATATATATATATATATATATATATATATATATATATATATATATAGTTTACAGCTGATACAATGAAATATTGTGGTAAAAAAAGCCAGTTTGTAATGATGATGATGTATTTTTATTTAATGTCATGTCTGTAACAAAGGCTATTTTTATGGCAAAAAGGTTTCATTAATAAATATAAAACTAAAAACAACAAACAATTGAATACATAAATTAGATAAGATTTTTTAATGTTAATGCATGATAAAACTTTTCCTGGTGACCCTTTCCTGAATATATCATCAAGCGAGTTCACCAGTTTGTAATAAATCAATGAAACAAGTGGTTTTGTACAGCTAGAAATCACTGGAAGAGAATTGGACTGAAAGTCTGACACATTAGTTTCACAAACCACTTCGCTTGGTCTGTTATGCTGAAGTTATGATTACAACCTATTTTTTATGCTGATCTGCTGCTTATGAAACATTTCTTGTTACTATAAATGTTGAGGTGCTTTATATTTGTGCCAACATGACAAGAATATTGGATGAATAGAAAGTTTAAAATAGAATTCATTTGTCACTTTTGAAAATTGTCACATTATAAATGTCTGTGATCAAATTCGGTCAATGAAAATCTCATTACTGAATAGAAGTTTTCATTTCTTACATTTTTACTGACCCAAATTAATTGATAAGAAAATGCTCGATAGGCTTTCTATCAACATCATGTGCATTTACAATTTTATTTGACGTATTTACACCATTTGAATAAAAATCAACAGTACAAAATTAATTAACTTGAAGAATAGGGCTAGATTTTCAAGTGTGTACAGTTCAAATAAGTACTAAACAGCATATTCCCCTCGATGCTTTTAAATATTTTCATTTCTTACAAATATCATGCTGCTGTGAGACCACCTTTTAAAAAGCAAAACAGTGGGCATACTGTCGATTTGTGCTTTATTGTATAATAAATCTACAATAATAAACTTTGCTGGTTTAAAGGACCAGTTGAAGCAAAAAGCAAATTTCCCCTACCATTTACTCACACACTCCGTTATAAACTCGTGAACTTCTGTTGAACACAAAACAGCACATTCTGAAGAATGTGTGAAAAGCAGCTACTGACACAAATAGCAAAAACAAAACATACTATGCAAGTTAGTATCTGCTTTTCCAGCATTCTTCTGTTTATCTTTCGTTGTATTACACAAACAAATATTTTGAACTAGTGGAGAATGAGTAAATGACAGAATTTTCACTTTAGGTGAACTATCCCTTCAAGGAACATGCCAGATGAACAGTACTCAACTTGGTACAATTTTGCATCAGAGTTTGAAGTTGAAGCGGAAGTGTATAATTTGATTCAAATGTACTTTTGTGCAAAATGCGGCTCCAAGCCAAATGAAACAGACCTCTACCAGCTAACTAAGACATTCAGGAACAACAAATAATTACAATGGGTCTAAACTATTCTAATGTGTTAGCGAAGGTTGAAACTGATCTGTGCAGAAAACTCTAGGGCTGTGTCTAAAAGCTTACAGCAGACTAATTTCCTTGCTCCCCTGACAGGCAATGAAACAAACTCACAAAAACATACAGACTTCCAAGTATGAATTTTTACTATACTTTTCGTTCACTGGCGTTTTTTTTACGGTTTCAGTACAATGATTTAGGGAATAGTACTAGCCATAGTACTTCATAGTACCTCTTTTCCAAACTTTGGGTTTTCACCATTTTCAAAATACTCTGTTTTCAGTCAAAGATGCCAAAGATAGTGTAGACACCAAATAATAATAATAATAATATCAATAACAACAACATTATTGTTATACCATATTTTATCATGGTTCTGAGTAGGGTTGTAAAAGATCACGGTTGATCTGTGATTAGTACGAATCACAGTCCACAGTTTGTAACACACGTGTCCAGCGGATTAATTTTATTTATTTTTTGCTGGTAGATTAATTCAAAATTTGTATCGATCACAGAAAGAAATCGCCTCTCACAGCATTCAAATCACATGCATGAAAGCATTAAGGCTTTCCTGTAAAATATAATGACAGAAAAAGTTGTGGTAGGTTATTCGGGATGTGGTGGGCTTCATTAAAGGTGTATTCTGTCACTACTTGTTTAGCCTGCATCAATGCATTTAAGGTAAGCTGCATGATAAAACATTTAAAATACATTTTTTTTTATTAAAAAATAAATAAATAAATGAATTGGGCCAACAACCATGCAACAAATTTTAAATGATGGTGATTTGCAGAGGTTTATTAATCCTTCAAATCTCTGCATTCAATTTTAAAAATGCAAAAATATAGTAAGAGATCCAGTCTTTAGTCTTTCAAGTTAGTCTTGAAGTTACAAACGGTCATATAACACAGAAGTACTGGGATAACAGTTTATAGTTTAGATAAAACCACTGATGTTTATGATAAAGACTAAAATCACCATCATACGCCTTTAACAACGCTCAAAAATGACAATTGTAGGCAGCAACTCTATTTAACCAATAGGGTGCAAAAATGACCCTCACCCTTCAAAAACATGCCACTGAATAATTCTTCAAAAATGACACATCTGCATTGAAACGTGAAGTTTTATGAGTGAATAACTGAATCACTTATTCAAAATGAGACAAAAAAAAATGGGTTATACAAATAATAATGTTAGATTTATACATTTAGCATTATTAGCAACAGTAGTGGTAACAGTGCATTTTTTTCACAGTACTGAATATTTTACATTTTATTTTTATTCTGCTGATTATTTGTTAATTTTTTTTGTAATAAAATGGCAGCTTCTTAGTTCTGTTTGTTAAAACTAAATGTGTCTTGCAGTACTGGTTTTGTAATAAATGGAAAGCAAATTACGTTTGTCTCCTCTCCTTTTTGGCTGATTCAACAAATGGTCCAATCTGTGACTAAAAAAACCCATTACGTAATCCAAACTGTGAGATTTGTGATTGTTTACACCACTAGTTATGAGGTGCTGTATCTGTGGCTATCACAATTAACTGATGTATAAAAGATTCATCTTTATTTCTATAGTGCTTCTTACAATGTAGTTTGTGTCAAAGCAGTTTAAAATAAATTAAGAAAAGCGTAAAAGCCATAATACTTTAAACAATGGAGCATTCCAGCAATTCATGCAGGCAGGAGAGTGGTGCAGAACGCTGATGTAGTTCTAGCATTGATTAGCTCTGGTCATTGTAATCCAAATGTCACTGATAATGGCCAATCCACTAAAGAGCAACTAAAAGATGAGACATTTACCTTTTTTGAGTTTTTGTAGATGAAAACCTAATATACATCTACATCTCAACTCAAGCTACTGTCAAATGTGCAGTTTCAAGAGATCAGGTGCATTGCTGCCAAATAAGGTGCTGCCACCACTTTCAATAGAACCTGGTGACATTGCCCTCAAAAATGCTAATCTGAAGCCCTGAAAATACCAATGTTAATTTAAATTTACAGAAACTGTAAGTCATTTTAATTTGGACAATTTACATTAAATTACTGGGGAACACCCCCACATTTTCTGTTTGTGCTCTTAATTTTTGGTTACTGGGATTTAAATGTTGTCATATTTAGCCAGCAGAGGCGTTGTTTTGAAAGGCTGGAGTAGACTGACCTGTGGGAGAACTGGGGGAGGTAAGGGCGGGACTGGAGCTCTGGATATCGGTGGAGCTGCAGGGCTCGGTCTGGTTAAAGGCCCCTTCCAACTGTCGTCGCCTCTGATAGCGACTGTACTCCTGACGAATGTTCTGGAAGATCTGCTCTGTGAGGTCAAAGAAAGACAAATCGAGATTTAGGGAAAAGTAATTCCATTCAACTGTATAAAACATGGCAAAAATCAAAACATGGCATTGTTACACCTTCTACAAGACTTACAGAATGTCTTAAAAGTTTCAGAGCCATTTATGATTTAATGACTAGATATTTCTTGGATGATTATTGTTGATCAATATGACATATTTTATCTTCCTCATCTGATTAAATGGCAGCTTAACTAATTATTTAAATTGAGCTCAATAATAATAATAATAAATTTTATTTATAATGCACTTTTCCAAGACCCAAAGCAATAAACACAATTGTTCTTTTTTTGTGTGTTTTTTTTGTTGGAGGGGAAGTGTTTTATATGTTATGTTTAATGCACTTAAATTTGTTAACTTAATCGATTTGCGTTGGGACAACATGAAGGAATTGTGTAGAACCCTGCATATACAGTATTACAGTGCAAGTTTAAATAAGTGTTCATGGTTTCCGCTACATTCATTCTTCCGTGGCGGGGCACCACACCAAAATGCATCTTGCCACGACTACATTATCGCACCGAAAACGTATGAAAAGGTTAGTGAATAATAACAGCGCAAACTTTTCTGTGACCTTAGTAGTGGTGTGCGTTATGTTTAACCCTTTAAGGATACGTGCTGAATGACTGACAGGTGCGTGATGCATGATACCAGCAAACACAGCGTAGCTTTCAGTTATGATGAACACAGTTTCCATAATTATACTTTATTTATAGATAAAGGTCTGTGGCTCTGCATATAATGACTTTATCTTGCTGGAGTTTATAGCCCTTTCACTTTACTTCAGGACGCATTAATGCCGCGTCCGCAGGTCTATAGGAGACATTCAGAGATATTCCTAGTAAATATAATAAAATGTTGGAGACATACTTGGTACAAAAACACACTAAATCACACTTCAGCCGCGTTTATTTGAGGGTGCGCAAGAAAATCTGCACCTGAGCAGCGAATATTTGAAGGCGTGCAAAATGTTTTGTGCACGAACAGAGGTAATCTCGAGCAGAGATTGACATGCTCAGAGGCTATTACTTGAATGCGATCTCGACTTAATACTGCGCCTATGACATGAGTCAATGAAATGTAGTGATAGTGTAGTGGTAGATCTGTGTAAAATGGCCAACAGAGTCTGCTGTCACAGCTGGAAAACAAATCCTAGAGGAAACACTAAGTGTTTAATTTATGCAGAATCTTCTCATTTTTGGCATTCAAGTTATAGAATCTACATATGATTTATATGATATACATATGTTTCATTTATGATTTAACACTACATCAGCAAGAATAGCTAAATCTTTGGCAAAATGAAAAGTAATTCGAAAATAAACAAATAGCACATCAAAAGTGATTTCCCCGAAGTGTTTTTTTGGGATACCATCTTTTACAGGAATAAACTCCATGTCTAATCACCTTAATTAACGATGAAAGGAAAAGCAACAGTAATCAGTGGCATTATTTCAAGCCCATACAGCATAGGGAGGATATCCTGCTTTCAGTTTTGGCCTTATTACGAATAGAGTGAAGCAAGTTTCACTTCAGTTTTACAATAAGCCACAATAGTACATGAACAACTTCATTTTCGTTTGGTATTGTGGTGGGTCATCTGGTCACCCAGTGAACAAGGCCCCGCTTAAATTTCTGGTAATTTTCTTAGAGTCTGGGCTAAGCTGGATCCTCCATTCAAATCAACACATTAAGTATAAAAAAATGGTATATAGTCATAAATTATCACAAAAGAGAGAATGTCTCAACTTCCGGAATGTAGGTCATGTAAAGCTTCAAGGGTGGACCGACATCAGAGGGCTCCTACATCACTTATCTTGGGTGGGTGCTCAGAGTTTCCTTTTTTTTTTTTTTTTTTTTTTTTGAATAAGCCTTGAAATGGACAAAAGAATAAATACAATTATTTTTAAAATTCAAGGGATGTCTGCTATTGAAATATATTCTAGTAAAGCAGGCACAACCTATTGCACAGGACCTCGCAGCAGAAGACACTTCCTGTGTGTACAGCGCAGCTCTCATCTGATTGGGTATTATTTGTTGGCTTATTTATTTTGAAGGCTTTGTGGGGTCCATAAAAAGATGTCGTGGGGGCTTAAACATTTGCTGTAGAAAAATTATGGCAAAGACAAATGTGTTTTTTTTGTCAAAAGGATAACCAAAAAATAAGATATTTTGACATTTAGTCATCTCAATGTTATTCCTAACTTGTATGGACAAGAAATGTATGATGTGGGTGAAAAATATGGTATTTCAAATTGCTTAGTTCAGTGGTTCTCAACTTTTTTCACCAAGTACCACCTTAGAAAAAAATATGTCTCTGTACCACCATGACCAGTATTGAAATGCAGCAGCGACCTAATTAAGGAACACTTTCTTTTTACGTTAAGCATACTCAGATGATTATTTTTCTCAGTTTATTTAGATCTTCCAGACACACGTTTAAGGAATGTACAAATATAAAATAAATGTTAATAAAATACAAAACACTTTAAAATCTGATGATTACTGGCCCATTATAAAAAGCAAATACCGTAAACCTTGTAGTTTTAATTGTGTAAGATTGCAGTTGCCCAAAATTTTAAATGATGAAAGTACTACCATAAACAAAGCATTGTTATACGTCAATATATTGCAGGGCATATTCTTGTTGGAACAAACTCATTTCATGTAATAATGGTGTTCAGATATAGCTACAGAAAGATGCACAAACTTAGTCAAAAGACAGCAGGCCCTTTGAATGACAGGTGAGCCCCTCTGCCTATATCAAATACTGCCAAATGCTGAGACTAGGTCCAACAGGTTACTTAGCAACTGTAACCTTATATGGTCAAGCCAAGCAATCAATCACAGTGGCTTCCTGAGAGAGGATGGGAAGCGATTCAAGACCCAAAAGCACAGAACGGATAATACGACTACAATAGAGGTGTGGGATGAACTGGACTGGGGGGTGGGTGTAGAGCTGAGGCATCTTATTCACTACTCTGAGGCTTTGAGGAAGTGCCCTCAAGCTAGGGGCTCGAGCCCAGGGTGTGTGCCTGCAATAAGCTTGATTCTCTTTTGTTTGGAGTTCTTGCATTATAGATAACCGTGTAAAGCAAAAACTTGTCGGAATGTTTGATGCATTATAAGGCCACAAAAAGGAGCCTTTTAAGATATCAATATGTCAAATGCTGGCTTATGATGCAGAGCTATGAGCTGCTGATGGAAAGCATAAACTAATGGTATTCAAATGTGCCTGACTGAAGACATAAAACTAAAGGAGGATGTTAATGAGATTTGTTCTATAAAACCATAGGGGCATTTGGTTTAAAAAAATAAAAAAAAATCAAGACTACTAAACACTAAAGTGGGTCTAAAGAGCAGCCACATTCTTCAATCAGGCACTTTGATGGGCAGGTTGAACACAGTACAAAAATATGCCAGACCAATGACTTTCATTATGTTTGTCTGGTTGGTGTCATGCATTTGAAATAAACCCCTTAAACAAGTAATTTCACTGGCAGCAAAAAAACTTAACTATACACTAAAATCATTTCACAATGCTTATCAGCTTAACTTGCATATATGAAGTACAAACATTTCTATTGAGATATCTTTTTAGTACTATTAATTTGCATTAAATACCACTCACCATTTAATTTGCAAACTCATCATACCAAAAACAGATTTACCTAGTAAGCATAAAAACATATCTTTAGCCTGTTAGCTTAGCATATTCAGAAACAGGTTACATCAATATGCTTAAGGTGCTACAATCAATGTGTGTTTATCTTGGGAATGGTCAATGTGTCACCACTTACAGTAAAAACAAACCATTGCAATAACTAGCTTTTGGTAAATTATGACAATTAGGGATGGACAAAAATAAAGACACAGGTCTGCGGCTATTAGGGGTTTCACTTTGTCCAGAGAGCATGCGATCGAGTCTATATTTAAAATAATTAACTTTTTGAGCTTATATTAATTACGTACTTGTGATTATTGAAGCGCTTTGATATCCAATCCTGTCAGAAAGGAACAAACGCGAGAATGAAACATGAAAAATGTGTTGAAGTTAAAGCTTACTCCTTTTGTTTTCTTCTTTATTAATATATTGATCTGGTTGTTGATTTGAATATTTGATTGGGTTTACCTGATTAAACCATGCATCTGTTGAAGCTTAATTTTTTCATTTAATTAAATTATTATAGAAACTGTAGTGGGGTTTTTTTCAACCCCTGGCGCCCAACCAACTTTATTAGCCAAAAAGCCCTACAAAACAAAGGAGAAGCTGGAAAAAACTGCAGTAAATGATGCGTCCGCAACCTAAAACATGAACAAACTGCCATGTTTAACTATTATCATCACCTTTTGGACTATTATAAACTCAGAATGATAAAATTACTTTCTAACAAGAGGTTACATGTGCTGCTGAAGATTACAGACACAGATGAGCGGTTAGCACTGACTGTGGGCTATGTTGCGTGTTGTTTTTGAACCTAAATAAGAACTAAATGTATGCTTTGTGTAAATTTTCTGTTAGTGGTAAGTAACATATCAGAGACTATAACGGGCTGTACTAGAGCTGCACAATTAATCAAAAAAAGATCAGGATCTAAATTTAACCCCCTATAGACCACAGGTGTCAAACTCAGTTCCAAAAGGGCCACAGCTCTGCACAGTTTAGTTCCAACCCTAATTAAACACACCTGATCAAACTAATTGAGACCTTCAGTCTTGTTTGAAACCTACAGGTAAGCGTGTTGGAGCAGGGTTGGAACTTAACTGTGCAGGGCTTCGGCCCTCCAGGAATTGAGTTTAACACCCCTGCCCTAGACGATCTTAATCCAGCATTTCTACGATTCTGCCAATAATATTTTCTAGTTCAGGAGAGAAGCAAAGGCGGCTGCACAAGTCTTTTTATTGTTTCACATACATTGCTCAGCGACATGTACACCTCCAAATGATATTGAAAGAGTCACACACTGTATTTATAAGGTATAATTCACCTAAAAATTTCATTTTTGTCTTCATGTAATGCTGTATTCTCGCGGTCTGGAAATCACACGCGACGTGAGCTGCTGACTGTGAGCTGTTATCAAGAGAGGGCGGGTGCGCGCCCTACTTTATGACAGACGCGTGAGCGTCTACTTTAGTGAACAGAACCTGCATACGCTGTAAGTAACAGGTAATAAAGTTGTAAATAATATTCAGTTTGTGGCACAGAGTGATCGTTTGAGAGCCGTGCTCGAAGTATGAACAGCACTTAGCAGTGAAAATGAAACCGAAAGAGTGCACATCATTTAAGTAATTATATTGCATTATAGTTATGACTGTGACAAGCATTTGATATGTTTTTTCTTTCATAGCAAACAAACAGTTGTGCATGAAAATAAATCCTTACAGTGTCAGTATAACTACTCTAGCCTATATGCTGATTTTACCAGTAAATTATATGGTCTAATAATGTTGTCAATGATAGATTGTAAGAAAAGACTATTTTTAGACACTAGTTAAAAATGCTTAATTGTCTGGATTTAAATATTTGGGATAGCGCATGTACATAAATCAGCAAAACACATAACACCGTTTTATTGTTTTTGTACATTTGAATGAATATAAATTCTCACATTGGCTGCTTCTCGACCAAAAAGCTATACAAACATCTTTCTGTACCCACAGGTGGCAGTAGTCTTTGTCATTCCACAAAAGACAAACCTGAACTAGTGCTGCACAATTCAAACTGTAAACAAAGCAGCATTCACATACCATCTTTACAGTACTTCTCGCTCAGAGGGAATAACTTGTTCAAATTGGTCTAATAATAAGATTATTTGCGACAAAATGACGTTTTTCCTTATATAACTTGCTTAGTTTACTTTTGTCACTTGTTATTGTTCTCAAGCTTTAATTCACAGCTCAATAGCCAATCAGAGTGCTCTTTCACTGATGGTCAAAATGTGGAATACACAAACAAACTAGCCTGACAGACCACTGACAGCTTAAAACTGCAGACAGACAGAATGAAGAGTAGATGTTGCTCACAGAAAAACAGAAATACAGCTGTAGGCCTGAAATAATTTGTATAATGCATGCATGCATGGGCCTTTTCCTGATCTTTCAATCTAATATTGCAAAATAAACTTGTCCAATTCATATATGAACTTGAAATGAAATATTATCAAGTATAATATCAGCGAAAAGATACTCACTAAACAGTACAAACTAAAAAAACTCACAGTGAGTACAAACTAAAAATGCCACGTCAAGATTGTGCTTTTTTTTCTTTCATAGCGAACTCTGTGTTGTGCATGAAAATAAATGTTTACTGGGTCAAACCTTTATAACGTTGAACATAATACAACAGGAAATGTGATAATGACAAATGTTGCATTTTACCAGCGAAAAAATATAGTCTAATGTTTTCAATGACAAAACATAATAATTAAACTTCAGAATTATGAATAGTTGGATTCTGATGTCATCACTTCACTTCAATTAACAACCAGGACATACTTAAAGTCTGCTCAAGTCCACCATTTCAAGTCTATACAAAATTTAGCATTTTAACACATTGGCCTAATATGATCACTGTTGTTTTACTATAATAATAGCCGACTCATATTAAACTTTATTATACATGTACAGAATCTTGAGAAAATCATGACCTTGGTTTTAAGCATAAACGCGTTCATAACACATCCTGTGACGTTTAGTAATTATGTCAGGACACTAAGAGTAGGTTGTCTTTTGATGCCATTCAAAAACATTCAGTTTGGTTGAATGGGTTTCCAGAAGTTGCCAAGTTCACACTGGTTTTAGACTAGTGATGGGATCAACAAAAAATACATTTTAATCCCAGATTGTAAACCGAACCAGTGATAATTTGGTTTTCAGTGAGAAACAAACAGTGACAGGAAAGACTGTTAAATAAATTAAATGAAATAACTGACAAGCATAAAATGAATTAAATTAGTCTGAACCTATTTGCTGCAACACATTTCCATCTTGTTGTAAACAGTTGCCAAGAATCCCAAGTGCCTTCATGTCTGCAACAACATATTGAATTGTTTTACAAAATAGCCAATTATATCCAAATGCCAAATATTTTAATAAAACACAAGAATGATTGTTAATGGAATTGAATAGTTGGTAAACCTCGTTTTAATATACCAAAATCTAGTACCAATGAACTGAGCACCTACAACCAAGAAATTATGTCAGAATGGAAGAGTTTGCTTTTAACTGTTGTCATTCATGTCACTCACAGTTGACTGATCTATACAACGTGGCATCTTGGATCTCTTTAAGTGTGATAAAAGCTGTTTTACCAACGCTAAACAGCAAGATTTGGGCGGGTTCGCCAAGGGTCCATTATTTTCGAATGAAAGCGGTACAAGTGTAACAAACCACATAAAAGGAACACACGACTTAAGCCAAATTATCCAGGTTAAACAATGTTTAATTGGGTGTTTTATTGACAATTAGTTCTATTGCTTCTTTGGGGTTAATATTTACACACACACCATGAAAATTGTGCTTTAAAGACTACTGATAAGTCTAGATTAATCGATGCCATTGAATTCTTGCGCACATAGCTACCTTTCCTCTTTGTTTGGACATACTGGTTCAACCCTGCTGATAAACTAACTTGCTAAAGGCAGAGATGAACGTTAACAATCCACCCAGTCGTCTGTAGAAAGACATCGTCACATGCTTTGTTTTCGGTACTAATGGTCGATGACTGTGTGCGTGAACACTAAGCCATGAGAGTTAAATGAAGCTCTGTGTCAGCTAGTCTGTATTAGCGGCCGCTTTCAGTCTAGCTAGCCGAGCTCAAAACAGCTATTCATCCAAACTGCATAATTAACTACAGCCCAAACCAGCTATCCACCACAGCGTGGATTAGGAAACAGCCAAACGCATTCAAATTGTTACCCAAAGCAGTTTGAGGGGGAATTAAATTAACGGACTGACGAAATTCAAATGCCGACTAGCTGGTTAGCTGAGATTAAACAACCCCCATTCCCCTCCTCCATGTCAAACAAATGGCAAGAATCATGCCTTTCCTCACCTGGGGTTAGCCTGTGCTCTCCACCCATAGACTGAGGCGACATCGAGTGTGCTGGGCTCTCTGTTGACGGACGAAGACTGCACCTCTGCGGGGAAGGAGTAGTCGGAGTCCCCGGTAGAGGATTGCACCTCCTCCGCTTGGGGGACTGCGGGCTGAGAAGGGCCTCAAACTCCATAGATCGCTTCAACGTCGCGCCACAAGCCATGATCGTTTATTTAACAACACAATAAACAAATCAGACGGTAAAACAACAGCGTTTAGTTGGTAAAACGCGTCGAATTCCCTTTGTAAACTGACTTTATAACAGTTTTTTTAAACGGAGCTTCGTACGAAATCGAAGGCTCCCCCTACGATCGCACACCGGTTTAAACACCAAGTGCCAGATTTGTAGCAAAAATGCTAAAACGACACAGTCAAGGATTGTACCATTCGAGAAGAGGGGGGTAGGTATTACAAACCATGCTTGTTTATATTAAATTATAATTTAATTTGTTACTACGCAACAAAAACATATATTTAATAGAATGCATAGAGTATAATTTTAGGGCGTACTTCAAAAGTTTTTTATTTTATGAATAAGTCTACTACACTAGGTATCGTCTCTACCTATGATTAGAGGTTTGTACTGATGCCCTTCTAGTGTTGTATTGCTTCAAATCAAAGATTATTAATAATGAAAGTGATAGTTATAGTTGGTCAAGTTTATACTTGCCATGTTTAGCTTTTCCTGTATAAGCTATTCTCTTACTTTTATGAGCGAGATATGTGCATGTAGAAAATAATACATTATTTTGTAAATTTGCTTATTATTTTTAACATTTTAAATTACATGTAGCCTACACATCAATCCACATAAATTTGTTAAAAGTGTTACGCTAACTTAATCGATTTGTGTTGGGACAACACTAATGAATTGGTCACACTTACAATAAGGTTCATTAGTTAATGTTACTTAATGCATTTACTAACATGAACAAACAATGAACAATACATTTACTACAGTATTTGTTCCTGTTAGTTAACATTAGTTAATGAAAATACAATTCATCGTGAGTTCATGTTAACTCACGGTGCATTAACTAATGCTAACAGGGATTAGTTTGGATGTTAAAAATGCATTAGTAAATGTTTCATTATGAGTAATAAATGCTGTACAAGTGTTGTTCATGATTAGTTTATGTTAGTAAATGCATTAACTAATAAACCTTATTGTAAAGTGATACCAATGAATTGTGTGAAACCCTGCATTTTTTACAGTGTACAATTATTATAATCATCTATACTACAAAGCATCTATGTATTTTGCATTTAGGCTATATTATTAGAAGAAGTTTTGGTGTCATGTGCCCAGTCTTTTAATCAGACTAGTGTTTCACATTCATATTATCAATTTATAGCGTGTGGATCCATATGACATTTATGGAGTAATAGTTTACCTAACCAAAACCCATATTTCTGAAATATTTGCATGTTGGTATGTGTTTATGTTTCCTCTCAAAGCAGTCCTTCAACCTACAGGGAAACATTTCCGTGTGGTCTCCAGGTTAAAACCACATTTGTAAGTTGTAAAATGTGAAAGTTGACTACACATGGAAGTCAGTTTTTATTCCAGCCTTTGAAGTTTTAACTCAAATCAAATGAAAATTGTATAAAATATAAAACATCTTGGTAATGCACATATTACATACAGTTATCAAAATGGTATGATAACTGTTTCATTGAATTGGAATTATAAGGTTCTATCTGCGTTCTAAATTATCTTGAGAAATTGAGCTTTAAAGTTTTTGCCTTCCATATAGCAAACAATATGTGTGTAATAGTTCTCTTTCTTTTTTCAGCATGACAGAGACCCTAAATATACTTTAAATGCAAATTATCAATATTTTCTTTATTTTGCAAATTGAGGGGGAAAAAAACAGGGCAAATGCAGACAGAACCTTCTAATTGTTTATTTTAACTGTGTTTTATTAACGTTTTATAAACATAGTATACCATTAACATATACTTAAAATGTTTACATTCACAAAAAATTAACAGATGGAAAATAATAATCAATACAAATTATAATAAATAAATAAATAAATAATAGTAACAGCTTAAAAAAGAACCTTCTAATTCTAAAATGTCATTTTCAGCTTGGAATGAAAAGGTCCTAGGTCCTATCTGGCAAATCATCCACTGTATGTATGTATATATATATATATATATATATATATATATATATATATATATATATATATATATATATATATATATATATATATATATATATATATATATATATACATTTATTTAAAGTTTTAGGATGAATATTTTTTCTTGTTATTTTGTCCTGATCAGATGTTTATTTTATTTTATTAATTACTATGGTAATATTTATTAAATTATATGCTTTTTATGAATTACTGAATTATATGCCCCATGAATTCAATTAAGTATTTGCCCTTCAAGGCTTAATATCAAATTTAAAGACTTTAAAAGAATACAGACAATGAACAAATGAGTTTAATAAACACTCAAAACTGTTTCACTGACTATATATACACACATACAACTATTTCACATATAATATATACATTTTTTTAACAACAGAGCAGTCTGGTGGAATGACAAAGAAAGCTGATCCTGATTGGTCCTTGTGCATGCATTCGAAATGCCGATTGGCTCACAGAAAGAACCTTATAGAGCAAAGCTAGAGTTCGACTTTGTAGATAAAACCTTTTTTATTTTTGTAAAAAAATAAAAATAAAAAAAGTAGTCTTCAAATGTAAACAACTTTAAATAAGTTTTCATTTATTAAGAAAGTGTGAATACCATAATTTTGACAAAAATTGCAGATAGAACCTTACAATTCTAAGGATTTCATGAAAGTGAGTGCTGGTATGCAGAAATTGTTTTATTGATGCATCATAAAATCCATTAAATAAATCCAGGAAATAACAGAAAAGCGACAACCTGGACAATATAATTTCATACCTAAATGTCAATTAAAGCAACAAGGTTCCATTGTGCGATACAAAAGCATAAATAAATTGATCAAAAACTATACAAACATATACAAATTTTACAACCATTTGACATTAATTAACATACATTTTACTCAATGAATTAGTTTAACTATGCCACAGTTACAGTATTTTATTATAACTCACAAATGTATACAAGTGATGCAGAAGATATTGTGTTCTAAAATAAGCAAAATTCAGGATTAAAGCATTTTGAATTCTTAGCAGACTCTTATCAAAGTCCATTCAAGATGTATTCTACAGTCTTTTCTCTTTGCCAAGTATCATTAAAACATATACTCAAGCCTTAGTGTATCATAACAGTTACCATAGATAAGTTTTAAGACTAAGAACTGTGATGAAGCCACAGATTGTGCTGTGGTGCTACAAATCATGAAGCATATATTTAAAAAGGGAAGCAAAGTTTTAGTTTCTAGTCATCAATAATGCTGAAGGGTGTTTTGTTTCACAGTGTAATCTATATATACATGGCTTCTTTTATGCTTGGATGAAATTGAAGCAGATGAGTCAGCTGTTCTGAGTCTGTTTAGTAAGTATAAAGGTGTTTAGGGAAATAACGGAAGCAGACCAGAATAGCAATATTACTAAGCACCGACTTATTGCATATTAAAAAACAATAAATATATGTTGTCAGATTAAGGCTGCACAATATATCTTTTCAGCAATGTGATCATTCACAATAGTCACATTGCACGTATTTGCAACGTTGTGTCTTGGATTATAATTTATCACTTCGCAAGTGTTTTTTAAAGGGGCTCTGACTGTGAGGATTTTAAAAGTATAAAAACATTTAAAAAATTAATAATGATTAATTTTATTGAATTGTTTACACAACATAGAATATGCAATTGTATTTTACATTTGATTATTCAATTACTGTTTGCTTAATACAGTAAAATGCTGTTTATTTAATTTGTATCTTTTTCTTTATTGAGTTTATCTATGTTTGTAGATTTGTTTATAATATTTTATGATATTTTTGTCGTAAATTATAATTCTTTCCAAAATAGTTATTCAAGTCATTTGGTGAAATTGTCTTCATAATCGGAATATATATCACAGAATTAAAAAAATTTGAAAAATTGATTTTTTCAATATCGTGCAGCCCTATTTCAGATAGATTCTATTTGTTTACAAAATGTTCAAATTGATGACTCGTTGAAGCTAAAATCTTGTATACACTACATAAGTTTAAGTTCTTATTAGTAATCTGCTCTGTTCATTTCATATTCTAATTTTAATATACTGTACTTATTACAATACAATGTGCAATGTGGAGGCACAATGTATCATCAAAAACTAGACAATTTTTTTTTCAGCTTCTCATCTGTAAAACTGAATTTAAGAATCTCAAATTATTTGTATAAGAAATATGAACAAAATTAGGGATGCACCATATGGACATTTTTGGTGAAGCCAATATACATGCCAATATAGTTCCATCTCAGTTTTTATAAGTTTGACTACATAAACCAAAATGCAAACAATACCACTGGTAACTGATATTATTTCAAAACCCTATTGACTTTGTTCTTCAGTGTGGAAGTGCGTTCAATTTCGTGATTGTTTTAGAACTTCCGATTTAGTGTTGCCTGCATGGGAGAAATGACTATAGACACTTTGGTCCTATAGGAATATTAAATGGGAGAAAATGGTCAAACCTACAAACAAGTGTGTTCATGACTATTTATAACAGAAGAAAAATGTAATAAGGACATATCAGTTTGCAGCATCAATCAGCATAATTAGCTAGCAGCTAAAAATCAAAGGAAGTGAATGAGACCGAAAGTGTCAAGCCCAAATAAATTCCGATGGCAGCGCCCTCTCATATGTGAAGATGGCAGATTCCAACAACATCTAGCTTTCCTTTCTCAGAATCATTTACAAGTTGACATGGTGGGTTTTTTTCCACAGTGACAAATATGACCAAGATCTTATTTTTCTTTTCATAAATCTTTTAAGGTGTATTTACATGACACATAATGGTAAAGGCACCAGTCATATCTTAATGGCCAGCAGTATACATCTTAAGTAGATAAACTGCCATCCATCCGACACAGATAATCCATCATTCATTTGCTTCAAAATACTGGGCCAGTAACAATTACATTAAGCATAATAATTTTTAGGTAAATACTGATATGGCAACCGATATATTGTGCATCTTATGAAGATCAACTGACAGAAATAATCTATCATTTATCACATTTAATATAACAGGCCTATAACATTAAAATTAATAATTTATTGGTCATTATGACACCTGTATATTGTACATACCCATTGAACCAGAAGAGAACTGGTCGCCCTGACTGAGGCTGGTTTCTCCTGAGGTTTGTTCTTCACTTTTGTCAACTGGTGGAATTTTGGTTCCTTGCAACTGCCACCTCTGGCTTCACTGGTTGGGAGTGGATTTGCTATTCAGTGGATCGGCCTTCAGCACACTGTAAAAAATCCAACTTGACAAATGTTGAAATTGCTTGATTTTTTTTGTTGGTTCAGCAAAAATCTGTTAAAAAGTCTGTACAACTACATTTAACACATTCAATCAACTTAAACAAAGATTTTATTCATTAAGTTAAAAAGATGAGTTTTGTGAGCAACACTTTGCTAGTTCATTCAAAAAAGCATCTGCCAACTTGTTTTTTTGTGTTAAGTCAATCTCTGACTTTTTTAATGCAATGAATATACAAGTAGCATAACCTTTTGTTGATTGAAAAGGTTTCAAACATGTTAAATATTCTAAAAAAATGATCAATGGCAGTATAGAACCTTTTCCCAGAGATGGGTTGGGGCTGGAAGGGCATCCGCTGCGTAAAAACCTGCTGGATAAGTTGGCGGTTCATTCCGCTGTGGCGACCCCAGATTAATAAAGGGACTAAGCCAACAAGAAAATGAATGAATGAGTATAGAACCTTTCATGGTTTGTATTAAAAAGTAAATGCTGAGTGAGAATGCTATTATTATTATTATTATTATTAATACAATAATAAATATCGTTATTCTTCACATTGTTATTAAAAACAACAAAAAACACTACAATACTTATAGTAACTTTATTTGAAACTTTTCATTTGCAATTTAACTTTATTTGGTGCACATTTGCAGAAATAAGCTTGCACGCACATTATCATCTCGTGTTTATTCATTACCCTTTAAAAAAAGAAAGGCATACTTTGATATTCCAATATTTAAAAATAAACCACGCACTCAAAAATATGTTTCTCAAAGGATGATATAGCATCATTCTGTCTTGAGCTAAACCACGCCCTCGTTACGATGGTTGCGCTTACGTAACGTCAACGTCTCAGGCGGGAGAAATTGAAAGCATTGTACTTCGGTGGGGAAAGAGGCAAGCCGTGGAAGAGCAATCTTAATAGTAAGTGTGCAAAGATTGTAGTTCTTTGTTTAAGACACTTCATCTAAATTTGTCCTCCTAAATGTTCATCATATACGCGCAAAAATGTGTACAGATGCGGCGCTTAGTGATTATTCACATAATCTCTCTTTGTTATGTGATAAGAGTGAATGAATATTTGTGTTGCCGTAAATCATATCCATGCCCCGGGTAGCAGGAAGTAATCGGCCCGAGCTCGGCTGCCCTTCGGCGCCTCCGGCTCCGACTCGGCATCAACGAGTGTTATACGGGCGGAGTGTGGCCCGCAGCTCGCTCGCGCACATGCGTTTGTGATGCAGCTGTAAACACTGGCCAGATTCCTGTTAACCCTATCTGGCCCGAGTCTGTCTCGGCTCGTATAAGGACTCGGCTTGTGTAACTGATGACAACCGATTAAATTCTTATTTTATCTAGTAATTTGTTAGCTCCACGTTTAATGATAATTTGAGAAAATATATATGGTACAACAGCAACAAAATAATAAAAACATTTAGTGTGGATGGTCGCAATGTTTAGATGCAAACAAAACAATATTATTTATAAATGGATTATATATATCATCTAGGGAAAACAGTGTAAAATGCGCTTATTTTCGAGATAGCACGCTTCCATGCAGACTGTTTTTTTAAGCAGAAGTTTGGTTTCATAAGAAACACATGCGTGAGTCAACTCTTGGTCCAAACTCCAATCCAGACGGTGGCGGTAATGTTCCAAAAGCTGGTTGCCAACCGCTATGATGATCACAAGAAGAAAAATAAGTTTGGCGTTTCAAAACAGTGGATTCCGGTCAGAAAGGTAAGGTTTTTGCTGCTTGCATACTGTATACTTTGCGAATTTAATGCTTAAAACATTTTCACAGTGTTAGGTTATTTTTAAGTTATTGTTTAACTTGTTTATGCAGTGCATCAGTGATCGTTTACTGTTCTCTTTAAATTATCATTCTATTATTAAGAGAAATATATTAGTATGTGCTTTAATTTATATGTGTTAGCCTATGTGAATCAATTATATCTTATGTTCAAGTTGTAGTTTGCGCATGTAAAACTAAATTTCTTAAAGCAGATTTTGATGGGTTTTATTTTTTGGTTATTGACAGTTATACTTTCTGATTTAAATGAATGGGTATAAATGAATATTTTTTTGGTTAAGTCTTACTGTTCTTGTTTAACAAAGGTTAGTGAGGTCATTTTGTAGCACATCACAGAGACCAATAGCACATTCTTATGAACATGTGAATAGGCATGTTATAGTTGGGTGATTAAAGTCCATGCTGTAAACTGCTGATACATTTTCAACATAGATTGAGCTTTTCAGACTTTACATTACTAATTGCTTCACAAACAGCTGAAATGATTTATTGTTATTGGCTATCATCATCATCAAACATTTTCCACAATGGTAGGTTAATCTTCATGGGTACAGAATAATGCATGTGCTTGGCCATCTTACAAATCTATGTCTAAGATTCATAAGGCTGTCTCTCTGCATGAATCTCTGAATAAATCCTGTGTGCTGATTATTTACACCATAGGTATTATAGCCATTAATTAACTTTGATAGTATTTCAGGATTTTAACTTTTTGAGGGGAGGTTAACAACAATGTGATGTTTTATTATAGACACACATGAGGAAGCTCGACTCAGCTTGGCTTGCTGACAGATGAGGACGGTGATTGCCCGTCATACACCTAAAGAAAGAACAGGTTTGTTTGCAATTATTTTAAACACATACTGTCAACATTATGTCATTGATCTATTACACTGCCATTGTCATTGATCTAGTGTCCTGCACTATACTAAAATAATGTTTTGTTTTGTAAATGTATCTGATCAAGGGGCATTAAAGACACAACTATAGTGAACGTGATGAAGAAAAATTATTTGGAACAAAGAGGCTGGAGAAAAAACTGATATGAAGATTTCAGAAATTGATGCAGCACCGCAAGTACCATCACCACCAATGACTATGGCAGGATCCTTAAGAACACCATCAAGATGCACAGATGCTGTACATTCCAGTACACCTATGAACATTTACAGTCCTTGTTCAAGTGCAGTCGGAGATCAAGACAACTTATTGCAACTCGTCATGTCTTTGTAAGAATTCAAGACATCACTAAATTTGTAATGGCTTAATGCAGCTAGAAAGTAAAGATCAACTAGAGAATATCAGCAGTGTCTAACCCACTGTTGTATTTACACAAGTTGCATGAGAATAAGCAACAGGTTGATTTATACTAATTTGTTATTTTTCTTTTTTAGCACGACTGAAAAAAAGTTTTAAAATCATGTGACGTCATAAAGCAGCAACTGTGCCTGATTCTCACAAATCAGCAAAACCAAAACAGACGTGATGAAATTCCAGATGTAAACACATTTGACCTTTCTTTGTCCAAATTGATTTGGAAAAACTTGAAAATCAACTAAACAAGCAGCCCGAACAAATGAAGAAACTGGTAAGTTTCTTGCTTATTTCTAAGTGTTTTATGTTTATTTATTTATTTATATGTTTTTTTGCTTCGTAGGTAGCCTACTTTGGAATCATTGGTGTTTTTCACTAAGCAGTTTGGTGTGTCCCGGGAAAGCTTTTGGCTCACTTTTTGGCTGAACAAATTAACTGGAGCAGGGCAAACCAAAATGTGGCCTTTCATGCACTCTCCCTTACGACTGTCTAGTCAGTAAGTTGGTTTTAAATATACATTTCAGTACAATTAGGGGCTGTTCCATCTGTGTATTTCTTTGAATCATTAATCAAACGAACAAAACATCTATATATAGTCCCATTTAGGTTGTACTTATATGAGAGCAAGCATCTTTCTTTTTTCATTTGTACTTTTTCACTACTAATTGTTTGTTTATCTTTTAATCACAGATGTAGTGAGGAGAAATGTCCATACCACATCACTGATAAAGAAGTGGAAAAATGCATTACAAGGTGGCTACAACGTGCTCCTGACAGGGCTGGAGGAAGGAGGGAAGAAGAGAAAGCTAATGTGTCAAATGTCTACATCAATAATTTATTTTTTAAACAACATTTTAAGTGTATTAAGATGTTCCCTGATACTTGGGTAATTTGTTTCTTTTATTTGCAATTTTTATATACATATATATATATATATATATATATATATATATATATATATATATATATATATATATATATATATATATATATATATAAAATGACAATATGCTAAATTCTGAAAAAGCATCTTAATACATTTTTAATTAACATAATATAATAAAAATATTAATAAAAAATTGCACAAGACATATAAAGATATACAAGTCAAATTTTATATATATATATATATATATATATATATATATATATATATATAATCATCTCACTCATTTAAATGTATTATTATGTTTTATTTATTAAAAATGTTTCTTAAGAATTCTGCAGTTCTTTTTACAATTTTGACTTGTATATTTTACATATTGTCATGGGTATTTGTAAGATGTTTCTTACATATGCTAAATATGCTAAATTCTGAAAAAGCATCTTAATACATTTTTAATTAACATAATATAATAAAAATATTAATAACAAATTGCACAAGACATATAAAGATATACAAGTCAAATTATTTATATATATATATATATATATATATATATATATATATATATATAAATATATATATATATATATATATATATATATAATCATCTCACTCATTTAAATGTATTATTATGTTTTATTTATTACATTTATTAAAAATGTTTCTTAAGAATTCTGCAGTTCTTTTTACATTTTTGACTTGTATATTTTACATATTGTCATGGGTATTTGTAAGATGTTTCTTGCTATATCTTAAATTGGTTTCTATATTCAGGTTTATATAAAATTAAGCTGTTTTAAGATGTGTTTTGTACAATTTATAATTCAAGTCTATTGGGAAAACAGGGTTGTTTTAAAAACTTCTGTGTATGTGTGCAATTTCAGATTTTGTCTTTAAATCTTCCTGTGTCTTTATTGTATAGTTTTATTATTACTTGTGCACTACAAAATATTTTATTCAAGTTTAGTATTATTTGTTTATTGCAATCAATAAATGTTTATTATTATTTATTTTGTCCTTTGTTTGATAATTTTTGTTATTGGATATGTATGCTGTTTGCATTTTATTCAAAGGTTGAACGCAGTGCCTACACTTTGCCTTTACATTATAGCCTGCGTTTGCTGGTATATAAATGCAAATGGTTGTAATACCATGTATCAAGTACCAATATAATACCAAAAGGTTTTATATCAAGGTATATTGAGTTGCGCCAGCTCCGGGCTGCAGCGCACATTACTCACGGGCCGATTCTGGCTCGGATGCGGCAGCGAATCTAGCTGGAACTGGCCCAAGTGTATTTTACTATCTAGGGTGGCTCTTAAAGTGACAGCGCGTATATTCCAACTGCTTATTATTATATTAAGCAAACAAAATCAAATCAAAACCAAAATAATAGTAATAAATCGTTCATTTTGAACTGAAGGTGTATACAGTGGAACACTTATTACTAAAGTAAGATCCTTTACTGGCAGTTTTAATATCATATTTATCCATGACCAGCCAAGGTACTAGCACAAAACATGTAATTATGCAAGTATAGATTTTGAAATGAATTACAACAAATACTAAGATTTATATCTCAAGGCAACTAGTAATTCAGATTGATTGCTCTAATTGCCCTGCTGAAAAAAAACAAAAAAAAAAACAGCATATGCTGGGAAGGTATATGTTTTGATGCTGGTATGCTGGTCTTGCTTGTTTTAATGCTGGTTTTGCTGGTCTTAATGTTGGTTTTGCTGGACTCAATGCTGGTCCTAATGCTGGTTTCAATGTTGGTCTTGCTGGTCTCAATGCTGGTCAGGAGCAGCACTTAGACCAGCAAAACCAGCACTGAAACCAGCAAGACCAGCATTGAGACAAGCAAAACCAGCATTGAGACCAGCATCAAAACATACCTTACCAGCTTACGCTGTTTTTTCAGCAGGGTGTTGTGAATAATTTATGGGATATTCTAAGGTTATTAAAATTGATAGTGTTAGGTAGTCTCAGAGATGTGCTGTAATTGTTATATATTTAATATAATTGTTTCCTTTTCATGTGATTAATTTGACTTAGTGTTTGTGGTTTTTTTTTTTTTTTTTTTTTTACAGATAAACTACCTCGTTTTTGTACTTTAGTGAAGAACCGCAAGAAAATGAATGTTTTGGTAAAATGTATGTCTTTTTTTGCCATGTGTGTTTACTCCAATAACATTTTATTTATTAGTACTAATTTCCAATTGTATTTTTTTGGTTCATTTAACTTCTGTAGTTTCAGACCATTCAGACAAGAAATGTTCAGTCAGCAGAACTTAAAAAAACAGAGCCATGTGTGTTTGCTCGGATAACATCTAATTTCTTAGTACTAATTTCCTTTTGTATTTTCTTGTTCTCTCAACTTCTGTCATTTTTGGCCATCCAGACAAGAAATGTTCAGTTAACACAACTTTTGCTCTGGTAACATATAATTTCTTAGTACTAATTTCCTTTTGTATTTTCTTGTTCACTCAACTTCTGTCATTTCAGGCCATCCAGACAAGAAATGTTCAGTTAACACAACTTTTGCTCTGGTAACATATAATTTCTTAGTACTAATTTCCTTTTGTTTTTTCTTGTTCACTCAACTTCTGTCATTTCAGTCCTGCAGACAAGAAATGTTCAGTTTGCACAACTTAAAAATATTTGTTGTGCTGCAGGTGCAGGTTTCCAGAAAACTACTAATGTTAAGTTGACTCAACTAGACATTTTTTGTTTCACTGACAAATTATTTTCAGTCAGTGTAGCTGATGTTTTCAAAAGTTGAGTAAACAAGAAAAAACAGAAGGAAATTAGTACTAAGATTTTTTTTGTTGAACTGGCTTAAAATTTTTTACAGTGCAGTGTTATTTGCATTACAAAGCATCCGAATGAAACTGAACTGAACTTCAACAATGACACATATACCAAACTGAACTGAATCAGTTTTAATTTACTAGACCTACATCATGCGTTCTAAACTACTCTCCTTCCTGCATGACTTGCCTGAATATTTCATAGTTTGTAATATTTTATGGGCTTTTATTTGTTCTTCATCTACGTTAAGCTGCTTTGACACATTCTACATTGTAAAAAGCACTATAGAAAGAAAGAGGAATTCATTATAATAATTTATCGGTTAATATATTTGATATGGTAACCGATATATTGTGCATTTTAAGTAGATTGACCGCCAAAAATAATCCAAAATTTATCAGCTGTTATATATAGGGCCAATAACAATAACATTAAAACTAATAAAGTACCAGTCAATGCTAATATAACAACCGATATATTGTACATATCAGTCAATATTAATATGGCTATCAATATATTCTGCATCTTATCTTTGATAAGTAGATCAAATGCCAAAAAAAAATGTTTCTCAGTTTTTATATATTCGGCCAATAACAATAAAGCTAATAATATATCAGTCAATACTGATAAGACCACCAATATATTGTACAAATTGGCCGATACTGACATGGCAAACAATATATTTTACATATCAGATGATACTGATATGGCAAGCAATATATTGTGCATCTTAAATAGATCAACAGGCAAAGAAATCCATCATTTATCAGCTTTACTATATCGGGCCAATAACATTAAAGCTAATAATTTATCAGTTATTACTTATATTTGATTTGATATGCCAACTGACATATTGTAAATATCAGCCGATACTATAGGGCAAACAATATATTGTGAATCTTATCTTTGATAAGTAGATCAACTGGCAAAAAAGATCTATTATTTTTTAGCTTTTATATATTGGGCTAATAACAATAACATCAAAGCTAATAATATATCAGTCAATACTGATATGACCCTCAATATATTTTACATATCGGCTGATGGCAAGCAATATATTGTGCATCCTAAATACATCAATCGACAAAAAAATCAATTCATCAGCTTTACTATATCAGGCCAAAAACAATAACATTAAAACTAATAATGTATCTGTCATTACTGATAAGACAACCGATATATTGTACATATCGGCCGATATCGTTGTGGCCAACAATATATTGTGCTTCCATAAACAAAATGACAAGTAAATATGACTTTTAGACATTATTCATATGCTGTTTTGCTGCCTGTCTGCACTCCTAGAAACAATTTCTGGGTTACTACCACTCACTGCCGGATTTTTGCTCTTTTTGCCAGAACTGCTATCAGTTATTTGGCCATGAGTATGACCCAAAGCATGTTCTCTGCATGCCTTGCAACATTCTATCAATGCCAGCATTTCTCCCCTCAGCTCTCGGCAGCGCAGGGCATAGAGAAGAGGGTTTACACAAGAGTTCACCAGACACAGTGTGCTACAGAAAGCGAACATTCGCTGTTGTTTGTTTGTCAGGGTCACTCTGACGTCTACTAGCATAAAGGACAGGACGGGCAGCCAACAGATCGCCAGGATTAGAAGGATCAAACTAAAAGTGTGTGCGAGCTGAATGTCCATTCGCATTCGAGCCTGTCCTTTCACGCTCTGCCTCCCTAACTTTGGTCCACCCATATTTGCTTCATGGCGATTTGCTTTCCACAGGATAAGAGCATAAGCCACTATGATAAGAAAAAGCATCACAAGCTGCAGACCCGTCCAGCTGGCCAAATAGTGACGATCCACGTACGGGAAGAGACGTGAGCATGGACGATCCAACCAGGTTTTGCACCTCCACCCCATCAAAGGGAGGAATGAGAGAATAATCGTCACACACCATAATAATAATATGGCCAGTTTGGCTCTAGTGCGTGTCAGTAGCAGCTTGTAATTGGAAGCCTGGTAGATGCAAAGATATCGGTCCAGCGCTGTCAGCAAAAGGCTTCCCACAGAGCCCGTAAACGCCATTGTGACTCCACCAAGCTTGAAGAGATAGAGGTTAGCATCGTCTCTCTGACTGAGAAGATGGAAATCTAGAAAACTGATGGTGAAGAAACAGCTGGCAAACATGTCGGCCAGTGCCAGGCTGCTGATAAACAGGTATGATGGGCGCCTGCGCAGTGCTGTGGAGCTTGCAATGGTCAGCAGGACCAAAATGTTCGCCAGGAAAGTCACTGGGCCGGCTAGAAAGCAAATTGAGCTGATAGCTTTCTGCTCTTGTGTGGTCAAAACCATGTAGCACTGTAGGCTATTGCATAAGCTTTTATCTGTAACAAATTGGGTGGGGGGGTTACTTCCTGTTTTAATGCAATTCATTTAAAGGTTTATATAAAATGTACATTTTTAATATAGAAAAAATAAATTAATTGAAAAATAGATAAAAGAATTTCAACTGAATGTTGAACCATTCATTCATTCATTTTCCTTCAGCTTAGTCTCTTTATTCATCAGGAGTTGCCACACCGGAATGAACCACCAACTAATCCAGCATATGTTTTACGCATTGGATGCCCTTCCAGCTGCAACCCAGTAGTGGGAAACATCCATAACATTCATTCACACATATACCACTGCCAATTTAGCTTATTAAATTCACCTATACCAACATCCATATACATACAAGCGCCGGAGGTTAATAAATTTTCCGGAAACCCATGCAAACACTGGGAGAACAAACTCGAACCAGCGACCTTCTTGAGGTGACAGCGCTAACCACTGAGCCGTGGCACCCCTGTGTTAAACCATTAACTTAAAATTTTTGGATTCCATTTACTACACTTTTATACTGGGGTAACAGTACACAAAATGAATGGTTTGGTACACATGTAATTTTTTTAAAAGTTACAGTTTGGTTTAATTTCAGTACAGTTAGGGAGAAGTAATACAAAACCTTAAATTGTCGTTTTTTTTATTGTTATTGTAAAAAAATCAAGTTTCTAAGAATTTTTAATAAAATAGAATTTTAGAATTGAATTTCTTCAATATATATATATATCGGCACTAAGCACGCCTCCCACCAGTGCCGATATACAGCCATATCGCACTGCTACTCGTGTGATATTGCGTTTAAACAACAGTTTGACGGCATAATTGTGTATATAAAAACAAAATTAAACATAGAGAGTCTCAAAAACCCTTTTGTATGAGGAACTACTTTTTTCGAATTCAAATCATAAGCTGACAGTTAAACAGTTGAGCATGCATCTTTTAAACTTTAGATCGGTAGTGTCTGCTTCTTGATGGCTGTTTGTGGGCGGAGTAATACACAAAGAGTAAAGAGGCTGTAGGAGTTCTGATATTCCAGAATATCGCACGGCTATCAGCCAATCAGATTTGAGAACCAGACAGAACTGGTGTATAAAAAAAATATATATATATATATATATATATATATATATATATATATATATATATATATATATATATATATAGGAACAGCTGATATTGACATATAATATAAATATATTTCAGTCATTATTGAACTCTAATTTGAAATATGTTTGAATATGTGAACCAATAGGGCGACATGGTGGCTCAGTGGTTAGCAATGTTGCCTCACAGCAAGAAAGTCTTGAGTCCCAGCTGGGCCAGTTGGCATTTCTGTGTGGAGTTTGCATGTTCTCCCTGTGTTTATGTAGGTTTCCTCCATGTGCTCTGGTTTCCCCCACATTCCAAACACATGGGCTATAAGTGAATTAAATAAACTAAATTGATCGTAGTGTATGTGTGCTAACATGACAGTGTGTGGGTGTTTCCCAGTACTGGGTTACAAGAAGGGCATTCGCTGTGTAAAACATTTGCTGGATAAGTTGCCAGTGCATTCGGCTGTGGTGACCCCTGATATATAAAGGGACTAAGCCGAAGGAAAATGAATGAATGTAAACTATTACAGTCCTAATTTATATATACTACTTTTAAACTGGCCCCAAACTTATGACATATATAGTGCGTGAGTGTGTTACATTTCATTTGTTAAAAATTTTACCATTAACTAACAATACTTCTAGCATTTATCAATCTCAGTTCTAGTAAAATTTAATATACATATGTAGTATTAAAAATAGTACTAAATATAAATGCTCAAAATGGGCGAGACGGTGACTCAATGGTTAGCACTGTCACCTCACAGCAAGAAGGTCAATGGTTTGAACCCTGGCTGGGTCAGTTGGCATTTCTGTGTGGAGTTTGAATGTTTTCCCCATGTTGATGTGGGTTTCCTCCGGGTGCTCCGGTTTGTAGCGTGTCCAAAAACATGCGCTATAGGTGATTTGAATAAACTAAATTGGCTGTAGTGTATGTGTGTGCGAATGTGAGAGTGTATGGGTGTTTCCCAGTACTGGGTTGCAGCTAGAAGGACATCCACTGAGTAAAAACTTTAAAAACTGAATAAATTGGCAGTTCATTCCACTGTGGCGATCCCTGATGTATAAAGAGACTAAGCCCAAGGAAAATGAATAATGAATAAATGCTGAAAAAAACGTATTGCTTGATGTTAATTTGGGTTAATAAATAGCAACAAATTGCACCTTATTGTAAAGTTTTACTAAACTTACAAGCAAAATTATAACACAACCTGAAAAGACATAGCATGATATAAAAAAACAAACAGGCCATGAAACAAACAGTACCTGTGGTTGAAATGTTCTGTGTACTCAAATTTGAGTAAAGCACAGTCGTAGCTTCTTGATCTTGTTCCAGTTTGTTCTCCATTTTCCCCTGGGCAAAACTGATCTGTTACAAGTAAATGATAAAACTTAAGAAAGTTGAATTTGGAATCACAAACCACACAGTCACAAAACTCATTTAAAGTCAAACATGTCTCCAAGCAACATTTTATTAGGCTAATACATTCTATAAATAAAAAGACATTATTCAGGCTGCATGGCTTAGATTTGGAAGAGAGATGATATTATCCTTAATGTGAAGTGTTAAGACTGTTTCGTGGGTTTATTCTGGTCATTTTGTTACTATAATCTTTTTGTCACTGTGAACGACAGTTCTTCAACGGATTAGAGAGGTGATTATTGCCCCCTGCTGGACAAAAGACCACACCCGATTATTTCTACACAAGGACAAAGAAAATCAAGTGTTTTTTGATTCAGTATTTTTCTTAATAATATCCACAGAAGGGGAAAAAAAGTATGCTTAAAAGTCCAAGAAACAGACATTTCATCAAACTTTAAAACAACATTTCCTCTAAAAATGAAGATCTATGGTTTGGTTTACCTTCACATAAGTTTTATTACATGTATAGTAGCTATATTCTATGCGTTGGTGTATATTATTTTCATATATTTGTTCAGCGTACTCCTGTCATTCACTCTTCAGTGTAACATGGCTAGTTTTTTTCTTAATGAATTCATTTTTATCATTCCCAGCAATTCTGTATTTTATTGCATGCATTTTCTCTTTATGTTCACTGATGTGGATTGTTTGTCTATGTTATAGTTTCAAAACTATATAAACAGTTAAACAGTCTGCTTGCTATGGAGATTGTTTTATATTGTTTACCTTATTTGTTCTTTCCTTAAGTGGGGTAAAGTTGGTTTTACATTCGCACATACGTTCAATGAGAACCTGTGACATGCTCACTAAAGTGTTTAATTTGAACATTCAGTCTGAAATCACATGTAAGTATGACTTCAAACATGATTTGCTAACATGATTTGCAAATATAAAACCAATTTTTCCTCAATCTTTTCTTATCAGATGCACTTATTTAATTCTTTTTATACTCATATATTCATAATAAAATACATTTGCTTCATTGTCATTCATTCATTCATTTTCTTTCTGGCTAAGTCCCTTTATTAATCTGGGGTCGCCACAGCGGCCAACTTATCCAGTAGATGTTTTACACAGTGGATGAGCTTCCAGCTGCAACCGATCAATGGGAAACACCCATACACATACATTACGGACAATTTAGCTTACGCAATTCATCTATACCACATGTCTTTAAAAACCGAAGCACCGGGTGGAAATGCCAGCCGAGGCTCGAACCAGCGACTTTCTTGCAGTGAGGCAAGAGCACTACCCACTGCACCACCGCGTTGGCATGCTTTACTGTATGTTCTTAAAATATATTTTATTTACAGAACCACAAATCATGTCATTTGATCTTTAATTTCTAAAATGTAAAAAAAAACAGTTAAACAAATACATACAATTTCCTTTACACAACAAGATATGTGTTTCAGAAAATATTCTATTAGACAAAAAATACCTCAGGCTGAAATGTCATACAAATATTACAAATAGAAAAAAACCTTTGGAAACTAAAAATAACAAGAGAAAATGGATTCCTCGCATGGTTACTCCAAAAATCGGTTTCTCAGTAATTAACATATTTTTGGGTATTTTACAGGCCATTTACACCTTTGGCGGCTCAATCTGGAGTTTGAAATGCATGCCTTTTGTTTTACCTTTATCTACTTCAGGTTTCTATTGTGCTACAGAGCTTTAACTGAACTAAACCAAGACAAAAGACTATCTAAATACCTCATAAAATATAGTTTTGATACTCTCTGCTAGTGTAAACACCAAAACAACACCATACAAACTTTGACAAAATATGTGAATCTAACTTTACATCATACTGTATATATTAGTATCGTCTCTCTAAATAATGCTTTCATACTGTCACAAATTAAAACAAAAAGAAACCTATTGTTCCTTGTTTAAATTTACAAAGTTGCTTCGTTTCACCCAGGATTTTGGCATAAACAAATGTCTAATGAATTGGAGTTCTTACCTTTGTGTTTTGCTGTTGATGCAGGTTAATATTTCAGAGCCGTTGTCTTTCACAAGTCTTCTTTTTCTGTCTCTGATTTCAACAATAGAGAACACATCACACCCCCCACCTCAGAAAGATAGAACCAAAATTTCACTATAACATCCCCAGCTGTTATAATATGAGCTACGACGCTTTCATCTTGGATGTGCAGAAGTGAAATTCACAAGATTAAAATGACATTACTGAGCAAAGCAAAAGTAACCGATGGAAAACACCAAACCCGTTATTTTTTGAGGAACTTTAGTCTCTCATCAAGAAAAATCATCGTGTAATGAATGCTGAAACATTTCTTCTCACCACATCTTCCTCATACTGCCCTATTACACAAATGTACTTATATCACGTGGCAGCTGCTGGATGGAAATATCAGTTACATCTCATGCACATTGTCCCAATTTATAGACATTTCCATCCCTGTGATTGCTTATTCTGAAAGGCTATGGTGGAGGAGAAGTGAATTTGTGAGGTACTATAAAAACAAGTTTAGTAAGGAAGTTCTTGAATATTTATAATTTTAAACTTCTTTTAATAAAAACATAGCCTATTTAGCATTTATTATACAGTTAGTAAAAATGGCAAATGACATATTTAACTAAACATTAAAAATGTAAATAGACAGACAATAGATTGAAAATTACCTGCATTGAACGTTCTGAGAAGATTATATTATGGTGGTTACCAAAAGATAACCTACATAACGTTCCAAGCACATTTTATTTGCTTCCCAATATAAATAATAAATGGGAACCATATGGGAACGTTATGTGTTTGCAGGCATAATGTCTTTGTTTTCAAATTTGACAAATTATCTTTTCACAATAGGCATGTATTAAGTGTAGAGTTATTTTTAATCAACAGGTGGCGCTTGTGAATCTTTATGTAATCAGGCATGTGTGGTATCTATCCTACTGAAAACATATTTTGAATGCAAAAGTATTCAATGTTCTATATTTGTCTTTTTGAAGACTAATTTTATCCATCTGTCTATATCCAAATCTAAATGCCAATTAAAAATGTTTATGTACATATAAATGCAATGATTTCTACAGTGACTTTTAGCCTTTACATGGGCCAGCACACAATTCTGACAGTATAACCTTGGATAAAAAATATCACAGTATCACGTTATTGTGGTTACTGTTTTAAAATATATTATTTTTAAATGTCTGGGTAATAAAAAAACCCTTTAAAAACAATATATTTTTTTATTTTTTAACAGGTTAGAAATATTTGGAGCAGTAAGCAAGTCAGGGCAAATAATGAATAATAACTGATTGATGAACAGCATGCAGAACAACTCACTGCCTGTTGTATAATGCAGTTATCCCTATTTGAATTCAAATTATTGAAGCAATACTGCCAGGTAAAAATAGATTTTTGTCATATATTTGAATCAAGTGATATAGTTAAGCAATTTCTCACAATGGGACCAATAGCCTATAACAGAATGGCTGCTGTTTTGTTGAATAGCGCGAGTGAATGTGCAGTTTTTAATAAGATAATCTTATGTTATACTTCAGACACAATATTGCCTGTTTGCTCAGTTATACAAACGAAAACATTACCTTTAAAAGCCACATAAACTTTTGTGCGTGCACTGTCGCTGCTGCTGAACGATTCAATAATTCGCTTTACACTGCCACCTACTGTCAGCTTTGTTTTCTCATTTAGAGAATTATTATTTTATCAAATAAAAATTGGTAACTTTTTATAGTAATGGTCCATTAGTTAAGTGAATTTTTTTAAATAATTTAATAAGTATTAACAATAATGAACAGAATTTATTAATCGTAATTTGGTTAACATAAACAATTAACAACTTTATTTTATGTAACGTAAACAAAGTGAATAAATATATTGATCATTTGTTTGTTCATATTGGTAAATAAATTACAATAGACAATTGATTAAAACTATTACCCAAAATTTATCTTATTTTCCTATTTTAAAAATAAAGTAAAAACTAAATTATTATTTAATAACGAAAATAAAATTATAGATCTCCCAAAAAATACTAATTATTTTGACCTTTGTTTCATTTGAAACCTATATTATTTGTTTCTTTTGGAGAATTTGAAAATGTTGGTAACCAAACTGCAATAAATGGTCTGTGACTAAATATATCTGAATACCAATTTGAATTAAAAAAAAATCCTTAATGAAAAAAATAATTAAAAGCATGGTCGTTGCAGCCTAAAAGTTGCAATGCTTTGTGCAATACAGTTTAAAGTTACTTTTGTAAATGTCTGCATTATGAATACATGACTTGAAAAGTGTTTGTGGTAATATAGTCAAATTCAGTGCAATAACTTTTATTAACTAATCAATGAAGTGTGTAATTATTAAAAACATCTGAATTGATAACCAGCACAAATATATAATTTGTACAATTTATAATTTGTACCATGAAGTGTTTAGTTTTGTTTCTTGTCCCTTAACATTGACAAATTTGGTCATTTGACCTCCTCTCAAATCGTGACCGACAAGAGCCTCCCTACCGACCTACTTTCCAAACATAGGATACAAACTTTGGCCAAGCCCCCTGCTAACTAAACCAAGGCTGTGTTCAGTGGGTGTGCCCTTCCATGACCAAACATGGATTTTCATTAAACTGGCAAACAAGTGCTGTATTATGCAACAGGTCTCCTTGAGCAGGAGTGTTTAATCTACAGCTGAGTGACTTTTAAATGGTAAATAAATATTAAATAGCCTATTAATAATAATTAAAACACACACACACACACACACACTTTGATAAAAGTTGTTTTTCTTTGGTAACTTTGGCTTATTTTTATGGGCACTCTATTGCAAAATGTTGTTACTGACCCAGTTTAATGCTTCAAGCCATTTAACCTATTCCACTGAGCTGGTCAAAATGTTTAGATGTTTGTTTTTTTTCCACTGGCTGAGGGCGTTTAGCTATTACACACTGTAAAAAATTGAATAAGCCTGGATTGATTTCCAATAACATTCAGTTCATTTGGGACATTCTTAACAGCAAAGTTCTAGAAGCAAAACATCAAGTTGATCATTTTTAATTAGGCCTAAACTGAATGTTTATGTAACTTCTCACTGCTGTTAGACTTAAAACATTCTCAGACTTATAGTGCCATAAAGCATGACAGTTTGGTTCAGAAACACCAAATGGCCCATTTGCCTCCTATAATCCATTCATTGATTTAAGACACTACACCCCAAAACACCTTCGTCTGTAGCTTTTCAAACACTTTCCCTCCTATTATTATTGTTAGCAGATACCACTTCACAGTTTTTATCTATACCTGTTGTCACATGCAAGCAGGATGCGTCATGTTTCGTCTCAGTTTAAAAAACTAATTATTTCCTGTATCACATTCATTATCATGGCTCCTATGTATCTACTATTTTTGTTAGGTTATTAGTATATACTGCATTTCACATTTTGACGTATTATTAACCATTACACAAAATAATCAAGGATTAAATAAAAAAGTGTTTTGTACTTTAATAGTTTTATATGAGCATCAACATATTGTATGAATAATCATTTATTACATTGAATTACTTTATATCTGATTGAATACTATTTGTTTAACCCCAGGTTTACATCAGAACATGTTCAAACATACGGTTAAACTCATAAATATGGTTGGTATAGCAAAAAAAATGTGATTCCTATGGTTTTGCTCAAACAACCATGTTGTTCTTCTTTGTTTAATAAGTAGGCCTATGTGAAGTCCTTTTAGATATCTATAAAAAGCCTGTAAATATTCTTTCATAGTTCACCAGATGTTTACATAAGCACTCACTTCAGTATTAAGAGCTATCTGAAGTATTATGTACAAAGTATCTGTGTCCCTTATGATATCTGAAGCCTGTGAGTATTCTGTCTTTGTTCAGCTGAAGTTTACATAAAGCACACACTTCTACGAGTGTTGTGCTTTTACTCGAAGATGTGCCAAGGACACCGATCACCAGGTTTAAATGTGTGCATTTTTGAGATTACACCAACCGGAAGAAACCATGTGATAATTTTTATGCCTTCGAGTTATTACAGTAACCAAAATTCCCCATAAACACGCATAACGATCGGTGACGCAGGAACGATGGCAACAGGCGTGTTCTTCGCTCCTATTGGCCGCGCGTCCACAGTGCTGCTTCCTGATTGGCCGCAGCACAACACGTCTGAACTACTTATGCTTTGTTGAGGGTCCATTTTGTTGTTAGACGGAGACGAACTGGAGAAGGAGAACATCATCATTCCGCTGTAGCCTCGGTTTTTTACTGAGCTTCACATATCGGGAAATATTTTCTCCATTTACAGCTACAGCTGACAGACGAGACCAAGGGAATACGAAGGGCTTGTTCCATCAAATTCCTGAGGAAGTCGGTAAGTTGTTTTTCCACAGTCAAAGGTATAGGGAGTCGTCGACTGTGTTGACGCCATGTTGCGTTGAAGAGCCTTTGTTTTGATACGCGGCCAGAAAAGATGACCTAATACTCTTGTTTTTATCATTTAAAATCGAGCTTTTATTATAAAACATTGCAATAATAATGTGTACATTCGAGTTTACTAAAAACCTTGGCTTTTTTGTCGAAAATAATCGCTAGTATGAAGACGTCGATCGCGAAGGAGGAAGATTGAATGCTGTTTATGTAATAACAAATCGATGATTTGTAATATATTTGCCATTTAAATTAGCCGTTTGTTTTTTAGACTAGTAAATAACAATTATAAACAAGAAGGTTTACTAGTCCATGTTTTGTTGCAATATATGTTTACATTTACACAAAGAAATGGTTTGACTGGGATTTGATATTAGTTTAAATACGTTTTTAGTCATAAACTAATGTATATTTAGTAGATTGAGATGCTTATAAATGTTTGTTTTGTTAGATCTACGGCTTCTAGAGCACCGTGCGCCGAGGTGAATTCATGTTCAACTCGGTTCCACGACAAAACAACGCTCACTGGCACATGAAAACCTCAGATCTTGCTGGACATACATGTGCAGCGAGAAGTAGATCAACTACTTCGAGGACCTGGAGCCCAATTGGCGAGGAAAAATTAAAAAGTGAAAAGAACCACGCACTCAACTTTTTTACAACAGAGAGGTAAGAAGAGGAAGCGAGTGGGGGATGGGCGGGGACGGGCTCGTTTTGCACGTAGCCCTTTGTTTATGTCAGCCTGCATCACTGGGGCACTTATTTATTTTAAACCTGTTTTGAAGATACTATAAATGCATGTTTTATTTAATATAACAAATCTACACCTTTGTCTTCTGCTAGGTGACATCCAGTCAAAATATAATGGGAGGTGGTGAGAGATACAACATTCCAGATCGCCCAGCACCCAAGAAGAGCCAGCCGGTTAGCAGGGGCAAACAGAGAAGTAGAGACCAGAATGGAGTGATGCATTCTGCCGCCTCAGGAGCCTTAGGGGTGCCCCATCACCTTCGCAGAGGTGAGAAGGGCACCAGCTATTCTTGGTCTCCTGAGGCGCGGCAGGCCGTGTCTGTAGACAAGAAGAATGGCTCTGTTCGTTTTGCCACACCGTACGATCAGAATTGGGAGTCCCATCTGAACAAACTTTTATCAGCTCAGTGTGGTCAGAACTATGCCGGAGCCAAGTTTAGTGAGCCCCCATCCCCAAGTGTGCTGCCCAAGCCCCCAAGCCACTGGGTGTCTCTTCCCATGGGCGATCATCGTGAGTTGATGACCTTTCAGTTAAAGAGCCTCCTGAAGGTTCAGGCCTAACAAGGTCTCTCACTGCTGCTCTCTTAAGCCAATACATGATAAAGGCTTCACTTTGGCCTTTTGCCTTCTCCTTGAACGCCCCAGCTGCGTAATATATTTTACAGCTATTTTTAGATCTGCATCTTAATAAGATGGTGATGATCATTTGGTAGACAGATGTTCCTCCTAATGTCCGTCATCTAACATATTTTTTTAAACAAAGAAACTAGTTATTACGCTGTTGTGGTCTTAAGAAGCGGTCAAGAAGTCTTTGGGGAGCTGTATGCCATGACAAATGATGAACTGGATGTCCTCTTTAACTCATTGCTCTGTTATGCTCCTGTTTTGTTTTGTTCTTTTTTTGATGGCTGTTTGTGACAGTCAGATTTTTTTTCTTCTTCCGCTAGACCTAGAAATAGATGTCAAGACAAACTCGCGCATTGTTTTTACTTTCCAATATATCTCGCATTTTGTTTTTCTTGCTTGCTGAGGTTTGATGCTCACTTTTGGCTTGAGTTTTAATCAAGCTGGGAGTGCCAGAAACTTCTTGGTGCTAAGCACAGCAGCATCTGTAGCGTAATAGTGCGTACTGCATTTCCGGGTATCTCTTTTTGTTTTGCTTTTTGGGAAGTAAAAGCCACTCGACTTTGTTCTGCAGGGAGACCTAAGCGAACAGAACATGAAGGGGTACAAGCTTAAGTGAAAAGGTCATATGACTAACCTCAAGCTTAATGAGGTGGCACAATGGACCTCGTGCTTTCAACACCTGTACTTTTTTAATGGCGCTGTGCGCATTGCACTATAGGTGTTGAATTCACTATGGTTCTCAAGCTCTATTGCAGCGTTAAACTTTTACTTTTTGCATCCCTTGTGTTATAGCTTAGAAAACTAAGTGTGATTTTTAATGTTTACCAAAGCGACGTAATCAGCTATTTTTTGTTGAAAGCCCCCACCTTGCTTGACCAGATCTGGTTACAAGTGCCATAAATCATTGCGTAAGGCATTAGCGTATATCAAGGTTTTGGGTGACGAATCATTTTTTTAAAAATTTCGCTGTACTTTTGGAATGATCACAGAGCAATTATGCGGAGGAGGGTTATGACGTGAGACCGTAGGATGCAAGTTTTCTCTAATCTCGTCTCATAGCCTTGTTTGCTCTGTGATGCATTTTAAATTCCTAAGCATTAAGTTATGAAATGTGTGTATTATGGCACGGGGGAACTGAGAAATCGGGCGCAGGTCCAGTGTGGACATGTTTACAATGTTTGTTTTTTAAAGAAGGCAGACTGCCGGCATTTTACACACATACACTGCCCTTTCTCACTTGTTGTTATTCTTGCACTGATGTTCATTTGTGTTCAAATGTTTCAGACAATGTTGCTCTTTCGACTGTGGATATGTGATGAAGCACCCCTTCCCACTTAGTTATGAGTGTGGTGGAAAACTACCTCTCTTGCAGAACGTGATGTTAATAGCTATCTTAAAGACGACAAAACAAAGCTGATGTGTGTAATGGAGCCATGTAAATAATGAAATGTATAAAATGTTGTAGCATATTGTACATTTGTGCAGGAACATTTGAAACCTGCGGATAAAGTATTTTTTAGTAATAACACTGAATGTAAAGTCACGCTATGGACGTGGCTTGTTTTCAAATGCTGAAGAAAAAATATTTTGTTAAGAAAAAAAAAGAAAATGTTGCCTATAGTGCGTCAGAACCCCTGCACTGTGCGGTTTGTTGCCAGTGATCTTGCACATGATTTTTATTTTGTATAATGCACCGTGTAGGGCAGAACGAGCTTTAAGTGCAAGTCAAAAAAAAAATGAAAAAAAGATTTGAAAATTGAAAGGGACTTTTATACATTTTTTTTAAGTTGTCTATGCAAATAGAAAAATTATTTTTATTTATTTTTTGTTCTGTTATAACAGTTCTTATTTTGCCCTTTATACAGAGTCCATAAAGCAGTGTTGCATTTGCATTGATTCATTGGTCTTTCCTCCGCAGGCCAATGTTTAAAGCAAATGAATGCTGCGTGTTACCTCTGGTAATAACAGATTACATTTTTAGCCTTTTTTTTAAAGTGAAACAAAATAATATATGTGTATTTTTAACGAAATGTATAAAAGTCCTTTTCCTAAATTTGTCCTAAACAATTGGCTTTGAATTTATCCCAACCATGAAAATGTCACTTGAAAAGAAAACTAAGAGCCCTGAAACAATTGGTACGTACTAAAAGATTGTGTTATTTGGTTATCTAAAAAGAAATAAAATTCCTTCCCTTCCCCCCACTATTGTCTTGGTGTGTGCTCATTTTGTTTTATTATTATTTAAAGTTAAAGATTTATAAACAGTTAGTCATCTTTGGTGTACTTGAATGTAACTTTAATGCACTAACCTGCAGTAAACTATGAAACTAACTAAACCCTTTTAATGAAGACAATGCAGTATTGGTGAATTACAAATATTTGCAATTGCCAATTCATGTTTACATGTACTACAACTGACATTGTATGTTGGACTTCAGCACAGAGTTTTGAAACCATTTACTTTGTGGGCCATGGAAACTGATTAAACAGTTGGCCAAAACACTTGTCTGCTCACGTACACAGAAGCACTAAGTTCTATGACAGGTTAATCACTATGATGCATCAATCGAATGATTTAAAGACCACTGACATTTTTTAACTGGTTAATAGTTTTTTTTTAAAACATTTTATACGGCTTATTTGGCTACTTTTAAACTGCATAAAGCTAATGCAGTGAATCCATGATAATTTGTGAGACGGGTCAAAAGCATTTTAGCTATGATTATCACATGCATTAAAAGAATAGCTCACCTAAAGTCTCTAGTTAATGATATTTGCCAAACTTCAGGCGTGATCTGTGTGGTTTCAGAGAATTAAAATAATTAGATTTGTTTGATACAAAGTCATAAACGTTGAACTCAGGCTTGTGTCATGTATAAACCAGTGTTGGTTCTGGCAGTGAGTTTGATTGTAAGTGTAACTTATTTGCGTATCACAGTTTACACTGTAGTATAATATATGGATTATTTTATTTAATCTGGGATCAACATGACATCCATTTGGACCATAAATGTGTGGAAGTTGAACGATACGTAATAATATTCTCTTATAATAAAAATCTCTATAGAGCGAGTTGAATTCACCCTTTACTTTTTAACACATGATAATCCGTCTAGAAAGCTTCAGATGCGAACATATTTCAATCAGATTCGCTTAACAGAGCTATGGAAAAAGAAGTGCGCAACATGGGAGCAATGGTTTCGGTTTTGATTTTCACAGCACCACCAGCTGGCAACAACATTACTGATTCATGTGAATGAGACAAGGGCGGAAATAAGAACCAGCCACGAAATATGCATAATTCAAATCACTTATTTCTGCAAAGTAGTTGAAAATGTACTCTACCAACTTGATTATTGCCATGAACATTTCCTGCTTGTAATCAAACTATTTCATAACGGAGTCATTTCAATCATAATGTAAAACAGCTATTCTAACATTATCAACATGTGGCTCTTTTTAGATTCTGGGGAGCTATAGAAATGTAAAATGTACAATTGGAAATACGTTGGGACCATAGTTTTTGTTTACATCCCTCAAAATTGCCTGTACATTTTTTAAAATAAACTAGTAACGTTAACCCTCAGTTATCTGGGATCTTTAAAACGCATTACGTAATTTTTAATATTGGTTAACTTATATTGTAGGTTTAAAGGTGAAACTTCTATGTTAATAAGACTTTACTGGTAGATTTACAAACCGACAGTTGACAAAACTGAAAGCAGCCTGTTGTTCCGGCGGCCATCGATTTGTTACAGTTAAGTCTAGATAGGAAACAGCTGCAGATACGCACATCAATGTAGCATCATTTTTGTGACTCTGTATAACAATAATTAATATTTTTTAGTACTGTGACGGTTGGGTTTAGGGTTGGGGTGGGGGTCGGCGTTAATAAAATACAATTTATTGGGTAATTAAATAACATAAATATTTCTCGGTACAGACCGTAATAAAATGTATTAAATTGGAAATTTTATAATAATAATAATAGTAATAATATAAATTATTCTTGTTAACTTCCAGCCCCAACCCTATCTGATCTTTAAAAGTTGCCTAATAATATGCATTTATTTAATATCGTAGAAAATAATAAAAGCACAATCCATTTTTATATTATATATTATGTTATTACATTTTAAATAAAAAACCTACACTTTCTAAACAAATAGTTCAATATAATGTTTTAAAAAGGCCAAGTCTCATAGCTAGACTGTTACACAAAGTTGCATTTGTTTGATCACAGTACAAAAATAGCATAACAGACAGTAGTGATGTTGTAAAGTATTATAATTTAAAATAATATTTTTGTATTTAATTTTTATTTTAAAATAAAAATAATTTCTAATTAGCTATATCTTTTGGCATATACGTGAAGGAATATCATTAAAACAATCTGTCTTCGGCTACTTTTAAACAATTAAATCTCATTAATTTAAATAAAATATTTTTGTAAAAAATGATCTCACTAGCAATATCACATGATTAATCCATAAAAACAATTGTACTGACCATGCACTTTTTAATTTAATTGTTTGTGTATAGATTTGAAGTCAGAATTATTAGCCCCCCTTTGAATTTTTTTTTATTTTTCCCAAATGATGTTTAACAGAGCAAAGAAATTTTCACAGTATATATGATAATATTTTTTCTTCTGGAGAAAGTCTTATTTGTTTTATTTAGACTAGAATAAAAGCAGCTTTTATTTAAAAAAAAATATTTTAAGGTCAAAATTATTAGCTCTTTTAAGCTCATTTTTTTCTGCTCGTCTACAGAACAAATCATAGATAAACAATAACTTGCCTAATTACCCTAACTTGCCCAGTTACCTAATTAACCTAGTTAAGCCTTTAAATGTCACTTTAAGCTGTATAGAAGTGTCTTAAAAATCTCTAGTAAAATATTATTTACTGTCATCATGGCAAATATAAAATAAATCAGTTATTAGAAATGAGTTATTAAAACTATTGTTTAGAAATGTGTTGAAAAAAATTGTCTCACTGTTAAACAGAAGTTGGGGAGAAATAAACAGGGGGCTAATAATTCTGACTTCAACTGTGTGTGTGTATATGCTTCTTTAACCTTTATAGGTTTCATGTATTATTTCTTTTTTATTTCTTAAAATTCACAATTAATTCAGGTATTTTATTGTTTATCAGGCTATCAGATTATAATACAAGATTGCAAATTATTTTTTTTCTTTTATTTCTAACGATTATCTATTCATCTTACAAAAGTAACTAAAACATGAATCAAGGATCACTCTCATTTTCAAAACCCATATTGACAGGTTGCTGGTTGATAACGGTTTCAAGGTTTACAGCGGTTTGCAAAAGTCAAGGTTTAAAAACCGCTATCTTCTATACTGCTCCTATGGTATAGGCCTATGTACATTTTTTTTTATGTTTTTAATGTGTAAAGAAATCTGTGACTTTAAAATTAATGAAGTAAACAGAAGTCAATGGTTTATTTAAATTATTTAGCCTGTCATGTTTACTGTTACAAAATATTTCCTAAAATAAAAGTTCAAGTTGTTGTTTGTTTTACTCAGAGATTTAGAAATAACTTCCTGAATAAATTCTGGCTGTTGTATTATTCTCCAAAAATTTACACTTGTAAATAAAAAAATAAAAAAATTACCCATTATTATTATTATTATTAATAATAATAATAATAATAATAATTCACAAAAAAAATGAAGTATGGTTTCTTTCAAGTCACAAAATGTACATTTGTTTTCAATATCTAGCGGAGAAAACTATCAGTCAAAGTCAGCTTTATTGTCAATTCAGCAACATGTACAAGACATAGAGAATCGAAATTACGTTTCTCTCAGACCCAAGCTGCTTAACATTAATATATTAAAAAAAAAAAAAAAAAAAAAAATATATATAATATATATATATATATATATATAAATATATAAAATAGTAGAGTTTAAGAAAAGAAAATTTACAGTATATACATTGTACATTAAATGTGGTCTAAAAAATATACACGGGTAATAAAATTGTAAACAATACAGTGACATTAAGGGCATATAGCAAATGAGTGCAAAGTAAACCAGAGTTGTGCAGATAAAGAACAGTATAGTGCAAAAAGACTTGTAAACATGATAATTGTGATAAATTGACAGTGTCATATTGGGAGGTAGTATGGTGTATTATAGCATCTTTATATTATTTTGTATGTCATTTTTTTACTTTGTAAGTTAGCAAATATTTATGTGAAAGATTCCAAAGAACGTCCCTATTTATGTTAACTTATATGTGGCCAGCCATTTAAAAGCTGGAATTGTTTTATGGTTAATATCTGAATCTTACGATTAAGTTTGTCATCAACTCAAGTTAGTATGTTGATGACTAACTGATCAACATTTACAGGTAAATATCCCAATTCTCATTAGTGTGTGTACCTTTCTCCATACTGATGTTTGCTCTGCTTTACATTAGTCGTTTTAGTTATTTCTTCTTTCGAAAGTGTGCCATTTATCGTCTGAGGAAAAAGTGACGTCATGACTGCGCAATTTTGGAACTTTTATTTTGAAAAGGTGACGTATTGCCTTTTTAACAAGGAACTGTTCGCGCATGCGCAGTACAGATTATTTCACCTGTCAACGACTTTCATCAAAAATGGTTTCATCCGCAGAGTGTCAGCGCATTCGGGACTGATGGCAACATTACCTCTGCTGAATAACAGATGGCTTTACTGAAAGCAGATATGTGATCTCGCCAGCGGCGTCCCGGAACGCTTATTTTGCCGTCAGTATAACCACCGACGTCGCATCTGACCGTACATCGCTCACAACCATTCCATCCATCCATCCATCCATCCATCCATTCATCCACTTATCCATCCACACATTCAACAAAACAAACAGCCCCCTCACTGGTCAGATCTTCACACAAAAATCGTCGTCCGACTGACAACGGTAAGCAGCAGCTCAAAAGAAAGATCCTCAGCTCTATAGCGAGCGTACAATAGCTTAGCATGTAACTAGCGTGTCATCGTGACATTTGATCGTGTTTATATGGTTATTCTCAGTGTATGGGGGAGAATATCGTACCATTTGGAGAAACCTGGAGATATGTTCACCATGAACCACTCATTCATCATTGTCACACTGGCTAACCGCTTTTGAGGGGCCTTCTCATCACATAATGGTCCCTTGTTCCCTATCACCAGATAATAGGAAATGACAGCGAGCCAGACAAATGTATTGACCCTATGTGAAATCTGTCGGATTATTTAAATCAGTCCAGCACAGTTGAAAATCTAGATTTAAAGAGCTTCGGTTTGACGGGTTTTCATAATCTTGTTTTTGTTTTGGTTAGAGAGTGAGATCTGAGAGCTGTTTATGGTGCATCTTAAAGAGACAGTCCACCCCATAACGCAAATTCTGTCATAACGTTTGTCAAATTGGACCTGTGGAAGTAAAATGTAAAGGGAAAGTAAACTTAATAATAAGAATATAGCTTAGAAGATTGAGATTTGGCCATCCTAAAATTTCATTAATTCAAGTAAATAGCTACAGGTTAAGAGTTAAAATATAGAGGCAAAATAAAGTTAAAACCTGAAGAAAAGTGATTGGTTTGTGTAAGAAACAAAACATTATTTACGACGTTGTTATCTTTCATCCTCAGCTTCAGCATACAATTATGGGCACGTTTACAACTGTCTGGAGTCCGAGTGTTTTGTTTGTTTACAATGAAAGATTTATTTATTTTTTTTAATGTGATTAAAATGGTACTTACTTGTTCTTATCCAATATGCTACAATCTATACAGAAAGAAAAAGTCTATTCAAATATGCAATCTCAGTCTGAAAGTTTTTTTTCATAACATGTTTCTAATGTTTGCTATATGTCAGTATGTGACTGAAAACCTGTGCCCCAAACTGTTGTCAATGATAATTGAACCAATTTCTGACTCTGAGGCTGTGTAATAAAGGTTTAATGTTGTAAATAATGTTTTGGACGAATCAATTATTTCGATTTAGAAAAGTTCTCAGTTTCATTAAACATTGTCTTGTATTTTATGGCATGCATATATATTTTTTCAACATTTCGTATGGCCACAGGGGAAATAAATTGACTGCAAGCTTGATTTTTTTGTTCTTGTGTTTTTCTGTAGAACACAAAGAAAAGCATATTTATTAAATTATGAAAGACCCAAAACCATGGACTTCTTATGAATTTATCTATTTTATGAATTACCAGGAACCCTAGTTTTCCGCTTCTTTAATGTAAAAAAAAAGCCAAAAACCTAAATCTGGGATGGGCTGAGTAAATTGACAATAAATAATGAGTAATGTCGCAACTTGTGTGGGTTTGGAAAAAATGAGGGCGAGTAAGTGATCTCTTGAAGGTGAACTGTAATTATTTGTAAAGAATCTAATCCTTTAAATAAAATAACAGTAGTTAACAGCAGAGTTGAGTTCCTTAAAATGTGGCGGCATTTATTTTTCCACATTTGCTGCTTTATTGTTGTTGTCACTCTTTGTCCTTTATCGCTTAAAGTGGCTCACCTGCAACTGAGTCACTCCTGTTAATAATTCAACTGCCTCTCCACCAGTGACAGTGAGCTCCTCTGAACACTAAAGGGCTGTTGTTTCTGCTTGAGTGTAGAAATAAACCACGTGGTAAAGCTTAGCATTGCGTATACTGGAATCTGGGTGTGAGCTCTTTTTTTCCATTAACAAGCATGTGGTCTACATTGCAACATTACTCATTGTCTACAATCCTTTTGCCTGAGATAAACATTGTTTTTCCCCCCTTTATTTTATCAACAGAAGGTGTGATGTTTGTATGTGACCTCGGAATTGACTTTTAGTCCCATCGTGTAGGACGATGAATGCAGAGGAGTTGGAGCTCCTCGGTGACTCAAAGTATAGGAACTATGTGGCAGCAGTTGATAAGGCCTTAAAAAACTTTGAGTACTCCAGCGAATGGGCCGATTTGATCTCAGCGCTCGGAAAGCTCAACAAGGTATTCTTCTGAAGGCATTTAGAAGTAATTCATTTAGAAGTTGCATTAGTAATCTTATTTTTTTTCACAGGTCTTGCAAAACAATGGCAAGTATCAGGTTGTGCCCAAGAAACTGACCATTGGAAAGCGTCTGGCCCAATGCCTCCACCCAGCGCTGCCCAGCGGGGTTCACCGCAAGGCTTTGGAGACCTACGAAATCATCTTCAAGATCATTGGACCAAAGCGCCTGGCGAAGGATCTTTTCCTCTATAGGTAGAGATTATGCAGGATTGAATTTTTCTGCTACTGTAAGTTTAAGTGGTTAATATGTCCTTTTATCCCCCTTCTCCTTAGCTCTGGGCTCTTCCCTTTATTATCCAATGCTGCTATGTCTGTGAAGCCAGTATTACTTGGGTTATACGAGACCTACTACCTGCCATTGGGGAAGACTCTTAAACCAGGCTTGCAGGGACTCCTGACTGGGGTGCTTCCTGGACTGGAAGAGGGCTCAGAGTATTATGACAGGTAAAATGAAGGTTTTTAATCTAGAACTGATTCTGAAATGAGCCAGTTTTTATGCCTGCCAATACTGCATTTATTTGATTGAAAAAACATTAAATAAACAGATATTTGCACGTTCAATTTGAGACCTACAGTGCTATTTAATTGGTAATTTGCTTGTGTTTTAAAAAGATTATGATAATTACGTGATAATACATTATATTATATGTATATATATATTCATAGCCCAAATTATAAGCCCACAACTGATATTTTTTCTGAAGTGCATCTCAAATTTTAGCACTTCACAATAATTTTCTTTTAGTACTACATTAATTTACATTGGAAATATACCTCTGATGCTATGCTGTGCATGACCTGCTGTGCGTTAACTATTAATGTTTTATTTCAACATTGTATTACTAAGTATTATTTTATGGAACCCAGCTAGCATAAACTAACAATGAACTGTATGTTTGTTAACAGTAATGAAGAAGTAATAAATATTGTAACAAATATATTGCAGATTCTAAGTTAATTGTGCATTAACAAGTGTTCACTCTTGAACATGAATGTAAATTGTTACCCTTAAGTCTTATTTGATCTGTTGCCAAAAGGACCAACACCCTGCTTGAAAAGGTGGCTGCAGCTGTGGAGCAACCGGCTTTCTACAGTGCCCTATGGGGGAGCATCCTAACCAGCCCTGCTGTGCGACTGCCTGGAGTGACCTTCGTCCTACTGCACCTTAACCGAAAACTTTCCATGGAGGACCAGCTGTACATCATCGGCAGTGACATTGAACTTATGGTACAGTGATCAAGTCATAATAGCAGCAAACCATCCCTGTATATATAACGAATGCTTTAAAATGATGCAAATTGTCTATTGGGTGCAACCACTGAATTGTAATTTTACTAGAGGCATGATTTTATATGATTGCTGTTTCATCAGGTGGAGGCAGTCAGCACATCGGTGCAGGATTCAAGTGTGTTAGTGCAAAGGAGTACTCTGGATCTCATCTTGTTCTGCTTTCCCTTCCACATGAGTCAGGTAACAAAACGTAAATGTATTGATTTAAATCCTTGTTTATAGTAAGTCCAGTGATAGGAGTTTTTGGTAGGACTCTGTTGTAGACTATTCTATGTTGTTTCACAGGTGGCAGAGTTACAAATATTATAAAAAACATATTTGGGTTTGATTTCAAAATTACGAACTACCATATCGAGATGCATGGGATAGTATATTGTACACTGGATGCACACGTAGAAGTAGTAGCTTATCCAGGTATAACTCACATACTGTTTTTTGAATACTGTGAATTCGGACAAACTACTAGACTCTCATACTGTTGTTCACGGAGTATGTATTAGGGAAGTACACGATTTCATACAGACAGGAGATCTGTCCACAATGGAACCGATTATATTTAAATGTAATTAGTTTTCTTCTAGTTGCTGCAATTTTATGTATTTTGATTAAAAAGGGCACACAAGTTAATGCACATAAAAAGGGCTCTCAAATATAATGCATTAAACAGCAACTTTCTGGTTCATTCAAGGCTACACGTCCAGACATGATCAGGATACTGTCTGCAGCACTTCATGTTGTACTAAGAAGAGACATGTCCCTGAACCGAAGACTTTATGCTTGGCTACTGGGTGAGATATTCACACCTCACATAGAAACTGTATGAACATCATCTTGAAATGTTTTATTTTTGGTCTCTATTTTTAAATAAATGGCTTTCCCTAACCAACAAGTTTCCGTTAAATTAAATTGCATGTACAGCTTTTACACGAAACAAAGCTTAAAAATAAAAATATGTTTTTTCTTGTTTTTATAATAGTACTATTTATTACAGACTTGAAACTATTGAATGGTAATGTATCTGCAGGAAACAAATTAAGCAATAAAGGTTTCAATCATGGTTAGCTAATTGCAATTCTCACTGAACATCATATAAACAACTAGTGTAAGGCTACACAATATATTGTTTTAGAATTGATATCGCAATGTGTGCGCCTGCAATAGTCACATTGCAGGATGTGCAATGTTGAGTTGGGACTATAGTTGATCAGCACAACAGTTGTGCAAAGTATAACCATAACAGAGTGAAACTTTGCACATTTAGGTACTAAAAAAAAGTACATTTATAACTTTAATGAAGAATAATTTTACAGAATGAATACAATGAAGAGACTACATTTTACATTCCATTATGCAGTTTTTGTACTTGAATACTGGTGGAGTCTATAGAAAACCATAAAGCATGTTTATTTAACTTTTTTCTGTTGCTCTATTGTAATATCTTTTGCTTGCAATTTGTTTATTAATTTCTATACATTTTTCATACCCATACAAAATCACCCTAATCAATCTAAATGAATAATTTCTTTACAATTAGAGTTATTTAAGCAATCTGGGGAAATTGTATTTATATTCCAATATATATAGCAGAAAAACTAAATACCGCAATGTCAATTTTTTTGAATATCGTGCAGCACTATAAGCAACAACATTAGTTGTTTTCATGAAAAACCATATATTAAGTTCTGTTATACTGGATTCACACCAAATGCAGAATTAAATATTTAAGCAAGTAAATTACGTATGAATGCAGTTGCACAAATTGAGGCAATTCATCACGGCTCGTCATGTTTGCTGTGAATGCGTGGAATTTGCCTCAATTTTGTTTTTAAAGTTCAAATAGTTCAAATAATTGAACTCAAGCGAAACATTTGCTTGGGGGAAATCATCCCACAAGTAAATTAGAGCAAGTGAAGCAATGTTTGGTGTGAACCCAGCGTTAGCAATATGCAAAATGTATGTTAAGGGTATTGGTTGACCTTATTTTGTCTCTTGCTTGCTATTCATACATTGTGGATGAAAATTGTGGTAAGTTTGTATTTTGTGAATCAGTTCAGGACCTGTTATCATATTTGACTTCCTCAAATATTCTCTTGTATCCTCAAGTCAATTAAAGTGTCCTGACTGTGCGGTTCATGTGCATGTTGGTGTTTTCAGGCTTCGATAACAATGGTGTGAAAGCAGGCCCTCGCAGTACTCGCCTCAGTAATCCAGAGGAGCATGTCACACACTACTTCAACACTTACTCCAAGGAGATGCTCATTCTGGTAAGGTGAAAACTTTAAAGCAGAATAAGTCCAAACATCAGCATCAGTGGTGCACATTTTGTTTGATCTCACAAAATAACATTGATTGATGGAAGTCGTTTTGTTTGGGCTCCGAGCATCAATGGGACATCAGATATCAACGCCAATCCCACTGCTCCAAACAAAATAAAAAGCAGCACAGAAACTTCTAAAGTCCTCTTTCTGTTTTAAAGTTTGAGTTTGCTTTTGTTGTAAGATCAAACAGTTTTTGTTATGTCTGTAGTTGAGCACAGGTGCATGCACACATTTTGTCAATAAGCCACTCTGTATGTCTTTGCTTCTTTCCGTGTGGTCTGTATGCATGGTTTAGCTTGCAATGAGACGCTGGTCCAAATACAGGAACAGACAGAGCTTTTCAGTGCAATGTTTAAAATGTCCTGATACCCTTGAGGTTAAGTTTGGGGCTTCAGCATAAGGAGTTTTGTTTTTTTGGCGTTTTCCTCTGTTTTATTGGGGAGGGAATTGTTTCATTGCGTGCCATCTGGTTTGAGCCACTTGTTGGATCTCGCTTGTTTCGGAAGTAGGTTATTGCATGGACCGTCTGTTCCTTTGTCTGTGCAGCCATGCGTTAGAACAAGTGTGAAATCCCCAAAGATCTGAAACACACACTTGCATAGGCATTCTCAATCTGATGCTTTTCCCAAGGGTAATACAGACTAGTGATCCATCTTGAGTTCTTTAGTGACACTTATATTATGTTTGGCGTTAACTAACACTTTCTAAAGGTGATAGTTTGCCAAAAAAGTACAATTCTATTTTAATTTGCTTATACCTAAATTTATTCCAAACCTCTTAGAAATTATTTCATAGGCATTCAGATTATTTTGTAGGCATTCGATATAAGGTTACATATTTAATTTTGAGATTACACTTTGATACAATTGCTAAGATTGACTGCTATTTAATTTGTTGCACCTGTAGCTGTGTTGCGTTTGTTGTGAACATATAATTTCCTATCACATTGTGTCTGGTAAAGGCGCAGTGTTAGGTGCACTAATGTTCATTCATGTATGTACTATTTATTTTTTGATGTTATAAGGTTCGATCACAATGTCAAAATTGAAAATCCAGGGGGAAAAAAAGCAGTCTTACAAGTTCACTGCAAAAAATGCTTTTCTTACTTAGATTTTTTGTCTTGTTTCTAGTGTAAATATCTACAAATTCCTAAATTAATAAGCATTTTCTAGACAAGCAAGACATACTGTCTTGTTTTAAGAAATAATATGCCAAAATAAAGTGAGTTTTTCCTCAAATCAAGCAAAATAATTTTTTTTTCAATTTATGATAAGCTTATTTTGCTTACCCCATTGGCAGATTATTTAGCTTGATTTAAGGAAAATCTCACTTCTTTTTGTCATATTATTTTTTACAACAAGACAATATGTTTTGCTTGTCTAGAAAATGCTTCTTGATTTAAGAATTTGTAGATATTTAGACTAGAAACAAGGCAAAAAATGTAAGTAAGAAAAGCATTTTTTGCAGTGTTCTTCTTGGTGACATGCAGTCAAACCCAAAATTATTCATACCCCAGGGAAATGAATAATTTCGTGCTTGACTGTATGTGGGACTTCTTCAATTTCATGCTTGTGTTTGTTGCCCATATGTGCAATGCCTACATCTCAGAATCTAAATTTAAAAAATATTACACATTGATGTATATTATCACTATTTTAGATTGATTGATGACCTAAACTATAGTAATTAATAACACTGAAATTTAATATAGGGTTTTCAACATTTTAGTGTTCTTTGTTTTATGCACTGTTCAGATCTTTAATGTTACTGCATTTTTAAATGTGTCTGTGTGTGTTTCTAGGCCATGGTGGGGATCTTGCAAGGAAAGGCTAGAGGAGGGGAGGAGGAGAGCATCCTGATGCACGACTTGAAGCCGTTTCGCATTCTCATCAGCCTTCTTGATAAGCCTGAACTGGGTACAGTTATTAGAACATGATGTATGCTTTGACTCAAACAAAGAGTGCTCGGAATACTCATGATTTTTTTTTTGTTCCCTACATTTAGGCCCAGCAATCTTAGAGGATGTTCTGATCGAAGTGTTCCGCACCCTGCACACTCAGTGCCGCGCCGAGTTAGACCTGCAGAACCAAAACCCCTTCAGCAAAGATCAAACTCAACTTAGCAGGTCTGTACTGTTTCTGTCTCATTTTATTACAATGTATTTCAATATTTTAAACGTAACTGTCTTGCTGTGTTGTTTTCTTTCAGCAAACTCAGAGAGAACAAGAAAACAGCAGAGCTTATAAAAACAGCCAACCTCTTGTTTAACTCCTTCGAGCCCTACTACATGTGGGACTATATTGCACGGTGGTTTGAGGAGTGTTGCAGGTATGTGTGGGATAATGGAAGAACAATATGAGCTGTCAGTCCATTATAACTTAACTTCTTTCTGATTTTTATAGGTGGACTCAGAGCAGTCATACCCCTGGGCAGACTTTGAGTTCTGAAACATCAGCACGCTCATTGGTTGAGTTTTGTGAGCTGGTGGACTTCTTGTTGGACATTGTGTCTTTGGTTGGTAAACATTGGATATGATGATTTATCTACTTAGGCTCATTTTCTATTTTATGCTTTAAGGGTGTGTTCACACTTGGCGTGTTTAATTTAAATTGGTTTGATTGCTGTTAGTGAAGTTAATTTGAATAAGGGTAAACTCTGCCATTCAATACTTTGATGCACACCCAAAATTAAACAAATTTTGGGACACTTGGACTTAATTGGAAATGCAACGTAGTCCAAAGACATCTACTGAGCGGTATGGGTCATTCTAATCAGGCTTGCATTTCCAATACCAAGAGTACCCTTGCTTGGTGTGCATGGTGTTTTGTGATCAACGTCATTCTCATTGGAAGGCTTTATGGACCATTTACATATCGTATTTTTTCTGTACTCCAGTTCATTATTTCAAATATCAGGGTTTCTACCGGGGTTTCTTACTTTTTCATCAAGTCAAATTTAATACTTTTTAAGATCTTTTTAAGACCATTATGAATTAAATTTCAGACGTACACAAGGCTAAATATTAAATAATTATTCCAATGGCCCAGTTAAAGCATAAAAAACATTAAAATAAATGTTACTGTAGGAAACATATTTAAACCATATTAGTAAATAGTGTTAATAAATAATCTTTAGTTAAAACTTTTTTTGAGATTGAATATTAGTGACTAGACGGGTGTTGGCCTGACTGGGTAGCTTTACATGGACATAGGAAAATTAGGACCTGTTAAAAAAAAATTAAAGACCTACAAAACACTATTTCATTGAATTTAAGTCTTTTCACGACACAGATCCCCTGAATATAGAAGCGGTGCATTCAGCACACATTTAGATCCAACGTGAACAGTCCCAAACAGCGCTGTTTTTAGTTCTTAAAAATTCTCAAGCATTATAGGTTTTTCTAGTCCTGTCTGCGATCATTGCAAGCATCAGAAGTACCATCTCCTTGCTGCAGATTTTTGTTTAACAGAGGAATTTCTGGTGGGATTTAAAATGATTTGCATATTTATAAGCTCTTCATCAGTTTTCACCTGATAAAAATAGCATCATATGTACGCACATACAACAAACGTGATTAACCCTGCGCAGAGCATTGTTTTGGTTGATGTTAAATTGAGTTCTTTCACAAATTATGTCCCATAAAAGAACACATCCTATGAAGATGACTTTTGATTGTAAATAAATGAACATTTTATCTAACTAATATTGGTGTTTCTACCTGTTTAGTTTTAGGCAACTAAAATGCATAATTTAGCGACACTTTGCTTATAGTTTTGACATTTTTCTACATGTGTCCAGATTTATATGTGTGTTGATGTCCTTGTGAAAGTTTCAGAGATCATCTTGGTCTTCATTTCCCTAACGCTGGTTGTGAATGAACCAATCAGGGTTTCTGAAGTATGTTTTCTGGCCTCTGCTCTGCTCGCTTCTGTCTGTCTGAAAATCTCTGCTTTCTGTTTCTTTCCTCGAAGCCTACTAGAAGCATGAGGGTTATCTGCCAGGTACAGTACTGCTCTTACTTGTCTTTTCACCTAAACTTCACCTCACTCTAATTGTTTGGCTACCTTTCCAGAAACATCCATATTAATGTGGCACGTAATCACTTGCTCAGTTTTTCTGTGGTCTGAAATATGTAGTGATACAAAAATGAAATAGCCTCTTTGCTGTTATATTAAATTATATATTATAAAAAGTTATATACATATTTAAAAAGAAATGTTCATCATTTTGCCTATGGATGTTGTGGAAGGTAGAACCACAAACTTGCATGTGCTCACCAATTAAATATCTAAAGCTTGCTACTCCCTTTTACTCCACACATAAAGCTAAAACTGTTCAGTTCTGTTTTGTTAACTGTAGCTTTAAATGTATAGCACTGACTGCGATACGGAAACGATACTTTAATATTAATAAGGAACTGACCTCCCATGATGTGTCTCTTTCTAGGAGACGTACATTGAGATCCAGACAGAACATCTACCTCAGTTGCTGCTGCGGATGGTTTCCGCTCTTACCACACACCTGCAGGCACTGGGTCTCCGAGAACTCACTCACTGTCTGCGCCTCTGCTCGAAGATTCTCAGCAAAGTACAACCCCCTCTCGTGTCACCCCTTACACTGCCCCCCGGTCCATCCTCTGCTGCAACTACCCCTTCTGCAAGAGACAAAGATGAGAAAATGGTGAGAGCCAATCAAATCATTGAAATGTGTTCAGCAAATTAATAACGTAATATGTAAGGGTACATCGTATTCATTTAAAAATGGAAAGCAGTGTTTAATCAAATTAGTTGACACCAATTTATGCAAAGCTGATGTTAAATGGATTAACAAATGATAAAAAGTGAAGAATACTATGAGCTTCACATTAGGGGGAGTTACTTTCCCTTCACTTGTTCTTAACCTTGTGTTCACCCTTCACTTATTCTGTTGAACACAAAAGCTGTTTTGAAGTATGCTGGTTTCTGGGACCCATTGACTTCCATAGTAATGTTTTTATGTTCTACTATGGAAGTCGATGGAAGTCAACATTTTTTAAAATATCTTTTATGTTTGAGAGAAGAAAGAAACTCAACAAAGTTTTAAATCACATGAGGAAGAGTAAATGATAAAAGGTAAATTAAGTTTATAAGTGAACTAACCCTTTAATTTATATGGTCCTGTCAGCAATGTAAGAATAGTATTTCAAAACATGTTTTTATTAGAAGACCCTTTATTCCATACCTGCCAACAATCCCGTTTTGCCTGGGAGTATCCCGTGTTTCAAACATATCTCCCGCCACCCTTCCGTTTTCTTATTTCTCTCGGAAAACTCCCGTAAATTCACCCCTAGATCCTCAGCTTTTTGGTACACTCTGTAACACCCCCGGGTTGCCAATTTTGGTATAGTATCCAATCGCATCGGCCTTCCGAATCCCAGTCCATAGTACAGTTACTAACACTACAGTAAAGTTACTAACTTCAACAGTGTTATTCAGATGCCTCAGACTTGTGGCTTGGCTTGCATATTACAGTGTTTTGAATTTTTGGATAGATCTGTGTGAATAGGAATCTGTTTGACAGCTTTTTCATTTTGGTGCAAATAAATACAATTTAATTAATTAAATAGTAATTAAAATGGTTTCTTGAGTAGAAAACGTGTACATAATATATGGAGATTTTAGAATTTTAAATCCCAGCCTTTTCTAGGGAAAAAAAGGTAATCTACAGCAATACAATATTTCATCAGTGAGTAGTCAGTAAATGCAGTTATTAGAATTTAAAATAGTAAATAAAATATTTGTTTACTATTCAAACTAAAGGAAAATTACAGATTCTTACTTTTATTTTTTATTAGCTTTCTCAAATTTTGAACGAATTAAGTGAATATTTGATTATGTATGAAGCAGTGCTATTTATGTGATTGTGCCAGTTATATGAAATTCCCTCGTGTTTAAGTGTGTCAATTATATGAAGTTCCCTTGGTAACTGATTAAATAAGAAAAGTAATCTTCAACAGTACAACTTTTAACACTACATTATTGCATCAGTGAGTAGTTAGCAAATGTTGTTATTGGGGTTAAAATATTTATTTACTATATCAACTAATGGAAATGTACTGATTCTTATTTTCCTTGTAATTTTTATAAGCTTTCTCAATTTTTTAATGAATTGGGGGAATATTTGATGATTGATTATGAAGCTGTGCTATTTATGTGATTGAGTTAGTTATATGAATTCCCTTGGTACCTGATTAAATAATTCAAAGACAGTTTTGTAAAGGCTTTGCAAAGCTTTTATTTAACTCCAGTTAGAGAAACACATTGGCACCAGTGCTGAAACAAAAAAAAATCTGAAACAAAATCTGTCATTCTAATCTCTGCCCTGTGCTTCATGTGATCTTTTTTTATAGATGTTTCACATAGGGAATATGTAGTGTAGAATAAACGGAAACTTGGCATAACTGCTCAGTGCTAAATGTACTTGTTTCTTCTATGACTTTGTACATCACTCAGCACTTCATCTCACAGCCAATATCAACAGCACTCTGTGAACTTGGAATGTCTCGTAATTGTTTTGAAGCTTTTGGAAACAGTCCCTACAGCACTGTAATGCCAAAGACAAGCCAATGCGGCCTGTTCGTCATACAAGCACTGGCCTGGAAACAACCATCCTTCTGCCTGATGGTGTGGGCTTCCCTCTTCATGTGCCTTCACTTGCTCCCTGGTCTGGGTCCAGTGGACAGAATGATCCTCCCTCATTGGCCCCTGACATAAGTTTGTTGGCCTGTGACCTGTTTGCAACCTTACTGGGGACAATGTGTCCCTTCAAAAAGTGAAGCTTCAGCTAAATTATGCCAGACTCCCTGGATGGTGCCAACATGCAGGGAGGAAAGCAGGGGAATTGGGATGAGACGTTCATGCGCAGCTGAGTTCCGCTCTCTAGTGGGAGCCAAGTCTAGCCTCTAAGGCCCAAGAGTCTGTCATTTCCACTCAGGTGAAAATGGCCTCCAACCTCTCAAGCGCTCGCCTTTCCCTCCTCTGGGTATCCTGCTGCTTACCACCTGAGTCTGGCTCTGCGCTGCTACACGGTCATGATTGAAGCCACTGAGCTGTCTCTGTCTGAATGTTTTCTTTTTTAGCTAAGTTATTGTGCGATGAAAGAGCTTTATGCAAATGTGTTGAATTGGTGGAGCTTTGGGACAACACAATAGCTTAGTGGTTAGCAATGTTACCTCACAGCAAGAAGGTCGCCGGTTCGAGTCCCGGCTGGGTCAGTTGGCATTTCTGTGTGGAGTTTGCATGTTCTTCCTGTGTTTTCATGGGTTTCCCCTGGGTTTCCCCTGGGTGCTCTGGTTTCCCCCAGTCCAAAGACATGCGGTATGGGGGAATTGAATAAACTAAATTGGCTGTAGTGTATGTATGTGAATGAGTGTGTATGGATGTTTACCAGTACTGCGTTGCATACATTTTGTAAAACATATGGTGGTAATGTTGGCGCTGTTGTGACCCCTGATGAATAAAAGGACTAAGCAGAAGGAAAATAAATGAATGAATGGCAGAGCTTTGGTCTAGGCAAGCATGGCATCAGAACTGACAAACGTAGGTCTCTCTGCAGCTGTAAATTTTGTCTATATGAGAATATAACAATGTTATATTACAGAAAGAGATTTGCAAAACTACACATTTTGAAAATCAAACAGTTGGTAGGATGTTTGTGAGAACAGTGAACTTTAAAGAAACACTTTGCCCAATAAACTAAATGTTGATGTATGTTCATTTGCTCACCCTCCGGCCTTCAAAGACATAAATATCTATTGTTTTTCAGCAGAGCATTAAAGAATATTTTTAGCTTAAGATGTGGTTCTTGGTGATTCATAAAATGCTAATTATGGATCAAAGTAGAGTTAACAAAAATAAAACTTACATACATTTTTATACACATACAGTCAAGCCCGAAATTATTCATACCCCTGGGGTATAATGCCCATTTCTTTTGATGATGAGTTTCAAAATATCAGCCTTTAAGAAACTGAACCATATTTTACATTTAAGGCTTGACACATGGTCCTGAACACGTTCTGTTTTTGTTCTGTTTCAGAACCCCTGAGTGTATCATCATGAGCCTTTGGTATTAATTTGTTTTGCTTGTGTATGTTTAGTTTATGTCTCCTCTGCATAAATTTATTCTGATTGCAACCGTTCAAGGACAACTTGCCATCAGCATGCTAACTACAAGCATGATCAGAAAACACTAGCTATGTTTTCATCCAAAAATGTGAATTAAATCTATGCATAAAACAGGAATATTGCATAAAAGACGTGGAAATCCTGCAACGTTTCTGGTCAAGGAGAACATAATCGTCACTTCCTGATTAACTGGCGCCAAATATCAATAGTAAAAACAGAATTTGCTGCGGTAGGACAAGCTGCGTGAATCTTTATTTTTTAAATGACTTGCGCCTCAGAAAACTGTTGACACGCAATGAACACGTGGTTGTGTTTGAAGGTGTGAGACATTGAGCACGGACGCTCTTGATGGTTCTGGAGATAGTTAATAATATAAAAACTCTAATGCTTAAAAAAACAAAACAAACAAAAAGAATAAAAATAATAATAACTCTGATGCTGAAATGGTAAAGGCATTTTAGAATGACCAAAACAACATTTCAGATGTTTTACAATGTGGTCAGATGGCTGGTTTGTCCATTCACACACATTTTTATCATCACATGATCTCTTATAACAAAAACACATAGCGCTTTTTAATGCGCATACTGGAAATTGTTCAGTAAAAGTGTTTCCATCGTAGTTTCTGCATGTTTTTTTCTTATCGAATATAAAGTTTATCCTACTCGGTTATAAATAGTCATTTTCAAAACTTATTCGCATCTTGGCGTTTCTATGAACCGTTTTTTTATGCACATATCCAAAATGCACATTAAAATAGGTAGATGGAAACATAGCTACTGGTTTGTATACCATGCTGAAGATTTTTTTTAATTATCTTTCAGATCCTACCAATAACAGGCACTGACGTATTTGATGATAGCGAGAACGCTTCAAGTGGCCGGTTGTCAGAAAGTGGATTCACTGACTTCATTCAGTACCAAGCAGAGCGTGGTGATCAACCTGATAATGTGCAATGCCTTGAGGATGAGGCATCCAGCCCTGAAGACGTTCCTCTTCAACTCAAACCTAAACCCAAATATGGGTTCAGTAGTTCAGCCAACAGCAAGCCCCAGGACAAACCAGTGATGCAGTCCTGCCTTGAGCATTTCCAGCAGTTCCTTTCTTGCTTAGTGAGGCTATACATCACCCCAGGTGGTCAGACAGAGGCAGGGAAGAGCTGCAGTGCAGAAATGGACACTCTAACAGTGGTGGCTGATAAAAGATGGACAAGTGGCTTTGAGGAGCAGATGTCTTCTGAGCAGATGGAATGTCTTGCTGCGTTCACTGCTGCCTGTCAGCTCTTCCTGGAGTGTTCCAGTTTTCCGGTTTACATCGCTGAGGGCAACATGAAGTCTTCACCCACTAGAGAGGAGCAGGCAGGTAATAAAAAACACTCCAGCTGCCATTTTTTACTTTATGTACTGATTTATGTCAGTCTGTCAGAAAATTTCCTTCAAGGTATCACTACGACTTTATCTTTGACTGCCTCTGCCACCACAGAACATAAAAAAGACACAAACAATTAAGTATAATTTCAAAGACTAGTTACTATCACACATTTTCTTAGAAGACGCTCAGAAATTTTTTATTTAGTACAGTTTATTCACATAAAATATAGTCAGGCGTATTTCTTTGTATAACAATAACTTGGGAATTTCAGTTGAAGTGAAAATAAATAAAAATGTCCTGTTTTTGACTTGCCTGCATTATTTAATGCAAAGGGATTGTGGGGCTGTCAAGAAATATAAATTACATGAATACCAGTTTCACACTGACAAACATTCAATGCCACACATTTGCATTCTGACAATTTTTTTTCTTACAGGTGACAGTATTCAGCCAGCAGTGTGGCTTCAGACTCTAATGGATGCATGCTGTTCCGATACTGATTTCAGTATTCAGGCAGTGGCTATATCACTTGTCATGGACCTTGTAGGACTTACACAGTCTGTAGCTATGGTGACAGCTGAGCGTGTGGCAAGTCCAGACTCAAGCCAGCCAATGAGTCCAAGCCAGGGTCGTGTTGCAGTGGTGATTCGACCGCCACTCACACCTGGTATTTTGAAGTATATTGCAGAGAAAACAGATTTCTTCAAGGTTTGCATTATTTCCTAGCTCATTTTATTCTGTTGTAGTCTCCCATTCTATCTTGATCACCCTCTGACTTTCGTCCTGTAGAATGTAGCTCTTATCTTATGGCATCAGCTCGGAGAAGAGACCCCCCAGCATCACAAGCGCAGTGTGGAGCTTTTTTACCAGCTCCACAATTTGGCTCCCTCACCCAGCATTTGCGAAGATGTCATTAGCCAGCAACTCATGCATCGGGACAGGGTTAGTCAAACATGTATGCACAAACAAGTTGTACTATGTTGCACACATATGTTCACACATCTAATGTCAATTTTTTTTTGTAGAGAATACGTCTGGAGGCTCATGTAAAATTCTCAGTTCTTTGGCACCTAACCAGAGACCTAAACATCACCAAGTCCTCTCCTTTTAATCGGTCCTTTGACAGGTAAGAGTACTTCTATGGTAGTTTTATTATGCAAAAACAGATTGGAAAATAATTTCAAGACACTGCTTTTATAATCGTTCAATCACCTTAGCATTCTCCTTCTCTTACAGGTCCCTGTTCATCATGCTTGATAGTCTCAGTTATTGGGATGGCTCTTCAAGTGCTGTTGGCAGGGCCTGGTTGAACCAGGTTTTGCAAAGACATGACATAGCTCGTGTTCTTGAACCTCTACTACTTTTGCTATTGCACCCCAAAACCCACCGTGTATCCATACAGCGTGTTCAAGCACAGCGACACTGGACCCAGGCCTTTCCTAATCCACCAGAAAATGAACCCTCTGACCCTATTTTCATGAGGGATATTGGCTATACTGAAAGTAAGATTTAAATTTGATTTAAATATATTTGGCATTTGCATTTTTTTTTATATTAAACCTAATATATGCTAACAAACATGCACTTGTTTCCTCTGCAGATTATAGCCAGATATCAGGGAATTGCCATAGGGTTGTCCAAGAGTTTGGCAGAAGCCTTCCATTAGATGATATGGAACCCTTTAGCCTCACAGTCAACCCGTTGAGTGACAGTATTTCTCTCTTGAGCCTTAGCAGTGAGAACCTGCAGCTGTGTGGCGAATATCAACCACCTGATCAGCAGGGGGAGCCCAATAGCTCAGATTCGAGTGGCTCACAATCCTCAACTGTAGACAACGGCAGCTTTGATGAACTGGAGGGAGGTGGCAGCTCTGTTAATATATTGGATCCTATGCTTTGTCAGTCTGTTTCATTAGAGGAAGAGTCCATGCACAAGGCAGTTTCTGCTGTGGTTTTTGAGCTAGTGGACAGGGTGGTGCAAATGGTGGAGAAAGAATCTGAGACACCATCTCCTGATGCCTGGCCTCAGACAGACTCTGACAGTTCCAACTCATCCACAGATACATCAAATGAGCCAGTGGAAAGACTTGCCCCCTTCTCTAACACCCAGCCTAAAACACTTCCAGAACTAGTTGCAGGGGGAACCTTGGAGTTTCTTGCTGTGGCCGCAATTGATGCTTCTGGGGAAGAGGAGCATCGGGAAGGCATTGCTCGGCATAGCTCGTCCCCTTCGATCATTACACTGCCAGATGGCGGTGGCAGTGCTTCCACAGAGCAGAGTCTCCAGGTAGATGACCCGCACCGCAAGCGCAGCCACAGCAGCATCCAGCTCAGTCTAAAGGGCAAGATTATGGAGCGCCTGGTGGATAAATCACCAGGAGCCAAGCCCAAAATCAAGAAAATCAAGAGGAAAGATGAAGAGAGACGTAAGACCAACCAGCCCGAGAAGAACAGGCCACCCAGCATCTTCTTTGGAGACAGTCTTGACTTGGAGAACTGGTACAGCTGTGGGGAAGGTGAAGTATCAGAGATTGAGAGTGATATAGGCTCACCCAGTGGTGGGGCTGCGAGTGGAGGAGGAGGATCTCGCACCTCTGGGACACCTCCTCGTTTTAACATCCATCCTTTATACCAGCATGTGCTGCTTTATCTTCAGCTCTATGACTCCTCTCGGACTCTACATGCTCTCTCTGCTATTGCAGCTATGCTACGTGCTTCACCAACAGGATTTGTGAGCGCCATTTCCACCACCAGCATAAACAATACATATACACCACAGCTCTCTCTACTGCAGAACCTGCTAGCCCGCCATCGCATCTCTGTCATGGGCAAGGACTTCTACTGCCCTATCCCGCAGGACTCACATTCCCACTCCTTCCGAAGTGCCATGTTCCTGGAGATCATAATCTCCCTTTGCCTCTATTTTCTGCGCAGCTATTACTCAGCCCATGTGGCTGCCACGTCACAGGATCTTTCAGGCAACCATGCCATGCAACTGACCAGCGTGGAGGTGTTGACTCTGCTCTTCAGCGAGCTTGCTAAAGTCACAGGGGGCTCAGCCAAGGGCTTTGCCAGCTTTATTTGTGATGTACTGTCTAAATGCAAAGTGCAGAAGGTAGTGCTACACTGTTTGCTTTCCACCATTTTTAGTGTACAGAAGTGGCATGAACATCGTGTTCGCGGCACTAATGTGGCTGCGGTTGAGGAGGGCCTTTCGGAGGACAGCGTCATCAATCTGTCAGAGGACCAGTTAGACAACTGCAGCTCCATACAGTCACAACTACTGCGTCTGCTGCAGAGCCTGGTGGTGTTGGAGCATCGAGTGATGATCCCAGTGGATGAGGGTGGCGAGGGAGGTCCTGGGACAAATGGGTCTAATGGAGGAGCTAATGGTGCTGGGGCTGGTTTTGAACTGATTGGGGGCGAGGTAGAGCATGTCAACCCACAACAACCCATGACTTCCCTGCAATACCTACATGGGCAGCCTATCACAGCACAAGGCATGTTTCTATGTGCTGTAATTCGAGCTTTGCATCAACACCATGCCTGTAAGATGCACCCACAGTGGATTGGCCTTATCACAACCACTCTGCCATACATGGGAAAAGTGCTTCGGCGAGTGGTTGCATCTGTTACGCTTCAGCTGTGCAAAAACCTCGACAACCTTATCCAGCAATACCGTCACGAGACAGGCCTCACAGACACAAGGTACTGGTCCAGTTCAGTTGTGTAACACAGTAACAGGGTCATACAACAAAGCATATTAGCTCACAAAGTTGTTAGTACTGGATTCTTTACATTGGCAAACACAAAGTGGCTTGATATCACTTGTGATGAATATTCACACCCATTGAAAGGCACTGTTATAACAAGTTATTGTCCTAACGCTACTTGGAAGGGCTGTATAAAAATTAATTTGACATATTTTGAACAAATGCTTTGTGAAGGAAAACTAATTTGTGTGTGTTTATATTTCTAGGCCCCAATGGATGGCACCGTGTGTCCCTCCTGACCTTATTTTAACAGTACTAGAAGGAATGACAGCCATAATCCATTATTGTCTGTTAGATCCAACATCACAATATCACCAGGTGAGGGTGCTAGTTAGCCATGTTTGGATCTTAAGTTTGTCATGCAGTCGAGTACAGTAATGAAAATGATTATTTTGATCATTTATATATAAATAATTTTGATTTAATGAATGTCACAGTTTGGATCAATTATAATTAGTATATTGAGTTTAATGCTGACATGCATGTTTTCCTCAGCTGCAGGCAAATGTAGATCAGAAGCACCTTGGAGAGGCTCGTGCAAGCATTCTCTCCATCTTGCACACCATCATGTCCTCCGTAACCCTTCTGTGGGGTCTCCTCTGTCTGACTGAGAGTTCTGACAGACCAGCTGCAGCCTCTGCCTGCTCCACTTCCAACATCAACCTAGGATCCACAAAGGTACCCCAAGGAGACTTAACATTAGTCTTAATATGTAGTGATAAGATTTCCATCCAGATGTAGTCCATGGGAGCAGCATGGTGGCTCAGTGGTTAGTACTCACAGCAAGAAGGTCACTGGTTCAAGTCCTGGTTGGCCCAGTCGGCATTTCTTTGTAAAGTTTGTGTTTAGTTTCCTCCAGGATGCTCTGGTTTCCCCCATTCCAAAAACATTTGGTATAGGTGAATCGAATAAACTAAATTGGCTGTACCGTATATGTGTGTATGGGAGTTTTCCAATACTGGGTTGCCGCTGGAGTGCCATCAGCTGCGTAAAACATATGATGGAATAGTTGCCGGTTCATTCCGCTGTGGTGACCTCTAAAATAGAGATTAAGCCGAAGAAAAATGAATGAGTGAATGTAGTCCATGTTCTGCTTACTAGAAGTACTTCTGATTTTTCACAGAATCTCAGGCAGCAAATTTTAGAGCTGCTGGGCCCGATCTCAATGAATCACGGAGCTCACTTTATGGCTGCTATTGCTTATGTGTGGAATGAAAGGAAGCAGGTTAAAACTCCATCTAGAAACAAGGTATGAATAACTATAGATGTCTACAGGAGAACATTTCTACACTTGGAGAACAAAACAAACACTGACACATGTGTCTGTATTTTAGGTAATTCCCACAGCTAGTGAGGAGCAGCTTCTCCTTGTGGAGCTTGTTCGTTCAGTAAGTGCTATGCGAACCGAGACTGTAATACAGACTGTAAAGGAAGTGCTTAAGCAGCCCCCAGCCATTGCCAAAGAGAAGGTATTGCTATGAATATACCCTGACAACTTTCATAATTGCGCCCCAGAAAATGCTGTTAGTTTTTCAGATAGCCCTAGTACTTACTTTTAGCTTTCATTTACAGAAGCATCTATCCCTGGAGGTCTGCATGCTACAATTTTTCTATGCCTATGTGCAGAGGCAAGTGGACCAACCAATTATTGTACTATATTAGTTCAAGCCAAATGCTTTCTTTAAATTACTCTATCAATCTCACTGCCATTGTCTCGTCTCATTTAGGATTTCAGTGTCTAGTCTGGTTGATAGTTGGCCATCGCTCCTGGCGTTGCTTAAGGACTCTGTGCAACTCAGTTTGCCTGCTCCAGGACAGTTTCTCATACTAGGGTGAGTACATTTATTGCCATTACTTGTATTTTTTTGTCTTGTAAACTTGTAGTTTTATTGAAGATGCAGATTCAGAGGGAAAAGGATTCTCTGTTTTACATATTTTGTCCACATATAACAAAAAAAGAAAAAACGGTTTAAAAATCAAAATAATAAATAAAAAACCCACCCACATAACAGGCCAACTTGCTCACAAAGACCTGTTTGAACAACAGAGTATGATGACAATGCATAATAAAACATTACAGAAATTATGCACTACCACAAGTTTTTTATTTCAAGGTAACAGATAAAAGAATTCCATATTTTGTAAAATTTTGAGTTTTCTAATTTGCTCTAAATGTAACATAGAGGTCATTTGTCCTAGCCAGAGTTCACATGTAGGCCATTCTTTTTTCCAAAACATTAGCAGTAGCTTCTTGGCAGTAGTGAAACAGTATGAGAGCAATTTATGTTGTGTAGCTGACAATAAATGCGTTCGTACAGAGAATTCCAGAATAAAAAGCATTGGATCCTGTCAGATCTCAGAAAGCAATTCAAAAATTCCATTACAATAATTCTGTATCTTAGATCAAAAAATAAAACTGTGATTTATATATCCACATCTAATGAATTTATTTGTCGCAAAGAGCTGAAATATTTTGGAAGATTCAATGTAATATTTTATTTGAATAATGTAACCAATGAATTATTTCAAACTGAATAAGACAATGCCTAGAAATAATAGAGTGTTTATTAATATCCTCCAAACCTGATTGCCACATTTCTTCCAAAATGTCCACTCCCAATTCCTTCACCCACTCTTTTTTAACACATTTTGTGGAGGGGGATGTAACGGATTGTAGCTGTTTATAAATTATTGATAAGGATTTGTTAATGGTTGAAGGGGATTATTAACATGTTCAAATCATCAATTTATTTTGTAATAGTTTCCCATTTTGTAAACAATCAAACAGCATTTATATGACATATCAGTTTACTGTGCAAGACTGCAAGAATCATTAACTATTTATTTTTAATTGTTTTTTTAGTGTACTGAATGAGTTTATTCTTAAAAATCCCACCCTGGAAAGCAAGAAGGACCAGCGAGAGCTACAGGTGACTTTTGCTTCACTTTGACATTCCTACTAAAAAAGTAAATTTTTTTGACATGGTTACATTGTACCATGGCACTGTTTTGTTTTTTGGATGCATAAACCATATAAAAATGCCAACTAAGGGGCCGATCATCCCGAGCATGCTTTTTCATTGATAGGCTCCTTTTTAGATTGGCCCGAGAGCGTTTTGCACGCTCCTTAAACCTCATTCAAACTACTAGCGACCCGCAGTGGGAAAGAACAAGCGACCGTTCATTTCAACAGAGAGTGTGTCACTTCCGGTGACCTCCGCCTACGCGAGCGAAATCAACCGTTGGCGACCAGCTAGGCGTGTCGAGCGATGCGACAAAGTTGAGAATCCTTTAACTTTATGCAAATGAAAAGTGAATTTTTTGTGTGATAGCAAATAGAAGCACCTCACGTGATCCTCTCTCAGCTCGCTCAGAGGCCGGTTGTATTTGACTACGAAGACTTTTAAAGAAGAAGGAACAACTAGTGGTCACGATGTCAAGTTACTTTACAAATATTCAATTCAATTCAGCTTTATTTGTATAGCGCTTTTACAATGTAGATTGTGTCAAAGCAGCTTCACATAAATGGTCATAGTAACTGGAACAGTGTGGTTCAGGTTTTAGTGTTTAAGTTCAGTCCAGTTCAGTTTAGCTCAGTTCAGTGTGATTTAATCATTACTGAGAGTTCAAACACTGAAGAGCAAATTCATCGATGCGCAGCTCTACCAATCCTGAACCATGCGAGGCAGTGGCGACAGCGGAGAGGGAAAAAAAACTTCACCTGATGGGAGTGAAGAAAAAAACCCTTGAGAACCAGACTCAGTTTGGCACGACCATTTTAATTTCTCCGCTGGCCAAAAGTCTTGTGCAGAGCTTCATTCGCCGTGGTTGAGGCTGGAAGATGGCCTCAGCGAAGACTCGTCTGTCCCTGGAGCGTCGCTGGAATCAGACTCATGTTCTCCACTCCCCACGACCATCAGCGCAGCAGCAGCTCAGGATATGGCCTGGTCCCGGATATGGAATCCTTGGGATCATCTCGTCGCTGGTCTTGGATCCAATCATTGAATAAAAAAAAAAAATTGAATATAACAATATTATTAAATATTACAAAGAAGGTAGTGTGTTGCACTTCGCATTTTTAGAATGGAAAAGTGCGTTCGATGTGATCGGGCCCTAAAGTAGCAGGTAATTAGCATTTTTGTCATCTGTTTTCAAATGTTCACACTTATCCATCTTTCCCTAGGATGTTACCCATAAAATTGTTGAGGCTATTGGGACGATTGCAGGTTCATCGCTAGAACAGACCACATGGTTGAGGAGAAACCTGGAGGTCAAACCTTCTCCTCAGATCATGGTGGAAGGGACTAGTCTGGAGGCTGATGTAGAAGGTCAGAGACTTTGTTTGTTTGTGTTCATAAAAGGCACAACTGACGTACATTACTTCCTTTAGCATGCACATCTGCATGAGTGTGTGGCAAGTCTCTCACTAACAGGATGTGCATTTCAGATTTAATGCAAACAGTGATGGAGGCTTCCAGCTTCACTCCGTCTGTGTACAGTGTCCACGCTCTCACATTGCTGGCTGAGGTAAACACAGAATGCCACTTCCACTGCCTTTTCCTTATTTTAATTCACATTGTGGCCAGATCTACCACCAACGTTACAACTTATTTTATTTGTAGTGAGTTGTAGCCCTATAAAACACACCAGGAATATTCACAGATCACCAGAAGTAGTGCTTTGCCTTGATTAGTTTGTCTTTGTATTATTTTCATTGCTCTTTAGATTACCCTTTACTGGATTTAATAATTTTTCTCACGTTTGCATGGGTGTCTGTACAGGTGCTGGCTCATCTATTAGATATGGTCTTCTACAGTGATGAGAAAGAGAGGGTGATTCCTCTTCTGGTCAACCTTATGCATTATGTTGTGCCCTATCTGCGCAACCATAGGTAGGAAGTCTTTAAAATCCAGGGTTCCCATCGGTCATGGAATTTATGGAATATCATGGAATTTATACGGTCTATCCCAGACATTGAAAGTCTGGGAATATTTTATGTTTCTGTCCAAGTCATTATAAAATGTTAGGAATTTTTATTTGTCATTCAACATTTTACTTGCCATTTATAATAATGCAGTTTTTCCATGCTGTGTTTTTTAAAACGTTGTTTCACATGTGTAGCCTATTGTTATGATTAGGATATTTTACACTGACATCTCACTCTTTTCTCAGCTACTCATTTTAGAATTGTAGTAAAATTATTATGATTGTTTTAATTTGACATCAAAATGGATAAATGAATGACTCTAAATGATCAAAATAAACAAAACTGTCAAATTCTCTTTAAATTAGCATTAGAAAAAATATGTTTAAATTATAGCAATCAATACATTGAACGTAGCCTTGTTTATATAGACATTGACTGAATGAGTATTATAATAATGTCATACTGCTTGTCTAAAGTGGGTCAGGGAGAAGTACAACATCATGCCGTGTCTATGACAGCTTTAAGCTATCGCACACCACATGAGCACTTTTTATGAGCTAATATAACGTTATTTGACATTTTAAAAGGACTGGTGCAAAAACAATTAAACAGTGACTTGGTTAGCCAAAATCTGTAGAATTAATGCGTCAATTAAAAAACTGCAAGCTCCTCTAAGTTTTGCATAATTTGCTTGATTTTTCATGAAATTCAGAAACAGCAGAACTGATAAATTCTGGAGGGATTTCTCGCAACAGTTGCCTGTTTTTCTATTCATTTTTTAGGTCATGGATTTTTGATCAGATTTTTTAATACACATTTATTTTACTTTTTATTAGCAAATAATAGTTGTAACACTTTACAATAAGGTTGTATTAGTTAATGCTGGTTAATATATTTGCCAACATGAACAAACAATGAACAATACATTTGTTACAGTATTTGTTCATGTTAGTTAACATTCGTTAATGAAAATAAAGCTGTTCATTCCTTAGTTCGTTAACTCCAATGCATTAACTAATGTCAGCAAGCATGAATTTAGAGTTTAATAGGGCATTAGTAAATGTTTATCTATGATTGATACATGCTAAACAAATATTTTTCATACTTAGTTCATGTTATTAAATACATAAAGCATTAACTAATGAAATCTTATTCTAAAGTGTGACTATAATAATAATAAATATACATATGTAAAATATAAATAAATATAAGCAAATCTACACTTGCAAATGTACAGTTGAAGTCAGAATTATAAAAATATATTTTTTATAATAAAATTATAAAATAATATAGTACCTAAAAATTATAATTTTTTTTCGTTTTTAAATATTTCCTAAATGATGTTTAACAGAGCAAGGAAATTTTCAGTTTTTCTGATAATATTTTTTCTTCTGTAAAAAGTCTTTTTTTTTTCGTTTTATTTCGGCTAGTTTTTAATTTTTTAAAAACCATTTAAGGTCAAAATTATTAGCTCCTTTAAGCTATATATATATTTTTTGAAAGTCTATAGAACAAACCATCATTATACAGCAACTTGCCTAATTACCCTAGCCTGCCTGGTTAACCTAATTAACCTAGTTTAGTCTTTAATTGTAACTTTAAGTTGTATAGACGTGTCTTGAAAAAATCTAGTAAAATATTATTTACTGTCATCATGGCAAAGATAAAATAAACCAGTTATTAGAGATGAGTTATAAAAACTATTATGTTTAGAAATGTGTTCTCTCCGTTAAACAGAAATCGGGGAAAAAATAAACAGTTGGGCTAATAATTCTGACTTCAACTGTATATACTTAATGATATACCTCCATAAACAATTTATACATGCACATAGTTACAAGATTCCACTCAAACATCTGCATATATACATAATCATTAATAGAAAGGATGAAAAGAAAGAAAGAGAGAGAAAAAAACTATGCAAAAGATCAAGTTTTGGGATATAAGAATACCAGTAAATACCCAATTATAAACATTACATTTTATGCACATTGCTATGCTTCATGAAATCTGTCACACCACTCAGCTATCATTGGTCACTCTCCAGTGGTCAGCTGTTTAGTCAGAGAAAGACAGGGAAAGATCAGGGAATTTAATGTTTAGCTTCGAGTGGGAACTCTGAAAATCCTACACTGTATTGACTTTATTCTTCAATGCAAAAGTGTGCTAGTTTTTGCAGTTGTTTTAGAACTTCTGATTCAGTTGCCTATGGGAGAAATGACTTAGAATAATAAACCGCAAAAGCACTATCAGACTACTTGCTCTACAAACGAGTGTTTGGATGATTATACAGACAAAGTAGAATCATTTAATAAGAAAATATCAGTTTGTAACATCAAGCAGCAGAATGAGCTGTTTTTAACGTCTAATAATGAATGGAAGTGAATGAGACCGGAAGTCTCAAGCCAAAAAGGCTCACATGGTTGTGCCCACTCATACACGAAGAATAAAGTGAATACCATAGGTCTCAAACTCGATTCCTGGAGGGCCACAGCTTGGCACAGTTTTGCTCCAACTCAAACACAGCTGATCCAACTACTCAAGGTGTTCAAGACTACCAGAGGCTATTAAGCAGGTGTGATTTGGAGGTGGTTGGAGCTAAAGTATGCAGAGCTGTGGCCCTCCAGGAACTGAGTTTGTGACCACTGCTGTATACACAAAATGAGGAATTTACAATAAAGACTTACTCTCTTTCTGTCTGCCAGTGCTCACAATGCGCCCAGTTATCGTGCATGTATCCAGCTGTTGAGCAGCCTCAGTGGATATCAGTACACCCGGAGAGCCTGGAAGAAGGAAGCCTTTGACCTGTTTATGGACCATACATTTTTCCAGATGGACTCTTCCTGCGTCAGCCAGTGAGTCCTGTTATAGCACATCATATATTTTTTGTTGCAGTAGTTTTTCTGCAGCTTAAAGGGCAATGTGACTTCTAGTTGACCACATCTCTCTCTCTTACAGCTGGAGAGCAATCATAGACCACCTGATGACTCACGACAAAACCACATTCAGGGACCTAATGAGTGAGTCTTTCCTCTCTGCCAAATAGACTTTCCAGCTGTGCCCATTTTATAGCTCTGTCATTATCATCCTGCTAACATTTTCTATATGTGCAGCCCGAGTTGCTGTGGCTCAGAGCAGCTCTTTGAGTCTTTTCACCAATCGAGATGCAGAGCTTGAGCAGAGAGCCATGCTACTCAAACGCCTGGCCTTCACCATCTACAGCAGTGAGGTGGACCAGTACCAGAAGTACTTGCCAGACATCCAAGGTACTCAAATCTGCTCATTTCAGTGGTGATGTCAAGTTACATTGGAAGTTGGGGTATTGGGAAAACCAGTATTCTGCGTTTTCGCTTGACCTGTTTCAAAATTAGGGACCTGAGGACCAATGTCCTGTGTAACCCTTATGTGCGTTTAGGGATGTTTTTATCCAGTCTGGGGGGGATTTTTAAGTCTTAATTTGGCTACAACTTTCTCTGTATTTCAGTAAATGGAATGATTTTTGGTAACAAATCTAATTTGTACACAAATTGTGGGAAAATGCTTTAAAAGTCTTAAAAAACTCAACAATAGACTCTGGGCAAATTTACTACCCTTTTGTTATGTTGGAAACTGTTTTGCCCCATTGACTTCCATTAAAATGACATTTTTTGATTGCAAAGCCATATAATCGTGCATTCTTAATTGTTGGTGGTTTTTCCTGTTTGAAAGAAGTCAAATTAGCTATTTTTACTGTTAAACAACTGTTGCAGTGCAAAAAGCAAAGTTTCTTATTTGGAGCATAGGGTGTGTGCATGTGAGTGTAAGAGAGACCTTTGGAAACTTAACTTAATTTTTCTGAGAAAATCAAAATAAGCACCCCAGCTCTCAGAACAAAGTAAACATGGTAGGTTCATTTATGCGCACACACTTTAATTTGTTGTTTTAGCCAGAATAGTTTTGCACAGGCCTGAAGGGTTAATGGTGCCAACTGATGATTAACAGTAAAATTAAAAAAATGTACCACTTCACAATTACCATCAACAATCAAGAAAGCATGATTTTAGGGTGTCATGGCTTTGCAATCCAAAATTGTCATTATAATGGAAGTCAGCCATGAACACAACAAAAGGGTAATAAATTTAAGTACACAAAAGTTTACGTCAACACCTCCTAGTAACTTAAACTTTACTGCCTAAGATCGTGAGTTTGACTTAAAGACAAATAAGAGTAAATTGCACTCACTTACCAGTCCTAACACCAAAATCCATTCTAAAACCAGGTGTAAACGGGGCTTAAGATTCTGAACTGAATTAGAAACGCCTGCTCTAAAGGGATCTTAGGCATTTCTACATTCAAAGTTTTGCTCAAAGCATGTAAAGACTGCACTAGTAGATTTTACCAGTAAGCCAAAACCTTATAAAAAAAAGCTTTATACTACAAGGATGTTGAATGCTTGATGCTGATTGGCTGATGAACATTATAAGGTGTAGTTATTTTCAGATAAACGCACAACTAAAGTAGTTCCAGGCAGGGGTTGACCAAATTAGAGTTCCATACTAGCATAATTACTACACACAGGGGCTTTTTTGAGGACAAAAACCTGACATTAGTTTTGGAATACAAGATCTAAACAATGTCTTTAGGTGTGATAATGTAGTATAAGTGGAATAATTGACTCTGATATGTTGAAATAAAATTCATCATGGCCATATTACGACCTCGGGTGTAAATTCTTTTCTAATAATTTTTGAATAATCTCTAATAACTCATCACTTATACCTTGATATAATTTCAGAGCGTCTTGTGGAGAGCCTCCGACTCCCTCAAGTGCCCATCCTCCATGCTCAGGTCTTCCTCTTCTTCAGAGTGCTGCTATTGCGCATGTCACCTCAGCACCTGACCTCACTCTGGCCCACTATGATCACTGAGCTGGTGAGGATACAGCACAACGTACATATTTACATACAGTTGACATATAGTCAAAATTATTAGCCCTCCTGTGGAATTTTATTTCTTTTTAAAATAGTGCGGATTTTTTTTCAGCACATTTTTAAAAATAATAGTTTTGATAACTAATTTCTAAGAGTTTTTGTCCTTGCCATAATGACGGTATATTAATTTTTTTGATTTATTTTTTATAAGATATGTTAAATATGTCTTCAGCTTAAAGTGCAATTTAAAGACTTAACTAGGTTAATTAGATTATTTAGGCAAGTTAATTAGGCACTTCTTTGGATAACAGTGCTTTGATCTGTAGCTAATAGCAAAATAATTATTTCTTAAGGGAGCTAATAATGTTTCACATCATTAACTTTAGACATGTCACATGTAACCTTAAAAATGGTTTTAAAAATATAAGATCTCAAATTCCGCTTAGAGCTGGACAATGTATCGCTTCAGCATTTCTATCACAATGTGTGTGTCCGCAATAGTCAAATCACAGGATATGCAATGTTAAAGGATTGTAGTTGATCAGCCAAACAATTTAGGATTCTCTACATGGGATTTGTGGAGTCATGGCAAAGTATAACCATAACAGAGTGAATCTTTATCATTTGCATGTGTTTTAAAGTCACAAAATGTGTTTTAGGCACAAAAATGTACAACATTTGTAACTTAATAATTTTACTCAATTATTAATACAATGAAGGCTATACAGTGTTATTTTTTTTCGTTTCACTCTTCTATCTTTAAATTTTTTATCTCAATATAAATGGCAGAAAAGTAAAATATTGCAATGTCAGGTTTTTCCCAAATTGTGCAGCCTTACTTTAATATGACATGAAGGAAAGAGAAGTGTTACTTAGTGGACACTTTGTCACATTCATTTTGAATATGTCATGTTCTTAAGGCTTGTTTGTATTATCTTTCAGGTTCAGGTGTTTTTACTCATGGAGCAGGAACTCACTGCAGATGAGGACATCACTAGGTATCCAGTTATATCCTTTTCATTTGTTTATTTATTTTTTATTTTTTGTGAAGGTCAACCCATGTGCCTATGAATGCTAATGAATGTGGTCTCTGGTGTCTCTATCCAGGACTTCAGGGCCCTCGGTTGCAGGGCTTGAGACAACATACTCAGGGGGCAATGGCTTCTCTACCTCCTACAACAGCCAGCGCTGGCTCAACCTCTACCTGTCTGCCTGCAAGCTGCTGGATCTGGCCCTCGCTCTGCCCTCTGAGAGCCTGCCTCAGTTCCAGATGTGTGTATTCTTGGCATGTTTTTACACATTATGTTTAATATACTATTCGGTATGTGACAGGAGTTCTTTTTAATAAGCGTGCTACTTGAGAAATGTTAGTTAAAAACACATCTTGAGAGTCTGAAATGCAAGTGGCTTTTATGACTGCACGAAGATGTTCAGATGGATGCTTTTTTCTGTTCCAGCACTCTCCAATTAGAGCTGAAAAAACCTATTGATCCTTTTCCATCAAATTAGCCTTCCTTACTGATAAAATGCATGCAGCATATTGAACATATTTCATTTGAAGGAAATAATGATATATTATTATGCCACAGGTATCGCTGGGCTTTCGTCCCAGAAGCCTCTGATGACTCTGGTCTGGAAGTCCGCCGACAGGGGACCCATCAGAGAGAGTTCAAGCCCTATGTTGTCAGGCTGGCAAAGCTGCTGAGAAAAAGGGCCAAGGTAATACAATCAGTGAATAGTCACAGTGATATACATTTATTCTTTAAAAATCTGTTCCATTCTGCTTGATGGCTGCTTTATCCCACACCATTAACTTAGGAAATGTAACATTTATAGATTATTCAGAAGATTTGTTAAAGGGGTAGTTCACTCAAAATTTAAAAATACTCACCCTTAAAGGTGCTGTATGCAAGTTTTTGACTCTTCTGCAGCCTAAAAATACGATAATATGTTTGCAGATATTTTTTTTTAACTCTTTGTTTTCATTTTCATTGAAAAAACCTTCATACATTACATACAGTACTGCCTGAGTTTTTACAAAGAAATATACCATCAAAATTCTTTCTGTAGTACTTACCAGAGGTGTGGACTCGAGTCATGTGACTTGGACTCGAGTCAGACTCGAGTCATGAATTTGATGACTTCAGACTCGACTTGACAAAATATGAAAAGACTTGCAACTCGACTTGGACTTGAACCTAAATGACTCGGACTTTCACTTGGACTTGCGCCTATTGACTTGTAAAGACTTGCTACTTTCTATAAAAAGCCCAAAGATAAAAAGTATGTTGACAGGGAGCGCTCTATCTCTCTGTGTGTGTGTGTGACAGAAAGCATGCGCGCATACTTTCGACCACTAGCGCTTTGTGGCGCACTTCCGTGTTTTTGCACCAGCGGGAAATTTGAAGATGCCATTTTCATTCTGACTCGGAGAGTGAAATAAACACATCCACGATCTGCTCCTTTTGTTTTATTCAGCGGATTTACAACATCTGTCAAAGGTAAGAGACTTTACTACTCGCAATGTGTTACTGTTGTGCAAAAGCATTGTTTTACTGTTGTGCATAAGTCAATGAACTTCAGTTTTTTTAACCAAACTTACCCTCTCCTCATTTATTTCACATAATTATGAATGAACATGGCTGTAATTTATGTTTTTGCACTTGGTCGTTTGTGTCAATTCGCATATTATGTTTTATTTTTGTGTTTTGCCCATCCTCTGACAGTATTTTCTAACTATTTAATTAGTAGTAATAATAATTACATGCCATAATAACTAGATATATATAATTTATTTTTAAAGCTCTTAAAACTGTGAAAAAAGTGTTTTGTTATTTTTGGTGACATTTTGCAATAAGGTTTTTTTAGTTAATCTATGTACTAACATGAACTAATAATGAAGTATACTTTTAAACCTTTATTAATTATAGTTTAACATTTACTATTGCATTATTACAATTTAAAGGTATGCTTGTTAACATTAATGTTAATGCACTGTGATTTAACAAAGGTTAACCAATAATTTTATTTCCATTAATTAATGAATACTGTAATGATTTGTAACTGTACTTCACTGCATTGTTTGTTCACATTAGTACATAGATAAACTTAATTAATTAATACAACCTTATTGTAAAGTGTTACCTTTTTCATATTTTGGATTGATACTATTAATTTTATTTAGTATTTAAAACCTTAAAAGTATTTGTATTATTGTTGATGTTATGCCTCTTAGCAATATTTTAGTCCTCTACATGGTTTTTAATTAAATTTTTATTGTGAAATTGTAATGCATCTATATTGTTGAATTTCTGTTTGTTTGTTTTTCTGTATTTCCCCCTCTATATTTAAGGCTTATCTACTATTTTTAAGGTACTTAAAACCAACCATCTAATAAAAAATACAATTGACAATCACATTTCGTTTCATGAGTGTCTTTGTTCCTGTTTTGTAGGACTCTTATTTTAACAGATTTCATTGGAAAACACTTGACTGATCATTCAATTAAAGTTTTACCTTTATTATTCCATCACTCAATGAGATCATTTAATTGTGAGTTGAATTACTCCATTTGTAATTGTTTTTAAATAAACTAAAAATGAAGACTTGTTTTATTCAGTTTGTTGAATTTGAACTCTACATATTAAAAGATATTTAAAACCACTATAAATGTATTTAAACTAATATTTAAATTTATATAACTGTTTCACTGTGGGTATTTCTATTTTAATTTATTTAGCACATTTATTGCCTATTCAAACATGAAAACAAGTTTTAGATAATTTGTGGCTCTAATAAATTGTTAAACATTACAATATCCCTGCAGAAAAATCCAGCTTAAACCAGCCTAGGCTGGTAAGCTGGCTTTAGCTGGTCCACCAGGCTGGTTTTAGAGGGGTTTTGGTCAGTTCTAGGCTGGTTTCCAGCCATTTCCAGCCTGGTCTTAGCTGATCAGGCTGGAAACTGACCAGCAAAATCCAGCTAAAACCAGCTTGACCAGCCTGGTTTAAGCTGGACATAGCTGGTTTTGGCTGGGCTCCCAGCCTGGCTAGGCTGGTCAAGCTGGTTTTAGCTGGTCATCTCCCAGCCTGACCAGCTAAGACTAGGCTAAAAAATGGCTGGAAACCAGCCTGCAAATGGCCAAAACCCCTCTATAACCAGCCTGGTCGACCAGCTAAAACCAGCCTAGGCTGGTTCAAGCTGTTTTTTTCAGTAAGGATTTTTGACAAAATGGTCTAAAATGATAGTTTACAAGTGCCTAAGTGGGATTTGAACCCCGTTCTTTATGAAAAGAAAGAAAAATCTGATTGGCTCTGACATTACTTTCACCAGTGGGCAGGTACTTCAATCTGATTGGCTGGTCTCTCGTGCACGTATTCAGTCTCACTGCGTTTGCTTGACTTTTGTCCACACTGGCGCCTCAAACCTTTCCTGCTTTTGCTCTCCAGAGATCCTCCTGGTAAATTGATTATTCCAGAATGTTGATATGGTTTATCAATGTTGATAATGGTTTCCTTATTTTTATCACAGTTACATTTCTGCTTGCGTTAGTTATATTTTTGTTTAAATGTTTTTTTATTTGATTAGTATGGTGCACCTTTCGGGTGATTAATAAATGTTTGTAAAACAAAATGCATTCTTTACATCCAACATCTATTCTTTGTGTCTTTAAGTGTTTGTAACTGGAAATATCTCATCATAAAACATACAGCCAAAATGTTATGGTTTATTAGATTAAAAATTTAATATGTAAGTCTATTTTAGTATTTTGGTTATTGTTAATAAATAGTGCCTCAATATAAATCATATCAAAAAGCACGAAAGGAAGAGGAAACACAAGACTCAAATTCTATATATAATCTCGGAGAGCGTGCAGGAAAATGTGCGTGTGAGCAGTGCATATTTGAGAGCGAGAAAATTTGCGCGTGAGCAGCGTATATTTCAGAGCTCGCAAGCAGTTTTGTCCACAGAGGAAATCGGTGCACGAGCGTCACACAAGGTAGAGAGCAAAGTTCTTCATTGTTATGTGAAGAAAACAACGTTAATTTTTGTATAAAGTAGCCGACTTCGTTGAGAATATGTGCCACAATTTTACATTGCTGCTAGACAGATTTGCATCTTCATCTCTTCAGCACACACGAGATTCAATTGACAAAATACCAAGTTCACTCAATTTTACTTTGCAGCATACAGGAGTTGTTGGTCTACTGCTGCCTCATTGAGGTCGTTTATGTAGTTTTAGTTAATCACAAGTTGATCACAGAAGACATAACATAGCACAACTAAACTTAATGAACTAGACAGCAGTAGACCTGCAATTTCTGTGTGATCTGAGGCAAAATGGACTCTATTGTAGTGGAACTCGTTCTTGTGCAATGTGCTGTGTAGACAAGATGCAGCACTGTTTAGCACTTTTTCAGAAAATTACATTTGTGTTTTTATATATCTGAGCAATGTTCTTTCATAAAAAAAGGTTTGTTTAATAAATACAGATCTTACAACCATACATAATCTGTTTACAGTTCATTTTTCTGTTAAAAAGACTCGAAAAGACTCGAAAATCAAACTATAGGACTTTGGACTTGACTTGAGACTTGTTGCCTTTGACTTGGGACTTGACTCGGGACTTGCCTGTCTTGACTCGGGACTTGACTCGGGACTTGAGGGCAATGAATTGAGACTTACTTGTGACTTGCCAAACAATGACTTGGTCCCACCTCTGGTACTTACAGTGAATTTAACTTACTACAAAAAGGAATGCAAAACCCTACCACCCACCCCACCCATTTAACATTAATCAAAATATTTATGGAAGATTCATAAAAATAAAAGGCATATATGCATAACATTTACAATCATATATAGATCTGGCTGGGACAAAAATTTTAAATTGAGGCAAGGCGTACATGGACAATGAAACCAAAAGAGACATTATAAAAAAAGTATAAGATAATTATAAAATAAATCATAAGATAAATAGATAAATTAACATACAACAGTCTTGTAAGTCTATCAGTTCAGTCTATCTGCAAAAATAATATGAATGGTTCCCAAATCTTGTTAAAAATGGACAATTTGTCATTTAGTATGAATCTCAGTTCTTCTAAGTGTAACATATTTCCAAGTTCTCAAGCCCACATTTCAAAGGTGGGGACAGCATCAGATTTCCACATTTGTAAAATGAGTTTTTTTGCAAGACACATACAAAATAGAATTGCTTGTGTTTGGTTTCTACTGCAAGGACTGTACTCTGCTTCTAAAAGTCCAATACTAGGATCCATTTCCAGATTCGTTGAGTACACTTCAGAAAGAAATGTAAATATATTTTTCTAGAATGGTTGTAGTTTACTGCATGACCACAAAGAATGAAACAAAGTTCCTGTTGACACACTGCACTTATTACAACTTGAAGAGATTGTTGGAAATATTTTGTTAAGTTTTGATTTAGAATAATGGAGCCTATGAATGACCTTATATTGGATCAGATGATGTCTTGCGTTCACAGAACATGAATGTACATTTTTCAAGCATTCATCCCATTTGTCATCACAGATGTTAATACCCATTTCGTCTTCCCAGTCATGTCTGTTTGCAGATATTTAAGAAACATGCTAAGTGAACATTCTTGTTTATCTGAAAAACAATGCTGAAGTCAGATATCCTGCTTTCAAAATGTATGTTACGTCTTGGAACGTCAGTTTAGCAATAATATTTCAGCACCCTGCGTTGCCTTGGTGTGATTCTTTCACTTATAAAGGCTCTTAAAGCATGGGTCTATGACCAGAAATGTGACCTCCAGTGGACAGTAGCAGCCTCCAAAATGAGACACAGATTCAGAGTTCCACATGAGGTGGTTATTAATTAGCAAATAACATAAACATTACAAACGTAAGCATTAGATGAGCAGGTTATATTGTAACCCCTTGTCCTAACTACATGCTATGTGATGAGATTTTTAGTGATAAGAAATCGAGCTGTTTGCACCAGACAAAACACGACAGAATAGTGCACTTACTGCACTCCTATGAAATGGTAAGGTTTAATCCTCTTAAACATTACGGAATGTAGAGTGACACTTCTAACGCTCAATTTAATATGGTTATTTTATTTTCAAGATCTGAGGTAAACTATCTGCTGCTGCTTTCAGTAGTATGGCAATAAATGTCATGTAAAATGTTATTCAAACTCACATTATTTGCATTTAACACTGAATAAAGAACATGAGGTGTACCTGAGGTAATCATTGCCTGTTTTCTGTTGTTCAGCTGCAAGAAATAGAAGCCGTTTCTAATATGTCAATTCAAGGTGTTGGTTAGGACAAAAACTCCTTTTATTATAGAAAATATTCCTTCTATCACGTGTTATTGCTTTTATTTAGAACATGGTTTAAATCAGTCTTTGCTGGTGTTGTCAATCTAGCAATTTGCACTTGCGTGTTTTAAACCAGGGGTGCAATACCTACTTCAACCACTGGGTGTCAAACTTACATACTGCAGCTTTAAGTGGTTGAAAAACCTTAATGTGTTTCTTCTGTTGAACCGAAAAAGAAGATAATTTGAAGAAAGTGTGGTTACAGGTTTTTAGCTTTCTTCAATATATCTTCCTTTGTGTTTATCAGAAGACATAAACCAATCAGGTTTGGAACAAGTGAATAGAGAGTAAGCAATGACACAATTGTAATTTTTAGTGAACTGTCCCTTTAATGCTTTTAAAGGCCTTCTTTAATCTGAAAATAATAATGACATATTATTATTCTGGGCGCCATGGTGGCTAAGTGGTTTGCACTGTTGCCTTACAGCAAGAAGGTCGCTGGTTCAAGCCTTGGCGTTTCTGTGTGGAGTTTTAATATTCTCCCCGTGTTGGTGTGGCTTTCCTCCAGGTGCTCCGGTTTTGCCTACAGTCCAAAGACATGCACTATATGTGAAAGGAGTGTATGAGTGTGTGTGAGTGAGTGTGTATGAGTGTTTCCCAGTACTGGGTTGCGGCTGGTTGGGTATCTGCTGCAAAAAACATATGCTGGAATTGTGTTTATTCTGCAGTTCATTCCGCTGTGGCGACCTCAAAGATAGAGACTAAGCCAAAGGAAAATGAATGAATGAATGAATATTATCCTGATTCTAGCATGATCCATTTGGTTTAGAGTGTTGTGGTAATTTATAAATGACAATTGGTGACAATCTTTTTGTCTTATAGTATGTCACAGTGGACGTCAGTGATGCTTTATGACTTCCAAATAGAATGACTAGCATGTTAAACTTTCAAAAATTTCCATGCACTGTTTTACAAATGTCAAAATGATAGGAAGACAATGTGAAATTTATTTAATGGCAACCGTTCTCCTGCTTTCATAATGTTTTTCTGATCACAAGACAATCAGTAAAAAACATTGCACCTTGATAAATTGTGTTTGTTTAAACTCTTGTTTATTTCGTTACCCATTAAAAAACAATTTATGGACAAAGATGTAAATCAAAAATTTTTTTATTTTAATTTGTGTTCTGCAGAGGAAACTAAGATATGTATTCCAGTTTGAAGTAACATAAGTATGAGAATATGATGACAGAATTCTAGAATTCTTACTACCCTGTCTCTGTTAAATCCAGAAAAACCCAGAGGAAGACTGCTCCACACGCACTTTGTCCTGGGAGCCCGGACAGCTTCTGCTCACCCTTTACGTGATCCGCAGCATGGAGCAGCTCCTCCCTTTCTTCAACCTCCTCAGCCAGGACTTCAGCAGCAAAGGCAACAGCCGCTCAGGACCATTTCACAGCCCTACTCCCAGAGACGGACCATTCCCTGGCAAGGATGGCAAACTGGAGAGCCAGAAAGTTTTCTGGAGCCGGGCCAGACAGAACATTGAGGAAATGGTTGAGAAGGACTTCCTCGAGGGCCTCATCAAAACGTGACCTGATGTGAGCGAATAGAGGAACTATTGAGCAAAAACACTAACACCTCACCTTTTAAACATGGAAGAGAACAAAAAAAAAGATGTTTGTACATTTTTTGCTTTTCTAATTAATGTATTTTTCCCAAAAGCTATACTATTTAATTTAAAGTCTTTTACTTGTAAATATGGCCAGCTGTGATGATTTCTTTCATTTATTTGAACCCTTAGGATAGTATGATGATACTGTGCCATTCCATATTGTGGTGACTTGCCTAATAAAGAGACATATCATGTGAATTTAAAACATTCTCAAATTCACTTAACAGAAAAACTTGTAGCAGACCTCATATTCATATCAACTTTGCACTATTATTAATTTCCTTCTGGATTTCGGTGGTCAATAAAAAAAAATCTTTTGTGTGAGGAAATACATATACACGGATGGTTGTAAGTGACGTTGCTTTGGTAATGGTCAAAGCCATAATTTAAAAACAATTGCATATCAGAGTATAAGTGGGAGGGAATAAAACAGATGTTTCATGTTCGCTACAGCTGTTTTTTTTTTTACGCTGGTGGATAATTTAAAAAAGGAACTAAATATGCCTTTATATATACAGTTGAAGACAGAATTATTAGCCCCCCTTTGATTTTTTTTCTTTTTTTAAATATTTCCCAAATGATGTTTAACAGAGCAAGGAAATTTTCACAGTATGTCTGATAAGTCTTATTTGTTTTATTTTGGCTAGAATAAAAGCAGTTTTTATTTTTTTAAAACCCATTTTAAGGTAAAAATTTTTAGCCCCTTTAAGCTATATAGTCTATAGAGCAAACCATCGTTATACAATAACTTGCCTAATTACCCTAACCTGCCTAGTTAACCTAATTGATTTAGGTAAACCTTAATATGTCACTTCAAGCTGTATAGAAGTGTTTTAAAAATATCTAGTCAAATAATATTTACTGTCATCATGGCAAAGATAAAAGAAATCCGTTATTAGAAATGAGTTATTAAAACTATTATGGTTATAAATGTTTTAAAAAAAATCTTCTCTTCGTTAAACGAAAATTGGGAAAAAAAAAATAAGGATGGCTAATAGTTCTGACTTCAACTGTATTTATATATATATATATATATATATATATATATATATATATATATATATATATATATATATATATATATATATATATATATATATATATATATATATATATATGGATGTTTTTTGTATATACTGCATATGTTTCCATCAATCTGAAATTGTTTTTACATGTTGGATTAATGCTTTAAGGGGCCACAGAACGTCTGATAAGTGACATGCTGTAATTTAGCGATGTTTGTGTTGTGAACTCACAAGAAGGTTGCTGGTTCGAGTTCCGCCATTTCTGTTGTCCAAATGTTTCAGTTGGTGGTTCATTCCACAGTGTCAACAAGGAAAATGAATTAATGCAGTGATAAAGTTTTCAAATACCCTTGGTGACGCCAGTGGCTGTTAAGTAATCTACACCCAGCAACTTGTTGCTAAACTAGATGCCTAGATGCTGACAGCGATTTTTATTTTTTATTTTTTAATTGTTCTGCCCAGAAATAAAACCGTTGTCAATACTTTGGCTTTGACATACGTTTAACGAACAAACAACCTAACACTGACTACGTTTACATTGACACCAATAATTCGATTTTAATGCAATTAAGACTACTCTGATTAATAGTTAACCATGTAAACAGTGATTTTCATCAGATTAAGGTCATAATTAAAAGGTCAGAATTAAGACCTGTATGGTATGCCGATTTTAGTCACATTATTTAAGTGCATTACAGACTAAACACAGACACCCGCATCTTGAAATGCGGAGTTTTTTTTCTTCCATTCAGCATGCGGTATAAACTTCCGTTAAAACATAACTCTTCCAGCAGTTCATAGTTGCATCCAATGTCTCGTTGTCACAGAGGGCGGGCATGAAATGTTTGTGAATGAAAGTGAAAGTGCCAAACTGCAGTTAAAGTCGACAAATTACAAATTAACACTCGAAATTACATGAAACTCCGGAGGAAATGCGGATAGCGTGGTGACTCAATGACGTTAATCGAAATATGTGCTATAACATTTAAAACTGGATCATGAAAGTAACAATTAAAAAGCAACTCATGTAAACACCTTAGTCTTATTATTCTTAATTAGAACAAAACAAATAATTTGATTACTGATGTCCATGTAAACGTAGTCTAAAGGTGACAAATATAAATATATTTCTGCTGTTTTCTTTTAATAACAAAAACGTTTTGAAGAAAAGTGATGAGAAAAAATCAGTTAATAAAGCATGCAGTCTTACACATGAGGATTTGCCATGTGTTTGGATCTCCTGCATCTTGTCCACAGATAGGAAAATTGAAATTGCATGAAAATCTGGCTATATAAAGGTTTGAATATATGTTTCATTGTGGAGCACATTACAATAGATAATGGCTCTTGACATGTTTCTGATTAGATATTCATTTTATTAATTTGTGTTAGTTATTCATTCAGTATGTTACTTCTGTTGAACAAAAGGAGATATTGTGCAGAATTGGGAACTGGTAGTGGTATTGAATGAATTGCAAACTATTTTCCTACTATGCTTATGGGTTTTCAGTTTTTAAAATATTTTTGTGTCATAAAAGTTTGACCGTTTTTTAAGGATGTGAGTTTTTAAATTTATGTTGAACAATGATGAACAACATAATTAAAACATGAATTTTAAAAATATTTTCACAATTTATCATTGATAATAACCACTGAACGAATCCGTGAACAAATCTTTTCAGTGAATAAAAATATTCTATAGGATGAATCAAATTCCCCATCACCAACCATAGCCATAAACAAGCAGTTTTACATGGGGCGCCGATAGTAAAACGCAATCTGGGTTTTAATGACGTGTGACCTGACTCATGCGTGGGGGCGGAGTGATAGCGCAAATAAATAAATATTGAGTCCAGCAGGAACCGCGGCTTCCGTTATCGGCAGTGTTTCATCCTCCTCCTTTAGAAATTGTCCGAAACTGGACATAGCCACAGGGTAAATGAGAAGGAAGGCGAGCGTTTTTTAGAGATGAGGAGAACAACGCGAGTCGTTTGAAGGTTTGGGTGACTGCACATCCAGCGGGGTTTGTCGAGAAGCTTAATCCTTGATCTGGAGGAGGAGGAGGAGGAGAGAAGGACGACTGGTCGAGCCGAGCATCACCATCCTAACAGCCTCTTCCAACCCAACGCGCAAATAAAACGAGGATTATCTTCTTAGGACTATATAAATTCACTCTTTTTTAACATTCAAGCTCACCGTCTACTCTTTCTGAATAACTGTTAGCGTTTGAAATGCGTCGTTACGCATCTCTTATGTGATCCCGCATCCCCACGAGGCGAATCCAGAGCGCAGGCGTTGACCTGAAATTTATGTTATAGTGAATACAGAGTCCCCCTCTCTAGGTTTTAGTATTGCCTCAGTTATGAACGTTGGACTTAATCTCAGATTTGCCTTAACAATACCTACATATTAAATTCGCAAACTGAATCAATTTCAAAGGGCCTCGTCATCCTTGTGGACGCTTTGGAGCAACTCGACGCATCTCTTTATACCGGAATAAGGGCGTTTGATTCGGTGAGAGAAGGAAGATGTCGGGTCAGACTTTGACGGACCGCATCGCCGCGGCGCAATACAGCCTCACGGGATCCGAAGTGGCTCGTGCGGTGTGTAAAGCGACCACGCATGAGGTGATGGCACCTAAGAAGAAGCATCTCGAATGTAAGTGGCTTCAGGTTAAGTTTACACATTTCTCTGCCTATTTCATGCCTGTCACAAATATTACCTGCACTTTCGCTGTCCACACAGTAATGGTTTACCCATTTTGGTCATCATGTTGTTCGCGCAATGGCTCCTTCAAAGGTCATCCGATAGCAGTGGATGGGTAAGAAAGGCCTGTGGTGCTGTGTTGGTGTCAGTATTGTGGAATGGAGATGCTGTGACTAATGGGCCCTCATTTCACAGTGTGTCTGTCACTAAGCAGAGACACCAGAATGAGCAGAGAACATGGCTTCCGTCCACTGTATGGCCTGGAAGAAAACAGAATATTTATCACACTCTTACAAGTCATTTGTTTGGAAAGTCATTTGGTATGAATGCACTGTCGTTGTATTATAGATAAACATTGCATAGATAGATAGATAGATAGATAGATAGATAGATAGATAGATAGATAGATAGATAGATAGATAGATAGATAGACAGACATTCACACAATAGATAGATAGATAGATAGATATATAGATATATAGATAGATAGATAGATAGATAGATAGATAGACATTCACACAATAGATAGATAGATAGATAGATAGATAGATAGATAGATAGATAGATAGACAGATATACATATATATATATATATATATATATATATATATATATATATTTATATATATATATAGAGATAGATAGATAGATAGATAGATAGATAGATAGATAGATAGATAGATATTCACACAATAGATAGATAGACAGATAGACTGATATATATATATATATATTTTTTTTTTATATATATATATATATATATATATATATATATATATATATATCTATATACATATAGATAGATAGATAGATAGATAGATAGATAGATAGATAGATAAATTGACACACAGATGATAGATATGTGTATTGTAAGTGTACTCATCATTGATAGCACAATCGAAAGTGCACTCAAAGGCTTAAGTAATCAACCTCAAGATGAGCAGGTGGTCTGCAATTGTTTCGGCACTTTTACTGTCTCTCTGATTCACCCCTGCTGAAATATACATTCCTTGTAGGTCAAAGGTCAAGATGTCACCAAGAACATAAATGGAAGCGTTTGATATTACCAACATTCGACTCCTTTGATATTAAAGTTTAAGACTCAGTTGTGTCAGTCTGACTGACTATCAAATACAAATGTTGTTTACCCAGGCATCTTTTAGTGAAAGGAAATAAACACAAAACAGACAGTCTTCCAGATTTCGCATGACATGTTCAAAGGGAAAGTAGTGTTTACATTTTTTTAAATAGGTTGTTTTCACATGATGTCATTGATGACGTTTGAATTTCAGATAGAGGGCAGGAAGTGATTCTTCTACATAGGAATCGCTATTCTGAACATCAAAATGTTTCTGTTTTGTGTTGTTTATAATCGTTTAAATCAGCCAAAGTAAGAAATGGCGAACAGCTTTTATAGGCATCCAAAAGTTTTTGCTCATAAAAAAGGCAAAGTTCAAGAAACTGAAAAACAAAATAAAAATAAATGTAATAAACATTTTTTCAAAACATCCATGTGTACAAACTTTTTTGAACGTGATAATTCATTTGACAGCACCAATAAGTAAAGGTTATATACAGGCCTAACTGTGTATAAATATGTTAATGTGTTATACAAAAAGCTTAGATACAAACACCATCACACTTATACAAAATCCAGGAGAATATAAATAACATACCCTACCATGTAATCGCTGCAATGAAATATCTGTCTTGTTTTGCAATAATCAATGTCTTTACTGGCATTTTGGCAGAATAAACATAACGTGAACATAGAGAAGTGCAGCAGCGCTGAAAGTTTGTTGATGATAAGTTCATTAAGTTCATTCCCTCTTAAAAAAAAAATAAATAATACAATGTAAACTATGTGTCTACGATTTTGTATATTTTCATCTGTTATTTGGTGATGTCTGGAAGATATTCGCATGGGGAAAAAATGTTATAATAATTTATAATAAACATGTTTTTGAACCATATAGTAGAGAGTATAATGTGTACAACTCTTTGCTAATGAGTGCTAACAATACTAAAATAGTAAACTGATAATCTGTAAAAACATATCATTAGTGTAAACTGTGATGCATTGTGAAGGTGTATAATGAAAGAAGAAAACTGAAGCCTAATGAATAATTTGTTTTTTTTGCTACAGTTGTGTTTAACCACAGCAGCAATATAATTGCTACAGCAGTTGAATTCAAGTAATTATGTTCAAGTATGTATTCAAACTCTATAGTAATTACTATAGTATTTTCCAGGTAATGTAATATTTTATACAGCATATACCTCCTCGATGACAGAAAAATATACTGTAAATCAGGAGAAAACTCGGCCCTCTTCAGCATATGTGTTTATTTTCTATTTATATCTCCTTTGAAATATGGTATACATTGCAAAAATACAGATTTTTCTCTATGTCTTCCATCCAGTTTTTTACTTCTATCTGAATTTTGCGCGTCACCAGAATCATGTGATTGAAAACAACCTATAGACTCATGTTGAAATTTGAGCACAGTCTCTTTGAAATAAAGCACACTGTGTTTCTGTCAGGGCTCTTAAATCAGTGGCTTTCAAACAGTCTTGATCAGCATCACAAAAGCTCTCCATTTGTGGCAGGTGTCCCTGGCTCGTAAGCAGTGTGACACACCCACATCGGTCTCAGAGGAGCATGGGTAATCACAGCATGTCAATTAAATCAGAGATAAGCAATAAAACTGCATGCGTTGTACAAATAGCATACTGTAGGATTTCTTCTTCTATCAGTTCTGTCAGTGGTATCTTTCAGGTTGAATATTTATTTAGTATACTTAAAATTTTTAAACCATTTTGTATGCAGCGATCAGCATTCAGTAAACGAGCCAGCAATCACTTTAGGTTGCTGACTCATTACATTACCACCCATTTTGTAATGTAGACTCATTTCAGTAACATAATGTGGCATGCTTTGACTTTTAAGATTTTGTGTACTTAAAGTAATTGTGATTTTCTTTTGTATCATATAAAAACAAAATTAAATGATTAAATTAACTTGCTTCATTGAAGTACCGTTAAGATTGAATAGAAGCGGAACTGTATTGGGCTGAAAGGCAGAAGAGGGGTAGACCTGCTAGATGGATTGTGCTGCACATAAATTGAATGTGTTTCTTCTCAGGTTTTCTACCCCCATTGCGGTGTATTGCCTCCGGATATGTCCTGTTACAAGAAAAAGCACAGTTGTTTATCTTTTTCCTCCTGTGTTTTCTTTTTGGCTACAATCATAGTTCACCCAAAACCATCTAGTCATCCAAGATTTAGGTGACTTTTTTCAACTGCAGTTCTCTTTGATTCATAAAGTAACAATTCTGCTACACCCGGGATTCTGAGACTCAAAAACATATCATATGCAGTAAAAATAAAATTAGTGTCATAGTTAATAATAATTATATAACTGTCATACTCCTTGTCCACTCATTTCAAACTAGTTTGATTCTCTGACACAAAAGAACTTTTGAAGCATGTTGAAACTAGTGTCCATTGAGTAGTACAGATGTCAGTTCCCAACATTCTTCACAATATCTTCTGCTGTATTCAGCTGAATTTTTAAATTTCATATTTAGTACCACTTAAGGGCAATTCAGTGATGGGTAAATATTAATTTGTGGGTTAATTATTCCTTTAATATCATTTAGTAACTACTAATGTGTGAGTTTGCAATCATTCATTGGCATATTTTGTCAGAAAGCTCACACCATGTGCTCAGGAGTGTTTATCTATTACATTAACTACTGAAAAGTTTTCCTCAACATGTTTTTAGAGGAACATGAGTTCTTGAACTTGTGGAATTTTGGGATACTCGTAGGTTGAGTGCACAATAAATTGTTTACACTATAATATTTTTATACCTTCACATTTTTATACCTTAGTTAGTATTTTGATACTAGCCACTGTACCACCACAGGCAGACTCAAATGTACTGAGTAGTAATGCTGAACTGTTATATCAGCAAATCCTTTGCAAATGTAGCAGTGCTAGGATGCTTAGTGATCAGAATTCAACAAAAGCATGATGTTGTGTGTATTGATTAGATATATTTTACTTGCATTGCTTGGTTTAGTGTAATCTCTTTAGTTGGAGGATGCATGTTTGCTATACTAGGTGGACTTTGTTTATAGATGAGTCAAATAATCATAGGCATCTGTGGTAGATGTGATGTTGATTTAAGAGACAGCAGGTCAGAATGGCTGTGTGGGACCTGAAAAACTGAGCAGAGTGTCAAGCTAAAACTCACACAAAGAATGTAAAAAAAAAAAATCATTTATTTTCCTTTAGCTTAGTCCCTTATTTATCAGGGGTCACCACAGCGGAATGAACCGCCAGCTATTCCAGCATATGTTTTACGCAGCAGATGCCCTTCCAGGTAAAACATAGCACAGGGAAACTCTCTTATTCACACAAACACTACGGTCAATTTTGTTTACCCATTTCATCTACCGCATGTCTTTGGAATGTGGGAGAAACCAGAGCACCTGGAGGAAACCTACGTGAACACGGGCAGAACATGCACACAGTGCTAACCACTGAGCCATCTTGCCTCTAAAATCAACATAATGATGATAAAGATTAATTTTGTGTAATGACTATTTGGATAGATGATCACGTCTTTGTTATTTGAGAGGAATTCAAGTGGAATAAAACCATTCATTTAAGTGTCGGATAAAAAAAACAATTTGGCTGTGTTAATTCAGACTGTTAAGACCACCAGGGCTATATTTTAACCAAAAATGCGGATTTAGGGGTTTCTTTAACATCCTAATCAGTGTAAAATTTACATTAACACTGTTAAAGTGATCTTTTGAGTCTTCCCTTTTTCTGTATTTTTTAGTACCAAATGCTCTCTAGAACTACAAATATGGTGCTTTATATTTGTCTTTTTGAACAGATTTTGGCCACATGCCATAAGAAGACAAAAATCATGGACATGATTCAAAAAAGTTAATGGTGCTAGATAATCGTCACTGTTGTTGTTCACATACAAAAATTATTATGAAAAATGTTTTGTTTAGTACATACATATGGCTCAGTGCCCAAATAATATTCTGCTGTAAAGTTTTTGAATTATTAATCTTAAATATAAAGCACAATTCAGTTTGATTTAAGCATTTCATTTTAAACCTTAATCTCCAAACTGTAAAAATAATAATAATAAAGCATGTGAACTTGATATAAAATTAGAACAAAGCTAATTTGACATTCTTAACAGTTGTTTTTTTTCAGCAATAATCTGCCAAGTATCTTTTTACCAAGTTTATATCTTGTAACTAAACTTAAGTTTGTGCTTCAAAGCATACAATAATTAAGACAGTTGCTTTTTCAGGTCTACATTCAAAATGTGATTTATGACAATTGCATAAATATAGTTTAGAATCATAACATGAAATCTTTCAAAATCTTGTATAAAGAACTTTAATAAACTAAAGCAGTACATTGAGGTAATTAGCATAAAAATGTTAAAGAGAGAGAGAGAGAGAGAGAGAGAGAGAGAGAGAGAGAAAAGAAGAGATTTTTCAGCCAATCTCCACAAATCAGCCTCACTCTGCCCTGCTCTTTTTCTTTCTTGCTATCTCCTTCTGTTTGTCTTGTTCCAACTCTTTCAGTCCATCATTTTCAGCAGCTGCAAATCAAATGGTGCAATGTTAGCGATACACTGTCTGCAGTGTGTGAAAGCTGCTGCTGTGCTGATGTCACTCAGCAAGAGAAATCAGTGATGTCACAGCAGTAAAATGCAGCTTTCAGCCAATCACAACCAAGCATAGAATCTTCAAAATGCTTTCAGAACCTTGGATAGGGACACCATCACAAAAACTGAACAAACACTTCCATCTACTTCCATTTTTTTCCTGCCATTTTTTCAGTACCCTTCCCCCCAACATAGCAGACTTAGAGGTCACTGTGTCCTTGAAGCCGGATTCATTGTGCATTAGTCATTGTGTGTGCTAATTTAAAACTTTCAAATGACTCACTTACACTGCTTGTACAAGCACACAAACACTTGCATGCTTTTGCACTTGAGAGATGCTTTTCTGTCCATTAATTGTGCAGATGTTTAGTGCTTGTAGGGTTTTGCTTAACCCATTTAATCCAAGGTTAGTATTTCTTGGAAATTAAGTACACATTTTTGTCTGTAGACTTTCCTAAAACACAAACTTCTTCTTTCATGTTATTTTGAGAAAGTTAGGTTTTATACGTGGTCACAATATTGTGGAAAACAGTTGCATAATTTAGATGTTTTGATTTGAGACAGTGACTGCATTAGCTCTGGGCAATTAATCAAAAAGTTATTGAAATCGACATTCAGAACCTATAATCGATTTAATTTTTCCAGGTCCATTTTTTTTCCCAATTACTTTCCCTGCCACGTGTTAAGTCACATTACCCCACTACATTTCGTTATTCCGCCAACATGTTGATTCTGGACAACTTAAACACTGAGAAAACTGAGCAACAAGAGCAGCTCATAGCAAAGAAAAATGCATATTTACTGTACTAAAATTAAGCTAAAATGTTCAACAAATCGAGATTTTGATTATAGGTCAAATTTCCCATCCCTAGGCTGTGTCCAAAATCGCCACTACTTGAGTGCATACTACATTTGAATTACAATTTACTTCATGATCGTTAAAAAATATGTTCATGAAAATCTTCCATTAGGCCACCGATCTTTAAGTGGATCGCAGAGTTAGGACGAGCGGCAGCTTTTGAAAAACTTTCCTACAGATTACATAAAAGGATTAAAATTTATTTTAGTAAATGATGGAAATTTCTACATTTCTGTGAACCAAACTCTAAAACTATTTGCCAATCATATGATTACGTTACATATTTGGAATTATCAATAAAATGAAACAAAAACTGTCCCCTAAGTTTAGTTTCTAAACATCCAAATCAAACAAAATCATCATATTTTCAGGTTGCCCGAGCTAATGCGCGTACACACATAAAAGGAACAGGATCACGACACCAACCTCATTTATGGCCATTCTACACGTTATCATCCTCTGAATAATGATCGTCTGATTGCACTGCTCTTCTTAAGTAATCCACAACTTGGTCTTGATGGCGAATCTCCTTTAGAAATCACAGTGACTTTGTTTACTAAGTTTTTTGGCGTTAGAGTAGATGCTGTCATGTGATGTGTGGTTGGCAGGATGGACTGTACCTCGCGGTCATTTCATACAGATTACGAAATCAATAAAACTTTATCAAGTGCACTTGATTAATTTAAAAGTGGAGATTTCAAGCTTTATTTGGATATATTTCTCATGTCTGTGAAGCAAGAATTCGCTGAGATTCAAGTGTGTTTGTTGACGACCAAACAGTAAAAGCACACATCTGATCTGAGCTTCTCCCTGGAGAAACATTAGTCTATATCGATCAACTATTGGCTCCTGTACTAGTAGGCGGGGCTTTATTTGCCATATTGACTGTTACACTTTTGCCCATTCAAAACTATACGAGTGACATGTCTTGTGTGTTCTGTAGTCTTTGGTTACAATTTTGTACTACCAGTCGCAATTTTGACCGTTAATAAATTTACACCTCATACATGTGCTAGCAAGAAGTACGTTAACTGATCTAGTCATGTGACACTGATACATTTGAGTCAAAACAAACAGTTTTTTCATTTAAAAGTTGAATATCTTGCCTAAAGCCAACAAAAACACTTTTAGACGTGAGAAAAAACACAGTTGTGACTAGTGTGTGGGCCACCCAGTTAATCAGGCTATAGTCACACTGGCAGTCGTGTACATGGCATTAATGGGTGTTGTTAATACACCGCTGTGTCATGAATAAGGCAATGCGGGATGTGTTTCATGTGTAATCTGTCTGCTGGACCCCCAGGAGCCTTTAAGAGACAGAGCAGGGTGCAAGGACCTGGAACAGCTCTGCTATTAACTATTAGGCCACACAGGAGGATGGAAAGTGTTGGAGGGGAAGTCGGACAGGGACAGATTGAGATTACACATGTCAGGCTGGAAACTGAGATTAGGTTTTCTAAAGGGGGAATGGGGTTAGGATGGGACTGGCGATTAGATGGGGGTAAAATACAGCACTGAGATTATAACAGCACATTCATGTTTATCTGTTGTTAAGACATGTTCGTAATCCATTTTAGTTCTCGACTTGTTTCAGAGTAGCCAGTCAGTGTTAGACACCTTTGGATATGTCATTCAGAAGTGATTCAATTGAGCAGTTTAAAATGACAGATTTTAGTATATTAGTTTTTACTTTGGAAAATATTTTTATATTTATAGATTAATTTTTTTATAATAATATTTTTTAGGGTTTTTTCACCTTTAATATGTAGGATAGTGGAGTTAAGACAGGAATACATGGGGAGCAGAGAGAGGGGGAAGGAATGGCAAAGGGCCTCGAGCCAGGAATCGAACTCGGGTTGCTGCAAGCACTTCAGTGCTATATGTTGGCACACTTTACCACTAGGCTGTTGGCGTCGACGATTTTTTTTTTGTATGTATATTAGTAACAGCACATGCCTGAAACCAGGACCAAAAACTAACCATATTAAAAATCTAAAAATCTAACAATAATAAATATCAAGTCTGTTGCTCCTATTAAGTTTTTCAACAAAAACATGCATTTTGAATGACAGATCGATGACCTTAGTCCTTTTTTTGTGGGACTTCAAAAGGATATTTTGGATAAAGGATAAAGTAAAACAGTGCTGATATTATACTATTGAATCTACCATGGCATGTGGCTTAATTTTATCCATCTTGATTAATATTTGACTTTAATGCTTTCATTGCTAAAATTGCAAAAACTGACACACTTTACCACATTATGCAATATCAAGAGTAATATAGAAAAATAGGGCTGCACAGTATATCGCAATGTGTTTGTCCGCAATAGCCGCATTGCAGGAAATGTGTCACAATCATTCATTCATTCATTTTCTTGTCGGCTTAGTCCGTTTATTAATCTGGGGTCACCACAGCGGAATGAACTGTCAACTTATCCAGCAAGTTTTTACGCAGCGGAGGCCCTTCCAGCCGCAACCCATCTCTGGGAATCATCCACACACACATTCACACACACACTCATACACTATGGACAATTTAGCTTACCCAATTCACCTGTACCGCTTGTCTTTAGACTGTGGGGGAAACCGGAGCACTCGGAGGAAACCCACTCGAACGCAAGGAGAACATTTAAACTCCACACTGAAACGCCAACTGAGCCGAGGCCCGACCCAGCGACCCAGCGACCTTCTTGCTGTGAGGCGACAGCACTACCTACCTACCTACTACCTACCTGCTTTGCCGTGTCACAATCACCAGCAATCTAATCCTTGCAGATTGCTGGTAAAAACGCAGATCACTAAAGAACTACAAATCGGCTGTTACATGGACTATATATCCAGTCATGCACTGCTCACACACACCGGTTTCTCATTCCATTGATTACACACTCACACAGCCAGTGGATCTTTACGAACTGATTACATGGACTTTAAATACAGCGGTCACGCACATCTTGATTTAGTCTTGTTTAACCTTGTAACATTTCGAATTGCTCCATTGTCTTGCCTTGCCTTGTTTTCTGAAGCTCACCTTGTTAATTGTTGTATGCTGTTTGCCGCCTGAACTGATCTATTTGCCTGTGACCCTGGCTACTCTTTTGGATGGCCTGCATGCTCCTGCTTTGCTCCGGTGTTGACCATTGCCTGCCTGAGTATTCTCTTTTGAATAAAACACTGAACGTCCTCAACTCCATAATCAAGATCCGTATTGTTACAATATGCAATCATGAGTTGAGATTATAGTTGATCAGCACAACAGTTGGGAATACATGAGTCATTCGTGGAGTCATTGCAAAGTATAACAATAACAGAGTGAAAGTTTATCATTTGTATGGGTTTTAAAGGCATTTCAAGAGAGTTTAAACTAAAGCAGGGTTGTCCAAACTTGGTCCTGGATGGCTGGTGTTCTGCATAGTTTAGTTCCAACATCCTTCAACACACCTGCCTGGAAGTTTCTAGTATACCTAGAAAGAGCTTGATTAGCTGGTTCAGGTGTGTCTAGTTTGGGGTTGCAGGACACCGGCCCTCCAGGACCGAGTTTGGACACCCCTGGTTTAAAGCATTCAGGCTCAAAAAAGTATGTTTGTAACTTTAATGAGAAATTATTTTAATAAATGAATACAATAAAGACTATACAGTGTTATTTACACTTCATTATTCAATTTTCGTGCCTGAATACTGTTTGACCCTCTTGAAAACCATTAGGCATGGTTTATTTTACTTTTTTTGTTACTTTATTGTAATTATTTTTGCTTTCAATTTGTTTATTATTTTTATACATGATTAACACCCATGGAAATTCATTTCTTTATTTCTGGTAAAATTGTATTCATATCACTATATATCGCAGAAAAACTGAATATTGCAATATTAGATTTTTACAATATCGTGCAGTCCTAGTAGAAAAGAGGCTATTGGCATTTTATGATTTTTCTTTTGGTTGCAGAACAATGATTATCCTCATTTTCAAAATTGTTGCCCTAAAGCTGTTTTTACACTGTAAGTTGAGTGTGATTTAATTGAAAATATTAGTCTTAGAAGTCAGGTTTTGTAAACGATTGTTCAATCAGGATGCTATTGAAATGGTTATAACTCACGATCGCATCTGCACCATTGAAAGGAAGATACTCTCTCATGCAGGCTGGTTTACACTGGTTTCTCCTTGGATGCTGTGTCGCCGCACTGCTTGCCAGTGAGGGCACATGGGCAATCTCTCAGCTTTTTTTTTTTTTGCTCCAGGGAGAAGACTATAAATAAAGAGGTTTTCATGCTCCATTCATGTGCAGCAGAATACGGCTGTTTTTTGCTCTCAAAACACACACATTCAGCACAGCGATTCAGCTGTCACTCTACTCTTAAATCCTGCATAATCATCAGTTTGCATGGCAGACATTTTATATAGTAATTTTTGTAAAAACTGGTTGGATCATTGGACAGGGAGAATACTGGAAAAAAGAAACATATTAAGACATGTCTAAAATGGCAACATAAATGCCCTGCTTAGTTCTGGCATTTTGGGTTTTAATTCCTTGTTGTAAATGCAGATTGGTGAGCGTAATGCAATTTCGCTTTCTAAGATTAACATGAAATTTCAAGCTGGCTACACATTCATTGTGTACATTTGCAATGGGACTCAGAGCAGCTATTATATAACATGCTGTTAATAATATACTCAAGAACACACAAATCTAGGAGAATTGGCTGTTATAATGGCAGATAGAGTACATAGAGAATGATTCTTTTGGGACAAGAGAGCACAATAAAGGTATTTATAGAGTATTGCAAAAAAAATAATTTGTATATGAATCATATTATTATGTTCGCGCATGTGTTGTCTTTTATTTTGAAAAGTTGTGGCCTTGTGAATTGTTATCAGGTTTGCTCTTGTCTTGTGCATGTTTGTTTCTCTTGGTGTGTTTAAATTTGTTCAATTGATTGCATGGGAACATGGGAAGTGAGTAAATCAATGAACATGACAATAAACACATGAAACAGAGACTAGCAAACCAGTGAGAACTAACAAAATAGAATTTTTTAAACATTTGCCAGCCTGATCTCATGAGGAAACGTAACTATTTTACGTTTTGTCAGTTTAGTGGCTAATTCATATAAATTCGTACAAGTTCAGTCGTACAAAAATGTACAGTTTTAAAAAGGATGCATGTCACGCAACCCAACCCCTAAACCCAACCGTCATTGAGGGATAAGCAAAAACGTATTAAATTATATAAATGAGAGTGTACGAATTCATATGAATTAGCCACTAAATCAAAAAGTTACAAACTGCCATGAGATTGTGTTCCATTTGCAGTTTACTGTTTTACTTAAATCAAAAGGTTTTGCCAATTTGTCACCAAGAACTTTTGTCAATTAATATATAATCAAATGTATAAATATATTTATTCTTTATATATTTTGTTAGGTACAGGATAAATATAAATGTTAAAAAAATATATATAGTTTTTTTATTTAAACCATATTTTTTATATTTATTTTCACAAAAATATTTAAATTAAGCATAGTATTTGCATTAAATTTGCTTTGAATATATATATATATATATATATATATATATATATATATATATATATATATATATATATATATATATATATATATATATGTAAATTTATTTGTGAAATACTAAAGTGAACCTTTTCCTTCTTTTACAAATATACATGTTTTATTTACATTTTTTTTTGTTATTTAAAAAAGTTTAAATAGTTTATAATACATTATTTAGTACTATTATTATTTTGTTAACAATTCACTTTTAAGACTGTTCTTATTTAAATGGCTAAAGTTTATCAATAAATTTGTTAAAATGAGTTATCAATAAGTTAGTCATCTTGTCATTTAACGTATTTTAAATAATACATAATTAAATTATGTGAAAACAAATTTTCTATGTAGGACTGATAAAAATACAATCAAAAGAACTGTATACAATGCATGATACTAATACGGTTTATGATTTTTTTTATGCATAAACATTATCCTCCCTTTGAATGATCTACTTTTCAAACGAAAGTGTTTTTATTAAGTTCAAAAGCAACATTGTATTGAGTCACAGCCTGTGTTAAGTGTGTGTGTGTGTGTGTGTGTGTGTGTGTGTGTGTGTGTGTGTGTGTGTGTGTGTGTGTGTGTGCTCATGCTTACAGATGACGTAAAGTGGATTTTCTTGTACACTTTTCAGCTGTTATGCTAGGAGGACACTCGCCGTTAACTGGCTTTTAACTCCTCTTGTCTCTTTGTGGCTGAGGACATTGCTTAATTAAATGTTGCAGTGTGTGTTAATATTCAACAAAGCAGACCTGGTTTCCTGACTTCAGACTCAAAGCTGCAGTTGCCAGGAAACAGGCGCTTTCAGCGTGTCTGTCTCTCCTCCTACTTGTGTATTTAAAGGAGTGAAAATGAGAGTGAAAACGGCGCACATGGTGTGATACGTAATTCCGCTGCCTGATGAGGTGCTCTCTGTGTGCATTAATATGCATGATGCAGTTACTTCACCCTGGAAATTATGGTCAGGGTGTAAATGCCTTTGTAATTCCTTCGACTTATTAACTGCTTTATCAGAGATCGCCACCGTGGAATGAACCGGCAATTTGTCTGGCAATTGTTTTAGACAGCAGATGACCTTCCATCACAGCACTGAGAGTAAAATGTCACCTCAGCAGGTTAATTAATTGTTTCTTATTAATTGTTTTTTACTTTTAGTTAAAGTGAAACTAAATGATTATTGAATCACAGGTAAATGAAAAGTAAATTAATTATTTTGTATTTTAAGAGTTTGATTTATTTTCTTTGTTTTAAAAAAATATTTTTAATAGTCTTTGTCATTTTATTAATTCTGACTTCAGTTGTTGTAATTGTAATAAAATCAATGTATTTTTTTACAAGTAACAGAAATTAATTTATTGCCTTGCGTTTATTGATCTGTTTGTCCTGTAAAGGCCAATTAAATAATAATAGTTATGATAGACTGCATGACTAGTTTCATATGCAAACAAGTATTTGAATCTGAAAAGGTGTGAACCAAATGGTCTACAGGAAGTCAAGAGATGTGACCCAACCAAATTAGTTGGGTAATCTCTGCAGGGGTCATCTCCTTGTTATAATGTAGTGTATCACAGACAGTACTTTGGGTTACTTGAAGAAGACAAGTTAACATCAATGTCGAGGAACTGTTCTATTTATTGTCTCAGTCTTCTCTCCTTAAGAACTTTGATCAGCTTACTTATTTTATGTATTAGAGTCATCTAATATTGGCGAGCCACCTAAGGACGGTTAAGCTAAATACAGCAAATCGATCAGTTATTTCATTCGTAGGTTCAAGCATTGACAAATCTTTGTTTGCAAAAATCTATATTGAGTTTATGATCATGATATCTCCAGAATTACATTGTAAAAAAAACTTGTGCTTAGCAATGGCCTTCGGTCACAAGATATTTATTTACTGTCTGTTCCTAAAGTGCAGACTGAGATGGGAAAAAAGGTTTTTAAATATGCAGCACCTTTTGCATAATTATCCACAAAGTTACAGTTAAAAAAATTGGTTTCACTAAATGCTTTTAAAAAGAGTATAAATGGTTTAGAAATTGAAATACAGGCTTGTGGATGTTTTGAATAGTTTTGTCAATGTGTTATTCATGTTAACTGTCAATTGTTTTTTGTTTGTTGTCTGTTAGACCCATGTGACATGCATACTACCTAGCCTTGGCCAGGACGCTTTTGTAAAAGAGATTTTTAATCTCAATGTGCCTTTCCTGGTGGTAAAAATAAAGGTTATAATAATAATAATAATAATATTGAGTATCTTTTATGGAATCAAAAAATATTTTTTATTGATTAATGTTTTTTGTATTTCAAATTATTTATAAGTATTTATTAAAAATAAATATTAAATTAAGTTTTCTTGAAATATTTTTGGGGGTGTAAGAAGAAGAAATAACAACAACATACATTTATCGTGAAATTTTATCAGTGGCAACATGGTGGCTTAGGGGTTAGCACTGTCGTCTTACAGCAAGAAGGTCGCTGGTTCAAGTCCTGGCTGGCATTTCTGTGTGGAGTTTGCATGTTTTTCCCATGTTCACTTGGGTTTCCTCTGGGTGCTCCGGTTTCCCCCACAGTCCCAAGACATGAGCTATAGGTGAATTGAATAAACTAAATTGGCCATATGTGTGTGAATGAGTGTGTATGGATATTTCCCAGGTCTGGTGTGCGGCTGGAAAGGCATCCACTGTGTAACACATATGCTAGATAAGTTGGCGGTTCGTTCCACTGTTGCGACCCCAGATGAATAAATGGATTAAGTTGAAGGAAAATGAATGAATGAATGATTTATTTAATAAAAATCAGCCTGTGTGGAATCAAATTTTGATTTCAACTTTGACAGGCTGTAAAGGTCAAAGGAAGTTAAGTTTAAGGGACTGGATAGAAGATCATAAGCACAAAATAATCCCTGGAAAGTTTCACCAGAAGAGGAAAACATAAGGGTGATGGATGTGCCACTGATAGTATACTGTATATTGCTCCTATTATTGAACAGTGAAAGTGGCCCGTGGGTCTGGTTGGCGCTCGATAATAGCTGTGGAGCAAAGAGGTTGCAGGGTAGGTTTTCTTGCAGTCAGTTGCTTCTCAGTTTGACTGTGGCGGTCTAATACTATTTGTGTTTTCTGTGTGGCATTTTCTCTTAGCAAGGTGTTAACAGTTGTTTCGTTATGGTGGAATTTGTGCATATGTAAGCACTCTTGCTGTATATGTAAAATAAAGTCTGTGAGAAGCTTTATATCTCACTCTCCAACTCCAACCTTTGATCACCATCTGTAAATAATTCAGAAAGTTAAGGCTAAGTCAGACATACTGTTTCATCTGAAATCATCTGACCCAGCTCACACTTTTATTACAATGTAATTGTAAATGGTTTTATGCATAGGCTTTATAGTTTCCTTGTTTAGCCTTCAACGAGTATAAAAATGTCCCTGTTCCTTGTATGGTACAGTAGATGTTCTTGATGCATTGATAAAGTAAAATCAACACTTCCAATGTGACAAACAAAAGTTAATGAAGCTGGGCACATCTGCTTTATTACCTAGCTTTTAAATAAGCCATTTTGGTTTATTGTTGAACAGATTTTCAATATTGTTTACGGGGGATAAGTCATCTTATTGCTTTATGAATGGAATCTGCAATAATGTCTGCATTTTTCATTTCGTGGAAATCGTAGGGCCCTACAAGTAGCAATGTAATATTATGACAAAAAGAATTTATAATTCAGGTGTCATCAGTGTAGTTCTGACTTTTTCTTTCATTCAATTAGGCAGTAATGTTGTGCTTTAAATAGGATAATGTAAAAGTGTTAAGCCTTTTAGTGGGTATTGTGTGGACTCTGGTTATGTAATCTCATCTTGTACATGAATGTGTATATAGCCTTCCTCTTTCAGTCAAGGTGACTGCATTCCTAAGCCCCCTGGTGAATTTATACCCTATTTCACTTTTTAATATATTATCTCCTGTTTATTAAAAGCAGAGGCAGCAAATCGTTGTAGAATTTGCATCATGTTCTGTTAATCATTGTATAATCCTATGTAGGGTTTTTCATTTTCTATTCTATTCTATTCTATTCTATTCTATTCTATTCTATTCTATGAAATCTAAGTATTATATTATTGCTTACTGTGTTTGTTAATATTTAAAAATAATATCTGAATAAGGCGCTGTTGTGTGGTGTCAGTGTGTGCTGATTTGTGTTGAAGGATGGATGGTGTATTGTGTCTGCAAGAGGAATGCTGGCTGCTCTGTCATGATTTTCTTTGTGACAGATGCCGATAGTGTGTGTGTGAAAGTATAAGAGAAAGAGAGGCACAAACAGAAGAGAAATATCTGCTTATATGTCAATTGTACTATCCGTTGAATAATTCTCCTGCCTTACTGTCTTACTGTGCTGACTATGCATTATGCATTTAAAATGTTATTTAAATATATGAATTCATAATATTTGTATTTTATCTGTCTGTCTGTCTATCTGTCTGTCTGGTTTACAATCTAAAGTAGGAGTTTCAAACTCAGTTCCTGAAGGGCCATAGCTCTGCACAGTTTACCTTTTAACCCCAGTTAAGCACACTTGATGAAACAAATTGAGTCTTTTAGGCTTGTTTGAAACCTAAAGGTAAACCCCGGCTTGAACTGTGCGATTTTTAATAATCCTAAACGATTGTTGCATGTCAGACTGCAAAAATATGGCTCCCATGTCACACTGTGATTTTAGCTGTCATAATGTCAGACTGAACTGAACGACAATGAAAATGTGCCAAATACAGAAGAAATGTACATGTATTAGCTTTTAAAGTGACAAAAGCTCTTTACAACAAAAAGATACAATAAATCCCTTTTCTTGACAGAGTAAATAAAAAAGTCAGAATCTGCAAAGGCTAATTATGAGCTAAAAGCAAAACAAGGGAATAACTGGGTCCAATTTTGTTGACTTCATTAAGTCCTAATCTAATCGTCCCAGTGCTTAAAATAGCAATCAAATGTCTACAATTAACTTTATTTGTAAATTCTCTCATGACTCTGAAGAAAAAAACATTCAAGTATGAAATGCAAACAAACAAAACATAACACTCAGGTAACATAAGATGTAAGTGTAGAATAATAAAAATGTAAATAATACTACATACCTGATAAACTTGACTATCTTTTTAACCATCTGTCTATCTGCCTGTCTTTGTCTATTTATTCAACTTCACTTTCCACCTATGTTTATATTGCTCTCCTTTAGCATATTTTAGAGTATTGTCAGATGTCACACTGAATGACAAGTCAAATGAGTGGTTTTGTCAGTTCCCATCACACTGCATTATTCAGCGTTTTGGCATGGCTGTAAAATTAATCACCTCTTCTGTTCCTTTCATATCAGCATTACTGAGCCTTAAACTTAACATAATTTATTTTTAACCTCACAAAGAAATTACAAATGAATAAATTCCCACGTTTGAACTTAAATGTATTTTAAGAGAGAACACTTTGACATGCTTGCACAGTAAGCACAGGTCAAAAAAAGTAAGACCCAATGTGTGTAACCTGATATCCTGGTGTGTGTGTGCTGACAACGTTTTTCTAGTATACCATAATATAGTATTGAGGAGCTACTAAGTAAGTCAACACATTAAAGATCTAGATAAGCACTGATCTTTTAATTTTCATGTTCCCACACAGACTTGATTCAGGCAACCCAGGAATCCAATGTCAATATTCCTCAGATGGCCGATACCTTGTTTGAAAGAGCAGGAAATGCAAGCTGGATTGTGGTCTTCAAGGCTTTGGTCGCCACTCACCACCTGATGGTCCATGGCAATGAGGTGAGAAGTAAACTGTTGTTACCTGCAGTGGGGTAAACAACGTCGCAATATTATGATTAAAAATGATTATTATGAATCAAAGCATCAGAGGTATGGTTATGGAAAGTTGTTTGTGGTGCATATTGCTAAGCTAAATCCTTGGTGTGTGTACAGATGTGTGTATAAAATATGTTTTATGTTTATTTTGTCTTTGTTATATGTCTTTATTTTTTTTTAAGTTTCAGTATAGACATGTTATTCCAAAATTGAAATGACTACATTGGGTTAATCTCTATATAAGTTGCTATTTGAAATATATATTTAGTTTTCTACTATTATTTAACTGTGTAATAAGAGTTTGAATCAAGTTTTGCTCTACTAAATGCAGCCAGGTTGATCTGAAAAACTTTCATAATCTTTAATTAATCTTTTCAATAGATATGCACCGATATGAACATTTTGACAGATATGATTAGGCCTGTCATAATATCTATATTTTGTTGTACGATATATTTAAATATATTGTAATTTTTAGAGCCTTTTATGCAACTCTTTATATAATGCCAGAATGACAATATGATAGCATCACATTGTGGTTGGAAGTGGTATCGTCCTAACACCCCCACCCTCGCCCCTAAAGGCGCCCATGCGCATTGGAATCAGAATATGAAAACATATTCTAAGGAAATAAATAATAACAAATGTTAACAATGTTAAATAAAATGTTAGCCAATATAAAGACACATAAATACAAACCTTCATATAAAACTTTCTGAACCTGAATACACAAACAAAAAGCAACGTAACTGTAGAATATGGCTAGGCAATTAATCAAAAAGTTATCGAAATCGACGTTCACGACCAATAATCAATCAAATTTTTTCCAGGTTGATTTTTTTCAATTACTTTCCCTACCGCATGTTGAGTCGCGCCTCTCAAAAAAATGTAACTACTTGTTGCAATGATGATGATTGGTTAGATTGGTATTATTGATGAGTTTGGGCGGGGCTGAGAGAGAGGCGTGAGCCTGTTGAGCGTGTGTTTAAAGGCTGTTTCACACCGCAAGCGTCAGCAGCGCGTGAGCAGCGCGTGTTTTTTCGGCGTCCATGTTAACAGTTTAGAGCTTTCATACCGCACGCAGCAGCAGCGCGTCAGCACGAGGCGTGAGCGTCGCTGAAGCAGAAGTGCAGCGATAGTTTCGGCGCTGGGTCTATTTTTGCTGCGCTGCTCACACTCAATTAAAGTGACAGTGCATTGATAATGACCAAAACACATTGAATGACAGTAAAAAGTAGCAATTTTACCCAATAAATGCATTAATAATGTCAAATGATTTATATATAGTCAATCAAATGAACTTAAACGATTAAATAAATAACTTTTATTTAGGCCCGAACTACAAGACCAAATGTAAAACAATTTTAGTATCAGTTTTGCTTAAGTTGCACGCTATGTTTCAGGAGAGAGGAAATAGATTATGTAGGGGAGTTGTAGTCCATAGCGAAGTGTTTTGTGTGTAGTGTTGTTCGGCACGCATGCTGGATTATGTGAGCTCGCTGTGTTCTGTGCAGCTGAGCAGAGGAAGAAAGTTTTAATCGGCTTTGTTTTATGTTCACTCGAGTTATTCCGACCAGGAGCTGTTTGCACTGTGAACCTGACAACACGAAAATAAGTAAAAGAATGACATGCATTAATTACTTTTGTCCCTCTCATCCTCTGCACGAGCATGAATTAATAAGCTGTTATTCTGCTGCTGTACATCACTGAAGCGGAGAAAGTAACACTACTTTTATCATGTATAAATCTCATTATAACTATTTTGTATAAATATTATTATAACTAGGCCTACAGCAACCTGACGATCAAAAAACAAATGACATGATATCACAGGCGATTGTCTTCTGACTGTAGTAGACACTCATAGAGCTTGAGAAGCATACAGTACTGTTTGATCTATAATATTTGTAAAATAAAGATTTGCAGGTTAAAGAAACAGCATAGGAGGGATCTTCCGCAGGCCTTGGTGCAGATAAAAAGTTTAAAAAGTGTATTTGTATATAGAGAGACATAGGTAACTAGATAGAATAGACAGAGATAGGTTGATCTCTGCAGCAGCTGCCGAAAAGCTGCGCGCTGCAGACGCAGCTGGTGTGAAAGGCAAACGCCTGCGTGCTGCTTCTGCTCGACATACGCGCTGCGCACGCTCTGCTCACGCGCCGCTGACGCTTGCGGTGTGAAACAGGCGAAAAAGTGTCGAGTCTCATGGAGGAACTCCATATTGAGACTTTTGTTTTGTGTTTATCTTATGATTAAAGTTGTTGCACGTCTGACAGTTCCTGCTTCTGAATGAGCGAGTTTGAGCTACTTCTACATTAAGGTATTGTAAAAAAAAAAAAAAACTGAGAGAAAAAGCGGAGAAAGCATGCATTTTAAATATTACTTTAAATATTATTTACAAGATATAGAAGTACTAATTTATTTAGAAAAGATGCTGCTTATTTTCTACTTTTAACATGAAAATCATTTAAAAAGCTTAAAAAACATTCAAAAAGATATTTTGTTTAAAAAATTGCAAGTTATTTATTTTCACTTTTTTATAAAAAAAAAAGTGACTGTTGGTTTTAGGTAATGTGTTTAATTTCAGTGGTTCAACTTTGATGTTCAATAAAGAATCAAAGATAGTAAATAGTGTGTGTTTCCTTCAGTAATTTTAAAGTCAAGTAATGCACCTTTCATTCAGAAATCTTTCACTTGTAATATGTGGACAACTGAGCATATTTACTGCACAAAACCTGTCAGTGAACTATGATGGCAAAACAATTAAAATAAATAAAAATAATCGTTCATTAATTGTAATTGAGTTAAAATGTTCAATAAATCGAGATTTATATTTTAGGCCAAATTGCCCAGCCTTACTGTAGAACAATACAAGGCAGATAACGATAACAATAAAAATACACATTTGTCTGCTGATAGCGTTATGGCTTTCAATGTAATGAGCCACATTACTTTAAGACCTCAAACCTTTGAGCAGTAGTGTAGATGACAACAAGCCCCATTCTCTCTTAATAGGTAAAAGTATCAATTGTTGAAGTTGTTTATAAACAGTTCTTCACTAACATGAGACATAATTTCTATTTCAAGTCAGAATAGATTAAATGATTCACAAATTCAATTTAAAATATAGTCTAAAAAGGCCTTTTTTATTGATTCTGGCTTTGGCTGCAGACATTTGCGTCGCCGAAAGACTGCAGGCACTGCATAATATTTAACCATCTCAACAGCATTGCTAAAACAGTAAAACAAACAGCTGTGAAGACTTTAAACATTAAATTTTGCCATTTTTCCGAGAGGCTGATCTCCACAGCTGACCACCTATTGCACTCTAAGCTCTCTCTCTTCCACTTATCACCGTTATCACACCCATCCCACTCACAATAGGAGCAGAGACAGACAGGCGGGCAGATGCTCTCCAACACACACACACACACACACACACACACACACACACACACACACACACACACACACACACACACACACACACACACACACACACACACACACACATCTCTTTTTGAAAGCACAGTTTACTCTTTCAGTCAAGGCTGGTGCTGTGCAGTGACAGAGACATTGAAGAGTGAAAAGGCAGATGGCAATGGAAGGCAGAATGAGATACAGTGCGAGAAGAATGGATGATAAACTGAATGAGGGTGAAGAAGCTGGGGGCTCAAGGGGGAACTGATAGAAATTCAGAAATGGAGCTTGAAATGATAATCGAATAAATATGAGTACGTCCTAAAAAATCAGGTGACTAAAATGCAAGTGGTTAGGTGTCACTATGGGATAAAATTGCTGGAGGTTTGTAGAGAAGTTCTTGATGTTGTGAATTAATTAATTTGGTAACACTTTACAATAAGGTTCATTAGTTAATGCATTTACTAACATGAACTAATCATGAACAACACTTGTACAGCATTTATTAATCATAATTAAACATTTACTAATGCATTATTAACATCCAAGTCCATGCTTGTTAACATTAGTTAATGCACCATGAGTTAACAAACTAACAATGAACTACAGTATTTTCATTAACTAACGTTTACTAACATGAATAAATACGGTAGTAAATGTATTGTTCATTGTTTGTTCATGTTAGTAAATGCATTAATTAACATTAAATAATGAACCTTATTGTAAAGTGTGACCATTAATTCTCACACAAATATTTTAAGAATGCCATATATTATTGTACACTACTATTTGGAAACTTTGAGGTCTGGTCTGTTTAGTTTTAAGCTAGTTTTACTGTGAGTTGTCCTGCACTTTCTTACACAGACACTTTCTGTGTTGTATTCTATTCATTTTATATCGGAAGATCGCTATGTCTGTTTTCATTAACTAAACTTAACAGAGATTAATACATTTTGTAATAAATGTTTTGTTAATAATGTCTGTATTAGAACATTAGTACACTCAAAACAATGATTACTGCTGCTTTTTCAAACTACCTGTTTTAGATGAGCTGAAACAACACAATTCTTGTAATTTCTTCGGCTAATTTATTTGTTTATGTTCAGTTCACTTAAATTTGTAAACCATTGAGTTAAATTAAGTGTTTTGTGTTGGGACAACATGAAGGAATTGTGTTGGTCCAACTACCTGGTTAGGGGATGTGTAGTTTCCAGCACGCTTTGCATGGGATTGAATTAAGAGAAGAAAATGTTGACAATAAAAGTAATGTTAGGTGTTTAATAGAAATAAAAGTTATTTGAAATACTTGTTAGCATTTAATCTTCACTTTGGTTTGAAGATTTAGAAGAGTTATGAGAATATCACCTTGCAAAAGCACCCATGCTTTGGGTGTTGCAGCCTAATTAGCGAAATTAATTTTTAATTTTAAAATGAGCAAAAATGCAGTTTGTTGCTTTGCTCGGTGAGCAATAACTGTCCTAAATTTAACTGTATATGTAACTCACGAAATATGGTTAAAAAATTTTCTCTTTAAGTGAATTTAGGATAACTTAAAATAAAACTAAGAGACTTCGAAATGTACAACACATCATACATGCATGATAATATCAGATCTTTGAGATAAATAAAAATACAAATGTATTTAAATTTTTATTTGATAAAATCATGTTGCAGAGTAAATATTTTTTTAGTTGGTGCTAAACAAATTTATTGGATGTAAATCCTGCCCTCAATTAATAAGAGTTCATCCAATGAGTTATTTTTTTGTGTGTATAGTGTTACCCAAAAAGCATCTTGACATTTTAATGCTCTCTATTATAATTTATTCTGTTCTGTTCTGTTCTGTTCTGTTCTGTTCTGTTCTGTTCTGTTCTGTTCCGTTCTATTCTATTTTATTATATTCTATTGTAACCTGTTCTATTGTAAAGATATAATATTTTTGAAGTAGTATAGTTTTTTTTGGTAAATGTAAGATTTATAAGAACTCCAAATAAGATCTTAAAAGAACAGTTTTTTTTCATCCTTGTTTAATTAAAGCATTGGATTTTGAGAATGTTTATTTTTATTTCTTATATTTATTTATTTGTCAAATATTTCATTTGATAACTTCATGACCGGCTGTTGTTCTGGGACTGTGAGTGAATGAATGCATTGGCATTTGAACTAAAACAAGAATGATTTGTTCATCTTGTTTTGGTTAAAGCAGGTTTGCAAAGTTGTCTAAGACTAAAAGTGATGCATGTTGTTATTATGCAAAGTACAGTGTGTTGATAAAAGCTTTGCCTTCCATTCTCCTGAATATGCAATAAGGGAAAACATGTCATAACAGTACATAAACTCACCTGTTCCAATATGATAATTAAAGAAAGCTTTTCAGTTATGACTGAGACCTGTCAGACTGTTTTGTCTGAGGGAACATATTCTCCTGGTTATTTTGGTATTACGGATATTAAAGAAAAAAATGTGGTTAGACTGTTGTAGACCAATTGTGAATGAAGAAGTCAACAGAATGTGTAACACAAGGCTATGACACATGGATATTTGAAACGAGTAATAGTTTTGACCTAATGTTTAAAAGTGTTAGCTGCATCAGTATTGTCTCCCTGCAAGTCTATATATTGATCAGCTGACATCAGTTAAGAGCTGATTGGCACAACTGAAAAGAATCAACACATAGATATTATGTAATGCGGGTATATACAGTATATGTACTGGTATAGTATATATTACAGTTAATCACTCATATGGGCCGTGGAATGTGAGGAACGTTATCTCATTGTAATGAATATTTTCAAAACATTTCCTGTTCACTGCTCAATTTGTGATTGCCTATAATTTTTATTAAATGTGCGAGGCTGTATAAATGTTTGGAATGACCGCTTAATTTATTGCTTATATGTGGCAAGTGCACTGTTCTTTCTTCTGCCGTTATTTCCATATTGGATTTCACTCCCACTCCGAGCTTTAACGTGAGTTCTAAGTGATTGTAAGATGATTATATTGGGTTTGAACTCATTTGCTTCACTAAACTTCTAATCAGTTGCTGTTAGCATTTTTTGAAATATTGAGGGCAGTTTCAAAAATTATATATATATATGTATGTATATATATATATATATATATATATATATATATATATATATATATATATATATATATATATATGTGTGTGTGTGTGTGTGTGTGTGTGTGTGTGTGTGTGTGTGTGTGTGTATGTATGTATATATATTTTTTTTATTATGTTTATTATTATTTTTTTGCAAAATTTTAATGTAAAAAATTTTACATAAATTATACACACAATATGTGTACTTAAAATGTCATAATGAATGCATAATTTATAAATATATAATTATATTAATTTATTTATTTGTTTTTTATTTTATTTTATTTTTTCAGAGATTCATCCAGTACCTGGCTTCCAGGAACACCCTATTCAATCTTAGTAATTTTTTGGACAAAACTGGCTCTCATGGTAAGTATTATTTCGGGAAGATGAAAGCACTTTCAAACCAATCTTAATTGTTTACACTGCTCTTAAATAAGTAAATTTAGACAAGTTAAAATGTGAATATTTTTTGTATTCATTAAGGCTTGTTCTTTCAGGTTACGACATGTCGACGTTTATCAGGCGCTACAGCAGGTATCTAAACGAGAAGGCATTTGCCTACAGACAGATGGCCTTTGACTTTGGCCGAGTGAAGAAAGGGTAAATGAATCTTCACTACATGGCTGTACTCTGAGTTAACAAATGTGCTTAGTGCATTGGAGCGCTACCGAGCAGTAACAGATTTGAGTGGGATGCTGGGAAATCAAGGACAACCTCTAGTCACATAAAAGAGCCTTGTGATGCTTCTATTGAAAAGCAGTTATTTTCATTAGGTTCCCTGTTCCCTTGATACTACTGTGTATGTGTGTGTGTGTGTGCCCACAAGAGCTTTGATTAGTAAAATGGGGCATTACAGAATGCAAAATGCATTTTGGCAAACTTAGGCCTTGTACACAAAGTAAAGAATCTATAGATTATAAATTGACAAACTGCTTCATGCAAAACACATGGCAGATCATGGCTAACTATTCAAAAAGATTTAGCCATGTGAATAAAGGCTTTTTAAATTTTCCACATTTTTCGAGTGCCTTGGACTGATTCCTGTTGTTATTCAAAAAGTTGTTTGCTGATGTTTAGGTATGATTCAACAGTTTTTAAAAAACATATCCTTGTGACATTGCACAATAACTCATCACTATGTCCAATATATTTTGTATGTCTTAAAGCTTGTGAATCTATTGTGCCCAGTTTTCCTGACCCACAAACATTACAGTAACTGTGGTGTTGGACTGATATCAGGTTGTCCACGGGGTTTTAAACGAAAAAGCTTTTAATTATCTTCTTCACAATAACATTTGTAAGTTCTCCATGTGTTAGACCATATGTGGTGAGGACACTGACCTGGACAGACTGTTGTACATTTAGTTTATTATGGTTTTTAAAGCTTGTCAAAGAAAAGTTATATTAAAAAGGGTGTACACAAGAATGTAAACAAAACTAAGTAAAAATCCTTAAGTTATAAGTCTGAATTTCATTCATAATGGTTTTAAAAGGTCTTAAAAACTGTTACATTTGACTTGATGAAATCTACAGATACCCTGGATATACTCTTATCATTTTAACTCTTTTTGCTCCACTAAAGAAACAAAATTTTGAGCTTCAAATTGTTCAGAAAATAAAAGTAATTAATCATTTTGCATTAAACTCTTTATTGGAAGTCTTTCAAACAGTTATTATAGGCTTAGTTTAACTTCTATAGTACATATCTAACATTCATTTACAAGAGATTCATTCGTAACGTTGTTCTAATCAGTAATAAACACTTATGAACTCTTATTTTTTAGGCTCATGTATTGTGAAAATGCTGCACCATTTAAATGAATAAGACAAGAGAATAATCTACTTAAAACTTCATATGTAACAAATAAACTCACATGTAGCAACCCATTTCTACTGCTCATATATTTAATTCATAAAGATGACATTTATACTATTTTTGGCATACAAAAAGTACACTCGAATTGGAATTAAACTACTGGAGGGGCGAGTTCTTATGTTTACATTATTTTTCTGAACATTTTAAAGCTTTAAACATTTCAGTAGAAGAGCAAAATATTTTTCATGATTCATTAAAATACCTTCTTATAAATAAAAGTCTTATGTGTTTGAAACAACTTGAGGGTGAGTAAACAATAACTGAATTTACATAACACGCACATACCAAGAATCATGGCACATCTGAGATTCTTCTCTGTAATATTGTTCTTTTATAAATGACATTTTCTTAACTGTGAATATGTGTGCACGTGATTATTTTACAGTGCTGATGGTGTGATGAGAACAATGACTCCTGATAAGCTCTTGAAAGGCATGCCCACGCTGCAGAGTCAGATTGATGCTCTGCTGGAGTTTGATGTGAGTCTGCTCATTGTCATCATTACAGGCTCTATTTACACCTCATGCTGGCACAGTTAAAATTAGGACACAATTTTGTAATACACAAGACGTTTAAGGATATTTTGACAAATTGGACAGTGTGCCTTTTCATTCAGTCAATTTTGACAGCTGGGGACTTGCCTACTACTTCCTTGCTTTGTTATTTCAGGTTCATCCAAAAGATCTTGTCAATGGGGTGATCAATGCCGCCTTCCTGCTGCTCTTCAAGGATCTGATCAAGTTGTACGCCTGCTACAATGATGGCATCATTAATCTCCTAGGCAAGTTTTTGAAGTTTGTCATGTTGAAGTGGTTTTCGTGTCGTCTGATTTCACTGCATGACTTAATAATTTCATTGTTTGTGTTTAGAGAAATTTTTCCAGATGAAGAAAGGACAATGCAAAGATGCGTTGGAAATCTATAAAAGATTCTTGACACGAATGACCAGAGTGTCAGAGTTCCTGAAGATTGCTGAGGTGATGCATTTTATGTCTTTGTTTCAATTATAAATTAGCCGATAAAACAATTACATATACATGTATATAAAGCAATTATAAAAAGTATCTCATATGCACCCAAAAAAAGGATATTTGTTGTTTGATCAAACTACTTATTTAAAATGAGCAAAATGAACACAATCCATGAGGTTTTTTGGGACAACTTAATTGTTTTATGTTTATTCAACTTAAATATGTAACTTATGCCGAGTTCAGACTGCACGATTTTCAAAGTAGTCGTGTCACCGATGTTTTCACACTGCATGACTATCTGGGGTAGCATTTCGTCACTTCTTTGTTTACACTTCAAGATGGATCGCATGACTTTAGAATAGGAAGACAACTTTGTCTTGGTCCACAAACTACGTCTCACAACCAAACACATGCGAGAAGTGACTTGAAAACATTGCAAGGTCACGTGGTATATCTTTTGTTATTAACTACATAATGAGAAAGAAGCCTTTAGTGGGGTAGAAAATATACTTAATTTCCTCACCTGGTCTTAGGATTAAGGAAGGGAAATAGCCATCCTAAACTTTTTTCTTTTTCAACCCACTTGTGATATTTGCTCAGACATGTTAAACAGACACAGGTGCTCTTGACAAATTTCCGCTAGTTTTTCAACCATTGCTTGGGTCTGAATAGACCAAAAAGAAACCCTTTTAACTTCTCCCCCAACCTCCTGCTGGCCTGCAGATTCCCTTACTAGTGGATGCTGCTCTCTCATTAGCTGTAGGTGATCGCCGATGTTATTTCCAATCAGAACACATTTCATACGGCATGATTTAAATCGCAAACAGGTCCAGATATTTAGCATATTCATCTGCGGTTCTCTCAGATCGCGTCTTTGATAGTTCACACTGTGTGATTGCTACTCGCGTAAACGAGTACTGATATGCCTGTGATTTCAGGCATTTGTTGACAAAAACTGTTGGCGAGTCAAAATCGGGGCTAAAATCATGCAGTCTGAACTCGGCATTAATTGATTTGTGTTGAGAGAATATGACTGAATTGTGTGGAACCCACCATTTTTCACAGTGAAATAATCCTTTTTTATCTTAACAGCAAGTGGGAATTGACAAAAATGATATTCCAGAGCTTACGCAGGTAAGACTTCTTTAAAGCAGCATTTTCCGCCTTTTCTGTTCATTTCTCATGAAGCCAACACGGTTCACATTCGTACTAACATAGCATGTCAGTGTTGTGGTGTTGTTTAAACATGTGTTGCATGTGTCATAGCTTTCAAATTCCAGCCGTTTTAGTCAGTCGAGGGGTTGTTATCATTGGGCCAATCATTGATATCCATGCACTACACTAAGAGGTCATTCTTCTCTCATGACTGGGCATTCGTCAAGAGGGATGTTTGCTCCATGGATCCATTCTGTCCCGTGCCTATTGGCTGACTGACAGATTTTGTACCTATCTTCTTATTTCAGCGGTGCAGAATGATCACACAGGCTGAGAGTGTGAGTAGCGTGTGGTGCTTTCCACTTTTGGGAATCCTGCAGCTCAGGAGAGAGCAAAAGTCAATCCTCATTAGCGCTCATTAAATAAACTGCACACCAAATCTCATTTCAGAGCGAACTTGGATGTGACTGAAGGATCATGAGCAGAGTAGCAGCGATGCTTGCTGTCTGAGACGAGAATTTAAGCTGCAGCCACATTTGCATCCCAGAAAAGCTGAAGAATTGCTAAGAACAGAGTTTCCGCAATCATTTGGACCATTTTAAGCAATTACTTCCTTATGGATTGTTTAACTGAGTTGTGCCAGCATGAAAAGAACAGGCTGTTCCATGAATATGCAGCACTTTTGTGACCTTTCACTTTTTATGATCAGAAGTACAAGTATCATGTTTTTTTTTTGAAGTGTTATTAAATTTGGTGTTGGGAACAGTTTGGTAAATTTGATGCAAACAAGCATAGCTGTAATTTTCTCAGTCAGAATATGTCCACAAAAAATTCTCCCCACAAGACAGATTAGAAATGAAAAGATGAATGGTCTTCAGCTTGCCTTTCTTTATGATTTCTTTATATACTGTATATTAAACACACATGCAGCACTGAATTTTATACTAATATTATAAATTATAAACGCCCAGCAGTTACAGCATGTCAATATGAAGTCAGTTGACGTTGTACCCCAATGTTGTGGGGACGTTGCATTTTGTTTGGAAATGTCCAATGTCCAACCTAAAATCAACCAAATATCAATGTCTAATAATGCTACAGCTTAACGTTGTGTGGACGTTACAACTTTGACGTTTATCAGATGTTTATCAAACATTGGATTTTGGTCACCTTTAAACACAACCTAAAGACAACCAAATATCAACGTCATTTGACGTCATTATTGGACATCAAAATAGCGTTGTCATGTTAGTTACATGACGTCAAGACCTAAATCTCACCTAATATTAACGTCTTATGACATTGTGAGCCTACTGGGTGTATAAACTCATAATTAAGTTATTATTAACTTTTAAATGTCTTGCTTCTAGTTCTAGTTGACATGACAACTGCTGTTTATTACAGTTAAAGCAGTTTAATACTATATATGAAACTATGAAATAGGAAGCTTTATTATGAATACTTTTAAACTTTTGCTATTGTAATTGTTTAATTTCTTTTTAAAAAGACAGTGTTTTTGTTCTTTATTCATGGAAAATGCCAACACCTTTTGAAAGCATAGTTATATTCGACACGGTATGGTTGTGGAAGCTCTGTTATGACATTAGGAGAGTTTTTCATGCTGGCAGAAACAGGGAGGCTTGCTCTGAAAGCATGCTGTGCGTCATGTCAGGGCAGGATGGTTGCCTTTTACAGATACTCTGGATCAGCTGCGGAGTTCAGGACGAGCTGGAGGGAGACGTGCATGACTGCCTGGGTACTGGTTTTGGCAGTGGTTGTAATTGGGTTTTGGCCTGGGATGCATAGCCGTGTAACTCAACAAATTTGATTCATTTCCACAGGATGTATTAATGCTCTCACACCATTTATTTCTTGCTTTTCACTTAAATGCTATTTAAAGGACTCAAAGAGATAGTTTAACCCAAAATAAAAAAAATGCTCACTATGTACTCACCGTCAAGTGATTTCAAATGTTTATGGGTGTCTTTTTTTTGTCAAACACAAAAGACATTTTGAAGAACGTTAGACACTAAGACAAAAAAAGAAGACATTTGTAACTATTGACGTTCATAGTAAGAAAAACAAATACTATTGAATTCAATGGAAGTTATCATTTCCAAAATTTTTCAAAATAGCTTATTTTGTTCTTAACAACTCAAATAGATTTGTGAACATTAAAGGGTGAGTCAACGATGACAGAAATTTCAGTTTTGGTTGAACTATCTCTTCAAGTAAATTGATACCTGCATTTTGCAAGTTGATAAATCATAAATCTTTGCATAGTTGTGCATATTGCAGTATACACCACCAAACAGAATTGTTAAATTGCAGACTCTTTATGATGAACGCATGCTGAAATATGAGTTTAAATAAAGAATTTCCTTGTTTCTATTCATTAATCTCAGACTTGATGCAACTCTCACTGTAATTAGAATGTTTTAAATCACTCTGTTAAGTATTTGAGTCACACCAAACATTTTTCAAACAAGCTAAAGAAGCACTAGAGTATTTTATAAGATTTAACTGCACACATTTTAACAGCAAACAGTTTAAGGGTCACTGTTTTCTACGTTGATGAGCAAATAGTTATTAATGGACTAATTGCATGCAAATTAATCTTCATTATGAGTGTGTAAGTGTGTGTATAAAACCGAGAGAATTGAAGAAGAGATGAAGAATGGTGAGGGTTCGCCTGAGGTTTTGTGTAATGTTGTTTTTGACCAGCGCTTCAGCTCAATTCCCAATTCTCAGAGCCACTAATCTTTCTGATAGGACCCTGGTGTAATTGCCCTGAAGGATTGGTTTAACTGCCACTGCAGGAATTACTGTGTGTATTATCACACACTATATTGATTAACAGCTTAAGACATGTCATGTATATTCATAATCTTTTAGAGAACATGATTCTGATTGGTCGGATGCACTAACTGGGAAACAGATTTATTTTTTAATACGTGTTATATCAAACCAAATCAATCAGACAAATACAAATCAATGTTTTGCTGAAATCAATGAGCTAGATGTCACTGTTTGAGTAATGTTGCAAGAATATTATTGTGAGAATATTTTGAAAGAGTTTTCGAATAGTCTCTTAAATTTGCCCATAATTTTGAGTATTTTTGATTTGTTTGGCCTATTTAGCTGTAACTGCATGACATTTTTTACCCATGAGGTACACCCACCTGCGATTATGTGGCATGTCTAACCAATAATGTGCTCTGAATCTCTCTGTTGTGCCTGAATGCATGAGTGAGCTTGCTGCAGTGCATTGTGGGCCCCACTGAGACTAAAGCATTGTGCTCTGCATCCAAACCAGTGGGGAGAACTCTTTAAAAACCTTACCTAAACGAGTTGGTAACACTTTGGATCTGAGAATATTTATACAATTTCTTATCGGCATGCATATTACTAGCATATGTCCATTCGTACTTTAAAAAGCACATTTAATGCATGAGAGTCATTTAGATTGTTTAATCCTCATAGCTCATATCCACTACAGCCTTACCAACAATAAGGAGTAAGAGTTTATTAAGAAAAAAATACACTTTTTTTTGTTGTAAATTCTAAAGTCTAAAGTGTTAGTAATAATGAACTGGTATATACAGTATTTACATTTATTGAACATTAGTTGTTTTTAGATAGACTCTCTAGACTCTACTAGAGTGATCTGTTTTTTCCTCTAGATGTCTTTATTTAAAATGAGCAGCTTGTCTTCATTCTGAAACATTCTTTGGTAGGTCGCTTAAACAATGCATTGTTTTGTGACTTTGTAGGCCCCTGAGAGTCTTCTGGAATCTCTGGAGACACATCTTAACACGCTCGAGGGGAAAAAAGTGTAAGTTGTTAAAGTCTATTAAATAGCATTGGGTGATAAATGAAGTCTCTGTTGTCTACTGTTAATAAATGTCTACTTTTATTATTAAGAGTAATATTATTCCTCCTTTCCTTATTTTAACAGTGACGAGTAAGTATTTTTAAATAACGTTTGTCAGAATTCACTTGTATGTGAACATGATTAAATTTGTGTACTGTAATGGTGGTTTTGTCATCTTTGTGGTGTTCGCAGTTCTATAGACTGATGGTTGAACTTTTCATTTTCAGCATTTTAAAATGCTGACGTGTTCCCTCTTTCTATAGAATGGATTCTTTGTGGTCAAGTTTTATAATTAAGTTCCCTCTGTGCGAACTGAACCAGACTGAACTTAACGTAATAACAGTGGCAGCCCAGAATTGATCGATTGCTCAATATGAATTGATCGATTTTAGGTTCTTTTCATTTCCATGTCATGCGACTTGCATTGTAACTGAATACCTCATGTTTCCCAATGCATGCCAGATGTGGATATTAAATGAATTTTAAATAATAATTTGGAATTGTATAACTTAGATTTACTTTGGGTTGTTTATACTTTCTAGAAAACCTTGAAAAGAGTTGCAGTACAGTAGTGTTTTGTTTTCAATTATTGCATAATGCCTGCTTGCTGTTTGAAAACTATCCCCCATGCCATGAATTGTAACACTTTCAGCATTTAACTTTGGAGTATGATTATTTCTCAGTTATTTCAAACGGTATTCATATTCTTGACTTTTTCCACCACCAGGTCACCAACTAAGGTGAGTAATTTGAAACTACAGATTTTTAATGTTTAATTATGCTGTGTAAAATTTTCATTCAAGTATTAGGTTGGTAAGAATAAATTTATGTTAATTAATTTTTTTCAAGTCTCTCTTTCTTAAACTGCGCACAGTATTTAGTTAATTTAAATTACAGAGAAAGCAATAGTTTTAATAGTTTTTCCCATTTTATTCTTTTAAAATGGGATTTGTTACTGTGATGGCGAAGTTGAATTTTTAGAAGGTATCGGTATCCCATGATCATTTAGAAATTATTTTAATATTTTGTATTGATGCTGAAGAAACATGTCTTTTATATCAATGTAGAAAACTGTTCTGCTACCTAATATTTTTGTGTTTATTTATGTTCTTTCAGCATTGATCTATACAGACTTCAAAAGAACAGTTAGTTTTATTGATTACATTTTAGTGTTTACTGTTAGTATTTCATCAATCAAATGGATTCCAGTCAAATAAAAATACAAAGTTTTTTTTTTTTTCATTTTTGCTCTCAATCTATAGTGAATGGTAACATAATACTACACACTGTTATGAGCCTGTATCCATGTAATTGTATTATAAATTAACTTTAAATGCATCATTTTACATATAGAAAGGATCTCCAACAAATAATGGCACACCTGCTGGTACCCCTGCAAAAAGCGCAGAGCCCAGAGCTGCAGTTACTGAGCCTGCAGCATCAGAGCCCACAAAAGCAGCACCGGCCAAAACCACCGTCAAGTATGTTCAAAAATGATATAATACATGCATAAAAACAAGAGCTTTCTTTATGTGCATAACTTTATGTTGTTGTTTTCTCTTTACAGCAGCGGCTTTAATGATCTGGTGGATTTTGATCTGTTGGCTCCAACTGCAGGTGCTTCAGCAGCTCCCACTGCATCATGGGGAGGTGAGCTAAGGTTATTTGATTCTGCAGGGTCACCACCAGCTATGTTTCATGTGCAAAACTGGAATATTGCATAAAACATTTGCAAATTAAGAACCGTTTCTGTCCAATGAGTCACTTTCTAAAGTGGAAGTTGAAATGAAATTTGCTGCTGTAGGAGAAACCACTGTGTGCTGTTTTTCTTATTTAATAAATGACTTGCATCACAGATGCTGAAGCGAAACACAATACGACTGTGAATGTAATGAACTTCTAAAATAAAAATAGCTTTGCTGCATTCAATTTTTGAATTTGGATGACAAACAGTTGTTGATCACACTTTTTAGCGACCAACCAAAGCCTTATTGCTTTGGTAAAGATCTTTGCAGTGGTTTGCACTGTCGCCTCACATCAAGAAGGTTGCTGATTCGAGTCCAATTGGCATGTGTGTGGAGTGTGCATGTTCTCCCTGTGTTTGCGTGGGTTTCCTCCAGGTGCTCCGGTTTCCCCACAATCCAAAAAAATGCTCTTGAATTGGGTAAAAAAAAAAAATTGGCCTTAGTTTATGAGTGTGTGTGTGTGGATGTGAGAGTGTTTGGGTGTTTCCCAGTTCTGGGTTGCAGATGGAAGGGCATCCGCTGCGTAAACCATATGCTGGAATAGTTGGCGGTTCAATCCGATGTTGTGACGCCTGATAAATAGGGGACTAAGCCGAAGGAAAATGAATGAATGAAGATCTTAGCACACACACATGCACACATACATACACACCCACACACACACACAGACACACACACACAGTAGACACAATATTTGGGCTTTAGGTTGTTATCTGTGTGTTTATAATCCTCGTCATCATAATTTATTGGTTGATTCATTGGCCATCCTTGCAAGAACCATTTTTCTACCAAAATTAGGCCAGTTAGGGGAGTATGTATTGAGTGTGCTTTCTAATGTGTTATAATGACAGACTAATGGGACGTGTCCTTTCCTCTCCGCTGTTTTGCCCAAGCTTGTCAAGCCCCAGTTGTAAACTGCAATTGCTTTAAAAGAAAAAAATCTCCAAGTGGGAGCTGCTGATCCTGGGGAGGAATCAAACATCTGTTTACCTCTAATACACTGTTCCTCTTTTCTTCCTCATGACGCTCCATTTCTTCCTGGGTGTTTTTCGGCTTTGGTTTCAGATCTGCTTGGTGGTGGTGAGTAGAGAGGATTTTTTGCATCCATACACTTGAACATGCTAATCCAGTTTGCAAGCCCTAAAAAGGGCTCATGTCCAAATTCAAAAATCTCAAAATCCAAATAAATCTTTTTATACCTGCCTGTTTTGTTCTGCTCGTTCACTTGCAAAACTTTAGCATTTCTCTAGATACCTTTTTTATGGAAAACTTTAGTGATGAAAATAATATTGAGTGGGAGGTAAAACTATATTTCATGTAATTTCATAGACACTTTACATATAGTTTTGCTGGTAAACTTGATAAATATCAGTAGAATGGAGTGACTGCATTCATTGTAGAATCCAAATCGTTTGCCAGTGAATGCAAAGTTTTTTAGGGAAACAACATGCTTTTCGAGAATGCAAAACTCATTGTAATCTAACATTTGTCCATTTAAAGACTCTAAAAACTTTAACCTTTAAACTTTTAAAATCGTTTTAAACTTTGAAGGGAGAATTTCCACAAGCATTCTGTTGTTGAAATTCTCTTTTTATCCAGCTGTAGCTTGATTCAGTCATATTGCTAAAGCCTCTCCTCTTGAGCTTTCTTCATTCTGTCTGCATCTCTTCTGGCTTTTCTCTCTCTCTCTCTCTCTCTCTCTCTCTCTCTCTCTCTATCTCTCTCTCTCTCTCTCTCTCTCTCTCTCTCTCACTCACTCTCTCTGCTGCTCCTCTGTCTTTTTGAATGCTGTGGTTTGGCTGCAGACTCTCTGGCCGCTCCTGCCTCTGCTAGCTCTGAAGCGCCACTCTCTGAGGCTGAATCTGCCTCCGCAGCCGCTGCTACTGAACCAGCAGCTGATGCCATCTCTGCCCCAGCTGCTGCCTCGCTGCCAGTGCCCACCTCCACTGCCACCACCTCAGATATGGATCTGTTTGGAGGTCAGTCAGGTCCTCTCAAGGTTCGCAATCCTGGAAAATTCCATGAATTGAATTGTAAATCACTGCTTGGTAAATGGTCACTTTGGGTACATGGATTGTTACTAGTTTTGTTTGAAGTCACTCAGATGGCACATTTTGACATTTAAGCAAGGTATGGGTACAACCTGTCAATAACTGAAGATTTAAGTACATATTTTGAATCGCTAAGAAACTTTTTGTGTATTTCTGTTGTGTACATGTAAACTATTACGTAAGTTAAACCTAATTAGTTCAATCAAATGGGAAAAATACAAGCATGAAAGTTTAACCAAAGGCAGAAATTGACAGAGTATTGCTTAGAATTAGCTTGAGATAAGCTTGCTCGCATGGATGCTTTTCAGTAATTACGGTTCTTAAAGCAGACATTTCACTGTGAACTTATCTTGATGGTACAAGGTCAATGGCAGGAAACATCAGTCTAGCTCGAATCAAATGTGATGGGTGCCTTGCACAGAAATAGTTAACTTCTATTAAAGACGATATCAATTCTGAGTCATACACCTTGTTTTGCACCGCTGTGCAGTCTGTTGATTTAATATTGCTCTAATTAAATCAACATTTATTACATTAAAACACCCCAAGCTTGTTTTTTTCTTTCTCATTATCACAATAACGAGTCTTGATGGGTTTTACAATGTTAAAAACCACAAAATTCAACATTACCCAGCATTAGTTAGCAGAAGCCATGCTCGTAAAACCAAACACTTTTGTTGGTCATGCTGGCGTTGACAGGCTCATCCTCCTTAGTGTTTGTGGACACATTGAAATGAACTGTATATAACCCAAGCTGCTTGGGTTGTATAGAGTGTTTCTGTTCACCTGTAAGCACTTACATTGAAATCTTTGCCTCTTCATCTCCCTGTTTCTTTTTCTCCGCTGGGTTGTGTTGGTCTGGTTTTGGTTTGGTCCAGACGCATTTGCCCCCTCTCCTGGCGATGGTCCAAGCGAGGGTTTTGCTCCAGCTGCTGCTGCCGATGCATGTGCCGGATCTGGTGGGTGCTCATTCATACACAAGATCCTTTAGCACCCTGCTCTTCATTAATCTTTGTGTGTGTGTGTGTGTGTTGGATGTGAATGTATGTGGATGATTACCATATATAAGGCCTTTAAATGGATGTATGGATGAATGAAAACATGAAATCCACTAGTTATTAAGATCAGCGGTTTTAATTGTGTGTGTGTGTGTGTATGGGACAGAGTGCATGCAAAGCAGTTCTAAATTAGCTTTGCTTCAGTTATGAAACCCTGCTTTTGCCCACGTTACAGCGAGTTCATTTGATCATGACCTGCCTAAGCATGTACAATGTTTCCTGCAGGCATAATTGATAATTTGTCTTCGGATAAAGCAGAAAATCATTTTGATCACTTTTTTTGTCTTGTTGTATCGTAGAAATATGCACACATCCTTAAAATATTACAACAGGACATAAAATGAACACTAGTTAAGCACAATTGATAAGTATTCTACTTAAATCCGTACTTAATAAGTCTAGTAAATACAGATAAACAAAGTAATTTAAAGTGTAGATTTGAAGAATTTATATTTTTAAAGATGTACAATATATCAAATTCTAGATATATTGTCTGATGACAGGTATTAATAAAATAAGCCATGTTGCTTCTTAAGATTTTTTAAGGATGTTTAGATGCAACAAAACAAAATTGCATAAGAAAATGAGTTTTTCCTTTACTTTCTGCCTTGTGAACCTCACTAATAATTTAGCTGCACAAATTAATCTGACTTTGATTTCTCTTACAGCTTATGGTTTTCATTATAACATATTCATTATAATCTAACCTAACTTTACTTAAAACTGATGTTACTAGTTTTATTAGAGAAATGCAGCTACAGAGTCATATTGTGTTAAGGTTGTATTTAATCTTACTTAATATGTGCCTATATGGTATTATTAACTGAGCTCTGCTTCCACAGACTGTATGTCCTTGTTTTGTTTGCCTGAAATTTGGTATTTATATTGCTAATGTTATATCTATTGACAGCAAGCATCCGGGGTATGAACTGTATAACTGTGCAAAATAGAATGTTCTTTTCAAGAATGTTTATTTAATAATAATAATCATTTACTTTTATATAGCACCTCTAAAACTTAATTGTCAAAGCGCTTCACACAAAAAAAGATTCAGATAAAAAAACGTTGAGTAGCAGTTAAATTGAAACATTCAAAATAAAACATTTAATGCATTTAACTGGGGATGCACCAAAATGTTTCATCCAAAAAATTACCATTGGCACAATTAGGCTGTTCAGCATTAGTTGGTTTAGCATAATGCATTAGCATAAGTCTAGGGCTGGGTGACAATATTGATTTCTGTATTTTAAGTGATATTAATATAGGTTGTTAAATATTTTCTTAGTCTTTTAGTCTGTGTGGCTTCCATTTATGAAAACATTCAGTAATAGCAATAACTTTGCATTGCTACTTTTTTATATGAAACAAGGTTTTCATTTTCAAATTTTGCCAATTTCATCACAAAATGCAAAAATTAAGCTTTTATATGGCATGACAGATCATTTGCTGATTACAGCACTACTACAGACTACTATTTAAAGTACAAAACAAAACAAAAATAACAATCAGAAGATTTATTGAATGCTAAAGAACTATATATTGAAAGATCTGATGTTAATGCTTTTTGGAAAGAAGAATTATGTGTCTGTTTCAGCCCAGAAGTTTCATTTTGGTGCATCACTATTTTTAACAGCTTTTTAGTCAGTCCTGTGGTTGCAGTACTACAGTTAATGATGTGCTAAAATAAGCAATTGTAAGGTAAAATTCATCCCCTCTTTTTCCTGGACTTCAGCGCTCTTGAAGTGATATGCTTTTCAGTTTTCTTTTTTTCCGTTTGCAGTGTTTGTTACTTAACAAACCTTCCCCATTCCATTTTCACCCCCCACTCCTCCCCAATAAAGACCCCTGGGCCACGTCCGAGGGCAGTGCCAGTATTGCCCCAGAGCTGGACCTCTTTGCCATGAAGCCGGTAGAGAGTGTCAGTGTCGCAGCTGCAGCATCCCCTACCAGTGCCGGGCCGGTTATCTCACCAACAGAGGCCCCTGAAACCCTCTCTCCTGCCACCAACACCACCACAACCACCTCCACCACCACCACCGTCACCGCATCTGCTACAGCTGAGCCCGCGGCCCCGCCAACACTAGACCTGTTTAGTGGTAATGTCTCCGCTGCAGTTCTGCTTCTGTCTTGCTTTAATCTGCATTATGACGATATTAACTTGCTACGCTAGTTCCCCAACATTATTAAAATGCTCTTCGTTTGATTCCTCTCATTTAGAGTTCTGTTTATTTTTTGGTCATTCTGATTTGTGAATTGTGAGCTTAACCACCTTTTCAGCACAAAAAAAAGTGATCAGAATATAAATATACATGTACACTCCCTTACAAAACATGGATCTAGCATGCTTTTTGTCATAAATTATTATAATATAATTTTGTTAATATCAGTGTTTTATTGTCATCTTTAAATTGTATACATTAAATGAATACTCAAACATGTTTTCTATTTCAGGTTTTTAAACTTTATGCAATCATTTATTTTTTAAATTAACATTTTTTTAATGGTAATGTACACTCACTGGTCACTTTATTAGGTACAGCTTACTAGTACCGGGTTGGACCCACTTTTGCTTTCAGAACTGCCTTAATCGTTCGTCACATAGATTTATCATGGTACTGGAAATGTTCCTCAGAGTTTTTTGTCAGTATTGACGTGATATTATCATGCAGTTGCTGCAGATTTGTTGGTTGCACATCCATGATGCGAATCTCCAATTCCACCACATCTCAAAGGTGCTTTATTTGATTGAGGTCTGGTGACTGTGGAGGCCATTTGAGTACAGTGACCTCATTATCATGTTCAAGAAATCAGTCTGAGATGATTCACGCTTTATGACATGGGTGTTATCCTACTGGAAGTAGCCATTAGATGATAGATACACTGTGGTCATAAAGGGATGGACATGGTCAGCAGCAATACTCAGGTAGGCTGTGGCTTTGACACGATGCTTAATTGGTACTATTGGGCCCAAAGAGTGCCAAGAAAATATCCCCCACACTATTACACCACCATCACTAGCCTGAACCATTGATACAAGGCAGGATGCTTTTATGCTGTTAACACCAAATTCTGACCCTACCATCCGAATGACACAGTAGAAATTGATACTCATCAGACCAGGCAATGTTTTTCCAATCTTTTATTGTCCAATTTTGGTGAACCTGTGTAGTTTCAATTTCCTGTTCTTAGCTGACAGGAGTGGCATACCTCGGTTGTAACGAGTGCTTTTTTGAGTTACTGTTGCCTTCTTATCAGCTGGAACCAGTCTGGCCCTTCTCCTCTGACCTCTGGCATCAACAACGCATTTGCGCCTACAGAGGTGCCAGTCACTATTTTGTCTTTTTCTGACCATTCTCAGTAAATCCTGGCACAACAGAGATGGTTGTGCATGAAAATCCCAGTAGATCAGCAGTTTCTGAATTACTCAGACCGGTCTTTCTGGCATCAACAACCATGCCGCTTTCAAAGTCCCTTAAATCACCTTATTCTCATACTTGGTTTGAACTGCAGCAGATCTTCTTGACCGTGTCTACATGCCTAAATGCATTGAGCTGCTGCCATGTGATTGGCTGTTAACAAGCAGTTGGACAGGTGTACGTAACAAAAGTGGCCAGTGAGTGTAAATACTGTACTATTTTTTCAAGAGAACTGTACTGTTCATCAAGAGAGGTGGTCAATGTCACTGATTCACATTTGGCCTCTAAAAATTGCACTGCAATCTTTCAAGAATCAGCATTTGCAGTGACTGCAGTTTGTTCTGCAATCAATCATTTTCTGGCTGTTTCTCACAATCTGAATGCTGTAGTTTGCACTGACATTAACTGAATAGTCTTCTATGCTACTTGTTCATACTGATGATGGAGGAAAAAAACACAAGTAAAACGAAATGTTTTCTTGTCTAAATGATGTTTCCTCTCTTGAAGCTGTCATGTTGTGCACTGAATAGAAGCGTAATGCATCTGTGTTCCTTGTTTATAGATATGTTTGATTCAATGCCTGAGCAAAGCTCCTCCACAGAGCCCAAAGCAAGCACACCTAGCGTAGACCTGTTTGGTGCAGGTACAGGAGCTGATCCCCGTTCTTCTGTTCAACGTCTCGTCTCTTCAACTGTAGTCTCATCTTTGTTTTCACCTGTTTTTTGGCCCTCTCCGTCTTGGTTTGTCCCCATAGTGGAACGTGACCTTTGTGCATGTTTGCGCACAACTGTGTGTCCTTGCTGTGTTTCTGATTTCTCTTGTCTTACATTTACTCCTTTATTTCTTCTGGCTTTGCTCTGGTCTGGAAGATCTTCCTGCTGTTTCACGTGGACCCTCACCTTTACCTGAAACCAATGTGACCGGAGATCTCTTGTCCGGTGAGTGACTAATGATTGACTCTCTTCTCTTTGCATTTTTACTGTCAATTATTATATTATCTTTTATAATTAATATATAAATCAAGTCTATTTTTTTATTATTAATATTAAATACTTTATTGCTTGTAGTAACTAGTGCTGCACAAATCTGTAATCTGTAAAATCTAAAATAAAGGTTAATATGATAAGCCTATTATTGATTCATTCATTTTATTGTCGGCTTAGTCCCTTTATTAATCCGGGGTCGCCACAGCGGAGTGAACCGCCAAGTTATCCAGCATGTTTTTACACAGCGGATGCCATTCCAGCCGCAACCCAACTCTGGGAAACATCCACACACACACATTCACTCATACACTACAGACAACTTACCCTTCGCAAATGAACCTGTACCGCATGTCTTTGGAATGTGGGGAAAACCGGAGCACCCGGAGGAAACCCACGCGAATGCAGGGAGAACATGCAAACTCCACACAGAAACACTAACTGAGCCGAGGTTCAAACCAGCGACCCAGCGACCTTCTTGCTGTGAGGCGACAGCACTACCTAATGTTATACTGACACAGTAAACATTTATTTTTATGCACGACACTTTGTGTTCGCTATGAAAGAAAAAAAAAGCATATCAAATGTTTGTCGTAATCATAACTCTAAAATGCCATATGATCATTTAACTGATATGCACACAGGTTTCACTTTCACTTCCGAGTGCGGCTCATGACTGCAGTCACTGTGAGAAAAAAGCACTTGCATGCAAATCAAACCTCCCGCACGGCCCTCAAACGATTGCTCTGTGCAACAAACTGAACGTTATTTACAACTTCATTACCTGTTATTCACAGCCTATGCAGGTTGTGTTCACTAAAGTTATCATCATGCGTGCAAGCGCGCATTCACTGTAGTAAACAAACAGCTCGCGGTCAGCTCACGTGTGAATTCGCGGCCATGAATACGTCATTACATGAAGACAGAAATGACATTTTTGGGTGAATTATACCTTATAAATACAGTATGTGACACTTTTAACGCCATTTGAAGATGTCAATGTTGCTATGAAGACTTTTATGACTGCCTTGCTTCTCTCCTGACCTTGAAAATAAAATTGGCTGAATTGTAGAAAAGCTGAATTAAGATCGTGTGTAGGGTCGGATCGAGATCGTGATCTTTTTCGATTTATTGTGCAGCCCTAGTAATAACCGAAATTATTATATTTATGAATACATTTCATAATAACAATAATAATATAATTCATAAGAATAGCAGTAATAATTAACTAAAAGAAAGAACATGAAAAAAAAAAACTACTGAATGGCAAAAACATCAGTTGTATAATTCTGAAGTGCATTTTATTAGTACTACTATTAGTGGAAGTAGTAGTAGTAAACCACATCACACATAATATTATTAATAGAAAGAGAAAAGAAAAACAGATGCCAGTGTTGATGAGTATATCAAAATTATTAACATTATTGTTATGACTACTTAAACCATATCTTGATTAATTGCACTCCAAGCAGCCCATCACACTTATTGAAATAAAATAAAACTGCTAATTCCAGCAGTCATATTCTCTTTCTTTCCCATTTAGACTCATTTGTTGCTCCAGCTGTCGCCCCAGTGGTTCCTGCACCAGCAGCTCCAGCTGCTCCTGTCTCTCCTCCTAAAGCTGAGCCTGGACCTGTGCTGAACCTCCTTGGTGTGTCTAAACTCCCCCATACAAAACACTCATCTGGAAAAACAGAGAAAGTGCATGAACTTAGAGATTGTCATAATCAAAGCCTTCCACTGCAGAATAACTTAGGGAGTCATGATCATTTTTTTTCCAACTGATTGCACAACATTTCTGCAAAGCTTGTTGAAAGAGGTTATGAACAGTTTTATTTGTTTTAATTTCTGACATCTGGCATACAATGTTGAAAAGGTTTTTACATCAAATAGCATCATATGTTATAAGTATTAAGTTATTTTCTGTCCTGTTTAGACCTCCCTTGTTGGAACACTGTTTGATTAGAAGTGGCAGATTGAAGATGAAACACCCACAGGCATAATTAGTTAAAAATGTTAAACTTTTACATTTTTCCTATTTGATTACTGCGACAAGAAAGATTTGTGTCCACCGATGTAAACTTCAGCATTTTTCATAGCCTACATTCTTCACAAACGTACACTACAGTGATTTAGGCTAAAATGCAAAAATACTTCCTAAAAAAGCAAACAATATATACGGTATTAATAGACAAAGCAATACTGATGTAGCAGAAGCCAGCTAGTGAAGTGCTGTGCAGGTAAACCTCACTCCTCTGACCTTTAGATGTGCTTCAGCAACAGATGCTAGATGTCCTTGTTAGAGCAACCGACTCCCATGTGGAAGGTTGCCGGTTCGATCCCGGCTCGTAGTGAGTTGGGTGGTGTAGGACCAGCAGGGTTACACTGATAATGTGATTAAAAAAAGAGTTCCTTATACTTGTGTTTTGCGACATTACCGTCAGATCCAGTGTCGTTGGCATAACAACATCTTTTGAAAGTCTTGCATCAAATAGTGGCTTTTTTATAAACAAATCTGCTGTACAATGAACAAAGAAACAATTTCTTACTGGCATGGTCTGAAACTTTATTAAAAAATACGGTTCTTTCCCTTTTTTCTAATGTTGGGGTTAGAAAGCAGGCAACACAAAGACGATGGCACTGCACAGAATCTTGTTGTCTTTGTTATATTTTTATTCTTTGCCTCTCTTGCCTCTCCTTTCTACTAGTGTGAATTTGGTTGGGCAGGGCTAAACAGATAGCTGTGTAGTAACAGGAGGTGGAGTTTATATGTATGCATTCCAAAACAGGAGGCGGAGTTTAGCCAAACTGTTACATAACAAAGTGGCACATTTTATTACCTGCAGTTTAGGCAAAATGGCTTCAATATACACTGTTTTTAGACTAACCAGTAAGTTTTGAGTTCTGAAACTGACCAGATGTTGTTATATAACAGTGGCCTCTAATATATCAAAAGATCAAGGGAGTTTAGATTTCTTGCTTCATGACCTCTTTAAATCAATAGACATGTCAATTTATGAACTGGTAAGTATGCATTCAGTTTTGCAGTTCTAAAATGTAGTTTTTTTAAACATTTGTTTAATAATTGAGTTCATTTATTTGCATGATGTGGCGTCATGTTTAATTCTAACTGTAGAAAAAAAACACTGAATATAAATGAATGTGTCAGTGTCTGTGTGTGTATGCTGGGTGTATGTTTACTGTTGTAGGATCTCGGCTCACTCTCTTTATCTGGCCTTCTCTCAGTGTTTATGCAGCTTTAAGGCTGACTAATGCTTCTCCTCCTTCATGCTGCGCTGTGGGACGTTTATCTATGGGACAGACACATTTGGGGACACTACTGCAGAGTCCCAGTCCGCTGCTCCTGGAGCTCCATCAGGTGACCTGCTCGGAGGTATGGGCCACTTATCCTGATAGGGGAAAAACTCCCAATACTTTTTGGTTAGATTACTGAAATGCTGTTCCTTTTTGTACAGTGAAGGACAAACACATGCACAAATAACTGAATCCCATTTCAGGTATTAGTAAATAATGATAAAACAATATTTTATTATTGTTGTTGTTATTGATATTGGTGTTAAAATAACTTTAAAGTAATTGTTCTTTTTTCAACTTTTAACTTTAATTCTTTACTGACAATAACATTAGTAAAGAATGGTTGTTTGTTTTTAAAGTATTTAAATAACTCTAAAATAACACATCATCAGTGATCTTACTCTACATTAAATGAACCACAGCCATATCACCCTGCAGCCCAAGACCAGTTACTCACTGAAGCTAAGCAGGGCTAAGCCTGGTCAGTACCTGGATGGGAGGCCACATGAGAAAGCTCGGTTGCTGTTGGAAGTGGTTATAATGAGGCCAGCAGAGGGTGCTCAACGTGCGGTTTGTGTGAGTCTTAATGCCCCAGTAAAGTGAAGGGGACACCATACTGTCAGTGAGCACTGTCACGTTTCAGAAGAGATGTTTAACTGAGGTCCCAACTCTCTGGGTGTACTCACACTATGTCTGGGTGTACTTACACTTGTCTCCCCCAACAGCCCACACTCACATTACATTTGGGGCTGGGCACACTTATGTCATCGTTGATGCGCTGTTCAGTAAGTGCTTTCACTCAGCACAGTGGAGATTTCTTTAGTTATATTGTTTTAGTCATTTGGGACACAGTCAAATATTTCACTGAATAGATCAGACACTTTTGACGCTCATAAACAATAATAAAGTCCTTGTGCTGCAGAAATTAGGAGGTTTGCTGTAGGTGCAGCTATCGTGCAGTGAGGGGTTTATGTCTTAACAATCTACAACAGTTTGCGTTCATATAAAACAATCCTTTAAAAGTCATGTCTCATCCTCAGTTTCGGGCTCAGGCGCGCTTTGGACTCACACTAGAGCCCAAGTAACAGTGCTCTGGCACACTTCTGTGAACCGCACCCGAACCCGATTCAGAGCACTCAACACTTCTCAAATTATCCAGGAAATTGGCCTGGGTAGGTTCGAATAGCATAGTGTGAGCATTAATAATTCCATGGCACTTCTTGTAAAGAGTAGGGGTGTAACCCCGGTGTCCTGGCCAAATTCCCTCCATCGGCCCTCCACCGTCATGGCCTCCTAATAATTTCCATTTACCAAATTGGCTTTATCACTATCTGTCCAGTGGCTGCCGTCACATCATCCAAGTGGATACTGCACACTGTTGTTGGAGTGTCCCCCTCATGATTGTGAAGTGCTTTGGGTGTATAGCCATACATGATAAATATGCTATATAAATACACACTTTACATTACCTTTTTTATTTTTTAAAATATAACAAAGTGCACTGTTGCTTTATTTATTAGATAAATCGTTTTAAAGCCCATTCAAACCAAGGATGATAACTATAATGGCAACAATACATAAAAAAAAATTGTTATAAACGTAAAAGAATGGCAGTACACCTCACACCTATTAAGACTGCTGACACAAGAGAACAATTGAAATCACTTGCAGTATTTTTTTTTTTTCAGTTTATGAGTGATAAAACATTGACAGCCAGTTAGGATCCATCTTGGTTTCAAGAGCAAGATCATTTAATGCAGCAGACAATATAACAGGCGCGTGCTAATAGGAAGTACAATGATTTGACTTGCAGATGTGAGCAGTAATGTAGTTCCTATTTGTTAACTGGGCTTTGTTTGTTGATTTGTGCAGGTTTAATTTCACCGGTAGCCCCCACAGTTACCCCAACCCCAGCAGTAGTGCCATCCTCAGCCCCAGCGGACCTGTTGGAGTCAGGTTTTGATGCATTTGGCTCTTTACCAGTATCCTCTACACCAGTAGCGGTCGACAGCACTAATTCCACCACTGCACCCTCTGGTGGCTTTGATGCTTCAGGTGAGAGGTCTAATTCAACAGAAAATTATTCTCTTAAGATAAACCTGAATATTTAAAGACCAATTTGACATAACTGTTTTCAGTGTCCCTTGAAAGCAGCGTGGCTTTTTCAAGCTTGCTTCTCGGCATACTTTCCTCCTGCATGAGCATTTCTGGATCTGACCTTCTTAAATAATACACAAGATGTGGCAGGGCTTATAAAATGCATTTTCCCTCTGCTTTTTTCTCCTTTTCCTTTTCATTTTGTGTTCTCTCTCTTTTGCTATAATTCTCAACTTTATCATCTGTCCCATTCTTCTGTCATCTCTCTCTCATTTCTGATAACTCTGTCCTTGCACTCTGATCTGGCTCATTGCTTGCTCCTGCTGTGCGATTGGTGAGTTGGGGAGAGAAACTCAGGGCTTTGCTGCATGTACTGTTTTTTTGCCCATTTTTACTGGTGGGTTTGGGAGGTGTGAAGGCCCTAATTTACTCTTTTTTTTTTTTTTTTTACCCTCAAACGCCTGACCTCAACATATTGAGATATGAACTGGAGAAATTTTTTATGTCCATGAAGGAAGAGCCTCACAGCTATGCCTACAGTACCTACTACATATTGCATAATCCCCACAAACCAAAGGGAGTTTGAAGTTGTTTACCAGCTCAACAAATTTTCACAGATCACTTTGGGAAGCTGTTAAGAATGTCTGAAACAAACTAAAATGAAACATTTGTTTTGGCCTGATTTTGTTTATAATACAATTAGACTTAGTTGATACTTGATCCTAGTATTTCAGGGCCTCAAAGTTCTGTTTGTTCTACAACTGCACACCTTTTATCCCTTTGACCTCTCTGTGTATTTTTCCTTGCTTGCCATGTTCAAGATCTTCTACTGCATCTGAATGAAATTAATACTTGTGTTAACGTTGTCGGGTCTGTACCAAAACATTTTTTTCATAAAAGGAGTTTACAGTGGTAAAAATTGGACTGGATCTTGTTTTAGGATAAAGCAAGACAAGTTTTCAAATATCAGTGTCATTGTTAAAATGCCTAAAATGGGAATAAAAGTAATTTTTTTGTATATTTGAATGTCTTAATAAAGTTTTAAAAATAAAAAGAAAACAAAATCACAGTTTTTTTTCAAGGTAGCAATACACAAAAGTCTTTTCATGCTTTTTTATAATAAACATCATTTGATGACGTACTAATAGACTATTTACAGTACAGCCTCAAATTATTTATGAATTATTTAGAATCTTTGTATTTTGCCTCTATCATTCAAAGGAACATATGCATTAGCTACTTTATGAAACTATTTTGTATAGTTTATAGTATTTTGTATTAAATATAGATGTACATTTCAAGTTTTATACGTTTTATATGTAAAACTAGCAGGAAGTATTTTTAAGATAAAAAAGCTAAATGCAAGACTTCTGCACCAAATAAACATTTAGGTTAAAGTTTTAGTAGCTCTTGAGTGATTCTGTACAGTTGGCGCTGCAGTATGGGTGTGTTTTTTTTAAGTGCATGACAGAATGCATCCATTTAATGCAAGGAATATCCTGTGTATAAAAAAATGTGCTGATTTGTGTTGCCAGTTTTCAGGTTCCCATTGCATGTATAGTAGTAAACACCCCTACATTTGAAATACCTTGTGACTGATGAATGTGTGGATCTCAAATGTTATTTTTCTTATTAATAAAATACTATTTAAAAGTTTTGCACTGCAAAAAATGCTTTACTTACTTAGATTTTTTTGTCTTGTTTCTTGTCCAAATATCTAAAAATTCTTAAATCAAGATGAATTTACTTGACAAGCAAAACATATTGATCTGTTTAAAGAAATAATATGCCAAAATGAAGTTAGTTTTTCTTTAAAACAAGCTAAATAATCTTCCAATGGGGTAAGAAAAATAATCTTATGTCAAAAGGAAAAGCAAGATTATTTTTCTTTCCCCATCGGCAGATTATTTAGCTTGTTTTAAGCAAAAACTCACTTAATATTGGCATATTATTTCTGAAAACAAGACAATATGTTTAGCCTGCCTAGAAAATGTTTCTTGATTTAGGAATTTTTAGATATTTGGACTAGAAACAAGAAAAACATTCTAAGTAAGAAAAGCTTTTTTTTGCAGTGTAAGGTCAATAAGACCCCATATTAACCCACTTTTCTCTGTGCCAACTCCAGTGTTTGATGGATTAGGAGACCTTCTGATGCCAGCCATAACACCTCAGAGCACAGGCGGGACCCCCATGGCTGCGGCAAGCCCTCAGCTGGCACCTGGACTTATGCCCACTGCTGGGCCAACAATGGCTCCGGCCATGGCACCAGCAATGGCACCAACAATGGTACCCGCAGCAGCTGCCCAACCAGTCAAACCAATTGGAGGAGACTTGGACTCTTCACTTGCCAATTTGGTGGGAAGTAAGTGTGGCATAATGTTTAAGTGAGTTTGAAAAGGTTATTGTCCTCATTAAATCTGGCTCAGACTTGTCTTGTGCCTTTCTGTCTTGTAGATTTGGGAGTTGTAAGCCAGAAAAAGTAAGTTTGGAGTCAGTTGCAATGCATTGTTGTCTGTATCTTACACTGAATTCCACACAAATTCTTCATGTTCTCCCAACAAAGAATGATTATTTAAACTTAATCGCTTTTCCAAATTTAAATAGGTTGAACATAAAACAATTAAGTTGTCCAAATAAAACGTAATAATTGTGTTGTAGTTTGAACAAGCAGCAATTGCAGTTTTTTGAGTGGATATTGTGATTCTAGTGTAAATATAAAACTACTGTAAATCCTATGTATTTTATATTACAATATTTATTTAAAAAAAAAACTAAATATCACTATGTTTTCTAGTACCATTCTTCTTCCTACCATTTTGTTTTATAACACCTATTAATCTGGTCCCTTATCATAATGTCTATTCACAGCCAAGAATTACTCAGCAAGACCTGTAATTCATTTGGACGGTTACGGCAGCTTGATTGATTTCCTTTCATTTGCAGCACATTTATTCTTGTTCACTTTGTGTGGCCCTGAAGCTGTATTTATTAATCCAGAATAAAGATTTACACATATTGGCTGACAGCTATTTGTGTTGGACAGGGACAACCAGTGGAACGAGAAAAAGCTGACAGGAGGAGCTAACTGGACCCCTCAGGTCGCACTTTCTAGCTGGGGCACACCTGGTGCTCAGATGGTAAGGATTGCCTCTTTCTCAAACATGTATGAAAGGTTTTTGATATTTTATCAAGGTTCTATTTTTGTTTGTGTTTAGCCTGGATCTGCCCCTGGAGCTCCAGGAGCTGCTGCCCCACCTGGAGCAATGGCACCACCCATGGGGGCACAGCCTAGCTTCGGCATGGTGAGAAATCACTTCCTAAAGTGATAAAAGAGTCTCGATATTTCACACTTCCAGTATTAGCGCTGATTGATGGATATTTTTACTCAGCCCCCAGCAGCAGCAGGAGCTCCCATAATGCCCCAGCCTGTGATGATGGGCCAGCCCATGATGAGACCACAATTTACAGGGCCATCAGCAACAGGAACTCCTGGAGCACCAGTAAAGAACATTCACTAAATTGCACTTACAGACATAGCTAATCTCATTGAAATGATTCCCTGCAACTAATACAAATTTGCTCTGCCATATCTCAAATCAAATTACATCATCTATACCCCTTCTCAAGTAATATTCCACCCACTATACCCAGCCCCAAACCAAATTCCACCCTAACTGCCTTATCTTGAATCAAAATTCCACTTACTCTGCCCAACCCCAAACTGATATTAATTACCCTGCTCCATGTCAAACCAAATGACAAAATCACTCTGCCCAGCAACAAACCAAATTACAACACTCTACCCTTTCCCAAATCAATATTTACTCACACTGCCCAGCTCCAAATCCAAGTTTGCCCATTCTTCTCCATTCTACAACATATCCTGCACACACCGTCCTAAATCGTACACCATTCTGCCCAAACCCAAACCAAATTTTGCCCATTCTGCTTAGCACCAAAATAAACCCAGCCCACTCTGCCTAAATCTAACCAAATTCTTCCTACTCCACCCAATCTCAAATCAAATTTTGCTCATTCTTGCCATCCCCAAACTGAATCCCACATACCCTGCCCAACCCTAAACCAAATTACACTAACTCTACCCCTAACTCTGTTTAGCCCAAGCAAACGGAAATGTTTTTGTAACAATATAAATGCCGTTTCTTTTACTCTTGATTAAAATAATTTTTTACATCACTTCCTCATGCACACTTTACTTTCTCAGTTATCTCCAGGTCCAGCTGCCCAGAGTCCCAAAAAACCTCCCTCCAAGGACCCTCTTGCAGATCTCAATATTAAGGACTTCTTATAATACCTCAGGTATCATTATTTTCCTAGTAACTTCTTAAAATGAGCCACTGAATGACTATGTAAGGCATAGGTCTCTGCACAGTTTTGCTCCAACCCTAATCCAAGCTGATTCAACTAATCAAGGTTTTCAAGATTTCTAATGAACACCTTGGCTGTTTCTCAATTCCAAGAATGCAAAGAATGGACTTGTGTTCTTGTAAAGACCGGTCTTGCCAGGTTACCTCAGAAAAACGAATTCAGGAGACCACGAGAATACAGAGCACATCCTGTGAGAAATGAGATGCTCCATTCTTCCTGATGATCACATGACCTTTACGCATTTTAAACAGAAAATTATTTAAACATCACAGCATCCATACATCGATTTATGTCTGCATGTCTTCGGACTTTTGGGGGAATCCGGAGCACCTGGAGGAAACCCACGCGAACACGGGGAGAACTCCACTCAGAAATGCTCTGAACCAGCGGAGTGAAGTGCTACCCACTGCGCCACTCTATTAAAATGTTCATGCTAATGATTAATAATTAATAATAAATAATAAATCTATTTAAAATGCTGTGCTTCCCACCTCCTTTATTCAGTCGCAATCACTTCTGGGACTGCGAGAGCGAGTTCGGTGCTCAAGTCTGCATCGGTACATCCTCAATTCCAAGAACATATGCAGGACGTTTCATGCGTCCTCCATTCTTGAGGTCTTGAGTTTTGGAACTGAATTTTGAAAGTTGATGTTAATGTTACACAAGGATGTAAGATCACTGAAGAACGCATATTGATAAACAGCCCTTAATTAGTTGCATCAGCTGTGTTTGTATAGGGTTGGAGGAAACTGTGCCTAGCAGAGTTTGAGACCCCTAATGTAAGGTGACATGTTTTCTGTTTTTTTTGTTTGTTTGACAGTATTTGTTTTCTGAAAGACTGAGCTCCAGTGAGAGAGGTCTGCTGTCTGTTTACATCCTAGACGCCCGAGGAGCCTGCAACTGGATATCCACTGGCCCTGCCCCCATCTCAAACAACCCCGCCCACTCTGCCCCACCCAGCATTCCTGTGTCATGTTGTAGCACAAACGTGAAGTAAATCGTAGAGAAAACAAGCCGAAAAATGAAGACGTGTTCATTTCAATGTTCCCCTTTGTTTTGAAGAAACAAGAAAATGATTAAAAAAACACAAATGAAAATGAAGGATTAAAAAAAGATGAATATGTATGTCAAATTTTCCAGTATTTAAGTTTGAAATGAATGGTGTGCGTGCGTGTGTTCTTCAAGCGCTTTCTGTTGTATGTTAGTTTTGGTGCAATGTATCATTTGCAGAAGGTGATCTGTGTATATTCTCCTCAGTGATGAAAAGATTTCTCCTCTGCTCAAATTTTTATCTGTGGACAACTTATTGATGTGAACCTGGTAATCGGAAAATAAGACATGCTGTTGTCATCATGGATTGACATGTTTGTTTACAGATATATAAAATATTTAATATATATATATGAATTACTTATAAATTGCTCATAAATGATCAACATATCCAGGCTCCTCTTTCCTAGATAACTCTTTTTGTGATCATGTCATTTTTGTTTTTTAACTGGTGTTGTTTTTCCAAAAAGGTTTTCCTTGATTTAAACTTTTTTTTTTTGTTGTTAGATCAATGTTTACATGCTCTCATACGATGTTCCCCAAAAGTTTGTCAGCACTACAAATCTTTAAGGATGGCCTTTTGCAGTGTCTTAAAATAACAAATATGTACAGCGACTTGTTAAACAGGTAACCTGTTAAAAAAATGAAGAAAAAAGTCCCCAAGATTTCACAGTTGTAGTCAAGTGGAATGCTGTGTTTGAGTCTCATAGTTACTTGTGCTTGTATGAAATCCAAATTGAAGCTGGTACTGTACATGTAGTGTTATTTTGTATAATTGTAAAAGACCCCGTTCACATGTTTGGTTCTCCGTCTTAGCCTCTCATACTACATAATATGAACCCTGAACCTTGTTTGTTACATGTTACGGTTTATTCATGCTCCCTCTGTTGGTGAGTGGTGGTACTGTAGTTTGCACAGCAAAATGGAGTGTGGAGGAGATGTTTGAAAAAAATAAGTCGGTTTCATAGATTATAGGGCGTAGGTTAATTAGCAGTGATAGACTCTTAGATCTTTGTAAAAGTTATCAGGAGGTCACTGTTAAACAGTGTTACAGAAAGGTTTGATTGACGACCCGGCATAGCCAAACCTCTGTAACTCACTTTCCCTGTTGACAAAGGATTTCTCTTTTACAAAGTCCTATTGAAAGAATTTTTATTTTATTTATTGATTCATATTTGACACCCATAAATAGTGCATGTAAGCCCTTTGAGATGCAATAAACACTGATGGGAAGAATTGCCTACTGGTTTCCTCTTGTGTCTTCTTTCATGTCAATAATAAAAAACATTATCTATTTAAGTTGAATATGCAAAATTAAAACTATGATTATATTTGTAATATTGTACATAACTTTCTAATCAAGAATCTTAATGTGATTCTAGAGTCAGATATTAGTTTCAATAGTCATGTCAAAGTAAGTTAATCAGCATATTATCATCTCAAAAACATTGCAAGAATTAGATGGTTTGTTTCCTGTGAGGACTTCATGCTTTTATAAGCAGCAGGGTGGATTACTGTAATGGACTCCTCACTGGCTTTCCCAAAAAGACAGTCAGATAGTTGCACCTCATCCATAACGCGGCTGCTTATTCATAGTTTTTAAAGCTATTTTCAGTTTTAATCTGTTTTTAATATTTGTTATTCTTTGTTTTTATTTTCTTATACTTGTTACGGTCACTTTATTTTGATGGTCTGTTTGTTACATTGCATCTACATGTCAACTAATTCTCATAAGTGACAGGTTGGGGTTAGGGTTAATGTAAGTTGACATGCATCCTGTTAATGTAAAGCACTTTGAATTACCATTGTGTATGAAATGTGCTGTATAATAAACTTGTCTTGCCTCGTAGTAATTAAAATGTACAATAATTATTTTCACTTTTAAAAGATCTTAATTTGGGCCTATGAAGAAATTAAAAGCATGCTTAAATCTAAATCTGTCAGATATGCACATCTGACCTAAAAAAAGACATAATTTTGTCCTCTTACATCAATACATGTACCTCTTTGTTTATTTGGTCCTTAATAACAAACATTTAGAAAAATTGTACAAAATGAAAAAAGTATGCAAATAAATTTGAGAAAATCAATTTTATATTAAGATTTTCCATTTGTATTTCCTATTAAGCTACAAGGCGTTCTCTTTTAGCAATTACAATGACAGTTAACATTGACCTAAATTTAAATAACCCTGTGTAATTCTTTTCAAATAAGAACAACATGAGAATGAAACTCATAATATGAGCCTTACATTAAATACATACTTACAGTTCTACAGTAGGCTGTTACTCCGACAGGTCCTCAAATGTTTTATATCTTAAAATTAAATTAGCACCAAACGTCAACAAGGACATTGAATCAGGAGGTTAAACCTCTAACTGCCTGCATTGTGATACTAAAGGCAGAACCAACTGTATAAGCCCATTAAGACAGCTTATATACTATCAAAGGCACACGATCATAACATTTATAATAATGATAACAAGATAAAACCATTTTAAAGAACACCAGTACTTTGATACTGTTTCTTCAAATCAAAAAGAAAAGAAAACGATCCAAAAATAAAAATGAAAACTTCTCTAAGAAAAAAAGGTGTTTGCTTTTCTTGTGTCAACTGGTCATCAGATCTAGCTCTCTACTACAAGATATCCAGACAAAACAACTGCCTCCCATAGCAAACAACACTGACCGAAGTACATTTTCTAATTCAAAACGACAGATTAGGACAGAATTAGTTCTCGTTTAGGACAGCAGAATCTAGAACTACATTCTCTCTATCTGATTTCTAACAAAAGTTGTCTAATAAAATAAATTAAGGTATCAAAATAGCTTGGAAAAGTTCAATGGTAGGAATGTTTTAGTTCCTAGAGTTGTTGAATGCAGCAGTTTGTGTAGTGCACGGATGGGAGGCACAAGTGTTGGTGGGAGCTGGGACAGTCTCTCAGGTGTCCCGACACTGGCTGGAGTCTCCATGGACCCAGCGGCAGATCTGTGCGTACTTTAGAGGAGTGATTCGGACAGCCACGTTGTAATCCTGCTGCCCCCCGTTAACATCCACCCACTGGTGACCTGAGAACACCCCAATGATCTTACGCTTCCACTTCTTCTTGCCTGGTTCTTTGAGGCGAATGTAGACACCCGAGCCACTGGAGCCAGGCTTGGCATCACAATACTGGTACAGCAGGTCGTTGGACTCCTCAGACACAGAGCAGAAACGGTACACCAAGTTGCCTGGTCGGTCATCATCAAAACCAGAGAAGTGGATCCTACCAGCAGGCAACTTCTTGACAGAGGGAATGACTCCAAGATCCATGAATTTAGTCTTCTGTGCTCTCTTAAGCTCCAGGACGGCGTAATCATAATCAGCTAAAACATTTTCAGAGATGCCTTTAAACCATCCCTTTGGCACCTGCATCTGTTTCACCCTTGTCCATCGGAATGAGGGCTGTTCTGAGTCAGTACTACGACGGCTCCGATTCCTCCTGCCTTTACCTTTGCTCTTACGCTCTTGCTGCTTCTCTACAATCTCTCCATTTTCATCAACTTCCTCTTCCTCCTGCTTTCTCTGGCCTTTTCCTTTCCGTCCTTTCCCTTTCCGTCCATTCTTACGCCGTGAGCGCTCTTTCAACACACCAACGCTGAGTTTCTGTACCCCATCCAGGTAGTCCGTACCATTGTGAATGCAATGAGCTGCTGTCAGGACATGTTTGGGAGACACCAGCACCCCAGAACATCCCGTGGAGATCTTCACAGAAGTGGAGAAGGGATACTTCATGGAGTACTGCTTGTCGGTGATGGTAAATCGTGTATCTGTGCCGTAGACCTCCCGTCTGTGCCGAGTGTGCAACTGAGAAGCTCCTGTCCAGTCGTTGCTCACATTTAGGTCTTGTACGGTGACAGTCGTGAGTGTGCGTGTCCCATTGTCATACATGGTCTCATAGGACAGTAGCTGCTCCAGATCATCCAGACTGGGCTCCGGGAGACGCTGCTGGCACTCGATGCCACATATTCCGTGAAGATCATTTTGAGGCTTGGCCAGAAACTCTGAACTTTCTAGGTGCACGGTTTGCTTCTCTTGTACCAGAGGTATTTTTCTCTGTGGCCAGGTGTAGTCACCTGTGGGATCGTCCACTGTGGTGGACCCCAACACAGCCAGTGCTGAGATGGAAAGCAGGAGCGTTAAGGGTACCGGGCCCATTTCAGAGACACCCCTAAACCAGAAAGAAATACAAAAAAGAGAATTAAAATCAATTAAATATATCAGTTTGTGTTGCTTGTATGTTTGATAATCTTTACGAGGTGTAGGAAATATACAGCTGAAGACTCAATTATTAAACCGCCCATAAAATTTGTATTTTTTTTTCAAATATTTCCTAAGTGGTGTTCAATAGAGCAAGGGATTTTATTTATTTATTTATTTATTTTATGGAGAAACCCTTAATTTTTGCTGAGATCAATATTAGTACCCCTCAAGAAATAATATTTGGCTTCAGAACAAACCATTTTGGTCCAATGACTTGCCTAGTTCACCTAATCAGCCTAGTTAAGCCTTTAAATGGCACTTAAAGCTGAAAAATATTCATTCATTTTCCCGTGGCTTCCCTTATTTATCAGAGGTCACAACAGCAGAATGAACCATCAACTATTTAAGCATATCTTTTACACAGAAGATGCCCAGTACTTGTAATCACCAATACACTTACAATCACTCTCTGGCCAAATTTATTTACCTAATTCCCCTATAGTGCATGTCTTTAGACTGTAGGCGAAACCAGAGCACCTGAAACCTGTGGAGAATATGCAAACATGTGGAGAATATGCAAACTCCACACAAAAATGCCAACTGGTCCAACCGGGACTCGAACCAGCAACTTTCTTGCTGTGAGGTGACAGTGCTAACCACTGAACCACAGTGCCACCCAGCTGAATATCTTGCAAAATAACTAAAATATATAATATTCAGTATTCAAATATAATGTTTGTTATGTAATATTATGTATTGTCATCATAGCAAAGACAAAATCTGTTCTTTAAACAGCTCTATAAAAATATTTGAAGCAGAATTACAATTTCACAGAAGGGCTTTTGTCATCAACTGTACACCAATGGCTATTTATACATTAAGTGAAAAATATAGTATTTTATTAGCATAATACAATGCATGGAAATAGAGATATATTCTATTTCCAACAGGGGTGACCAAAACACATCCTCAAGATCTTCCTTCCTGCAGATTTCAGCTGCAACCCATATCAAACACACCTGCCTGTAATTATCAAGTGCTGTTCAGGTCCTAATTAATTGGTTCAGGTGTGTTTGATCAGGGTTGAAGCTGAAATCAGCACTCTGCAGGAAGGTAGACCTTGAGGAATAGAGTTGAGCACTCCTGATTTACACTATAGAATTTATTTTTAGTGAAAATAACAAATATTTGCGCTTCAGTGTCAAGGCTACATAATAAAACTGTATGAAAAATACCATATTCAGTTTAAATGAGATTATTTATCAAATGGATGCCACCAAAACAATCAATAAAATAATCGATTCCTACCCTGCCTTTAATAAAAAGCACCTGTTATTATACACCTATTTCAATTTTTATTTACAATATTTAAAACAAATAAAAAAGTACAACCATGGGTGGGAGTCTATCTGAATTCAGGTAGATTGTGTCTAAAGTTCACACCACTACATATCTAAATCTCCAAACCACTGATGGTGCAGTAAGGAAGCATTATTGGTTATTTTGACTGTTCAATCCAGGCATTGGTGGGCGGAGTCATATAACAAGTCAAATAGTGCAAATTACCTCTGCTAGACACTCTTGAAATATATAGGTTTAGCTTCATAAACACTGAGCAGAGAAGATGGAACTCGGGTGGAGGAGGAGGCTGCATCCATGTACTATTGGAGAACCAAAGGAAGACTGAGGTAAGTGATGTCTTATCTCTAGCTCTACATTAATACTGACTGGCTGGATAAGATGTTCCAAAATGTTTGCTAAAACGATCATACTTTCACTTTGCTGTCATCTAAAAGTCAAGGTTTATCTCACTTTATGCATATGCTAGGCTATGTACAAAGCGGCTAGCCTACAAACATCAGCTAAAAGGCTGATTAACTCAGTTATGGAGGTCATGTTTTTAAATGGATGTCAGTGTAAGAAAGGCTTCACTATGCTGAATGTATTGCTGCTGGTTTATTAGATAAGTCAATGACAATTTTGTGGCTGTGACAGGTAGGATGGAGTGTGGGCTAATTGTTTTCAACAGGATCTAACTGAAGTAACTGACTGAGGCAGAACTCTGACAGAAACTGAATGTAGTGTTCTTCAAGGCTGTAATGTGATTGGTTATGAAAGGCACATGTGAATGCCTGTCACTCTTTCTCCAATAGTAGAGCCATGGACCCTTCCATCTCCAAAAATTAGACCATTTCTAGCATTCGGACAATGAAACTGGTGTAAATTTCACTGCACATATGCAAATGACTTTTGCACAGGTGATACTTTTGCACAGGTGATACATTTGTCTTCATTTATTTTTTGGGTTTCTTTGGACTAAATGTCTTACAGAATTCACATTTGATTAGTGTATCTGATTCCTGGTCCCAGCCCTGAACATCTTGAAATATTAGTAAGCCTGTTTTAGTACATCAGCTCTTTAGTAGGAGCTCTGAGACCTGAAATCTGTATCAGATATGGAAGACACCCAAAAATCATATCATAGAAGGAAAGGCTGGAAAATAGAGAATTATATTACTCTCCTGACCACCAGGGGGAGACAAATAATCAGACTTCGAAGCACCATTTCTAGACTAGAGCATGTGAGTGTATATACAGTACAGTACTCTTCATCGCCCATCACCACATTCCACAGACCTTTATATCCATTCCTAATACGCTTAAGTCAACAATATTTCCACAGAATCCAAAACTTTAGATTATGCTTTTATATAAAACACACATAACATTTTATTTGGAAAATCATTTGTAGATGCCAGATTTGCTGCATTAGCGTTAGAGACTAAACAAATGACTCAAATAGCACACAAAAATGTTCACATTTCGAACTAGTCATCATCTAACAGAAGATATCTGCTATTAGAGTGAAAAAAAACACTGCCTGTGGAGACTAGAGGTTTGTGGCTGCCTGGGTCTGTAAGGATATTGAGCTTTTGAGTCAGTGGTTTGGAAAAGTTTCATACTGTCTTGCTAAATGTCAGTTATAAGTATATACTAGGCTTCCGAGGACAGTAATGCAATTGGTAGTCTTACCATAAAATTATATGATAATTGAAACACACATGCACCTACACGCATATACTGCAGATACACAAGACTATGAGTAGGGTATGAATACATTTATGTATTATGTTACAGAAAAAGATTTTGGACATGCAGAGGGCATTTATTTTTCCACAATATCAGCAATTTGCACAGTGATGAAAATATACTTCACTCGTTTATGCTTAATATTATGTTTCCATAAATCACATAGATAAATACTAGCTACAAAGCAGTGATTTTATAGCAGAAATCAAGGTCCCCAAATGCATTACTGTGGTCTTTTCAGTCATATGGGTTTGCAAGAAAAATGACATTAGATTATGCATGGTTCTTAGCATAAATATGAATAATGTATGTTTCTATCTATTTTTAATGTTTGTATACATTTCCATCACATTTCCAGGTCTATAAATTACAATTTTTATCAATGTTTAAATATCTGTTTGCAGAATGGCATATGAAAGGGGTCTTTCAAGGTCCTGATGTGTTGTGTTTATTATTATTTTTTAATTGGAGCTGACTTTACATTATGTCGTATTTTAATGCATAACCAAATAAACAGATGGAATATTATATTTACATATTGAATAGTTCATGGAATATGAATTACTTCAACAATCGGCAAAGCAACAAGGTAAACGCTATAACAATAATATAGTGACTCCTGGGCAGTAACTGATTACATGTAATCTGTATCTAATCAGATTCCACAAATGTAATCATTATAATTGGGATATATATATATATATATATATGCTAATCAGAGTACAGTTACTTTTATCAATTACATTTTTACACATTATTCTTTTTTACAAATTTTTATGCATTTACTCTTAATTATTACATTTTCAACAACTCAAACACTTTTTTTAAAGCATTTTATGTTGGTGTTTATGTGGAAACAAAATAATATATTTTATTTATTTTTTTGAAGGTAAGGGGCGACGCGGTGGCACAGTGAGTAGTACGTTCACGTCACAGCAAGAAGTTCGCTGGTTCAAGCCTCGGCTGTGTCAGTTGGCATTTCTGTGTGGAGTTTGCATGTTCTCCCCATATTTGTGTGGGTTTGCTCTGGGTGCTCCGGTTTCCCCCACTAGTCCAAAGACATCTGGTATTGGTGAATTGCGTAAGCTTAATTGTCTGTAGTGAATGAGTGTGTGTGGATGTTTCCCAGTGATTGGTTTCAGCGGTAAGGGCATCCGCTGTGTACAACATATGCTGGATAAGTTGGCGGTTCATTCCGCTGTGGTGACCCCAGATTAATTAAAGGACTAAGCCGAAAAGAAAATGAACAAATGAATGAATTTTTGAAGGTAACAATAATCAAATCAGTTAGGGCATAAATAATCTAAAAGTAATTCAAAAGTACCAAGTAATCTACCAAGCACTGATTATAGTAGGCTACAATTAAAATGACAACCAATATTTTAGCACTATTGAAAGACATAACTTTCCCAGTGATGGGTTGCAGCTGGATGGGCATCCACTGCGTAAAACATATGCTGAATAAGTTGGCGGTTCATTCCACTGTGGTGACCACAGATTAATAAAGGGACTAAGCAAAAAAAGGAAACGAATAAAAGACATAACATAATGCAAGATGCATGGATTTTCAGAGATTGTGATACCAGATATGTGTGTGTGTGTGATATAATAGAGACATGAAATTAGACATTCCTATTGATGACAACAACAGCATTATGCAATGGAAAACCACTAAATGTTGTAATTTATAACTCAAATCAAAGTGCAAGTAAAAGACAGCTAACTGAAGAAAAAACAACAACAACAACATATTAGCAATGTTTCAAATTGGACTAGCATTAATAGCTAAAGTGCAGGTCTGAGTGCAGCATGATGGAAGATTATCCACACACACATGAGCACACATAGATAAGCAAAAGCACTTCACAGCGACTACTCTCACACATTCATCATATGTTAGAATGCTGAGCACTGCCCAAGAAAACACAGACTGCAGCAACATTTTTTAATCAGCAGTCAGCTCTGGGCTGGAATGGAATCTATAATGCTACTGCATACTTGATTCAATACATTTTCCCTTGGGGAGCTTAAATCCCTCTACTCCCACCTCACACTTCACTATGACATGCCGTCGGTGCAGATTATCCACATCAGCCGCTCTGTCTGTGAGAATCAGTCTGCACAGACAATACTATGTGGCCTCAGTGAAAGTGTGAGGGGGGAAATGTGCGAGTGAGGAAGCTTTGGATTCAGGCAATGACAAATCTGATGCATCCCTACTGGAGGGGGACAGGAGAAGCAAAAACTTACAGACATCCAAACAAACTATGACTATGAGGAGAAATGCACAGACAGCTCAAACCTTAAAAAGTCAACAAAACAGATAAATGGAGTCTGACACCCGGTCTGATCTCTCAATCAACAGTTATCTTGCTAAAATGAGCAACTGTCTGCAACCTGACATTTCTCCATCACTTGCTGGGACATTTCCAGTGACATTTCCGATGCCTTTTATGTAATGAATCTATCTGATTTGCACACCCAAAAACAAAAAAGCAAAACAAAAACAATGTAGAACAAGTTTAGACTAGTGAGAAGTTATATTTGTTATCAAAAAACTAGTAAAAATATTTTTTACAATCTCCCTCCATATGTAAGCATCACACAAATGTTCTGAGAAATCTCAGAACCTTTCAACCAACTTGATCAACCAAATGGTGGCGCTACTGACCCCATTTCAAATTAAATTAATTAATTAATTCATTCATTTTCCTTCGGCTTAGTCCCTTTATTCATCAAGGGTTGCCACAGTGGAATGAACCGCTAACTTCTCCAGCATATGTTTTAAACAGCGGATGCCCGAAATATCCATACACACTTATTCACACACATGCAGACAATTTAGTTTACTCAATTCACCTGTACCGCATGTATTTGGACTGTAGGGGAAACTGGAGCACCTGGAGGAAACCCACGCAAACACGGGGAGAACATGCAAACTCCACACAAAAATGCCAACTGACCTAGCCAGGACTCGAACCAGCGACCTTCTTGCTGTGAGGCGACAGTGGGCCACCGTGCCGTCCTTCAAACTAAATTAAACATGCTAATTCATTCAAAGTTGTCGGTTTAAAGTTTGACTTAGTAATTTCATAATTTAATGAGAATGTAAATCACATTATCTAAAGTACTGGTTTCCAAGAAGACACTCATTATTTTCAATAGTTAGATGTTTAGGTTATCTTCATAAAGTAAACATACACCAGTTTCATTACTAATGAATATAGTCGTATATTAACAATATGCATAGTTAACTGGTTCAGTTGTATAGTTGTAAATGGACTGTTTAAAATGTCTAATGTATTCACTGAACTTGCTAAACAAGTAAACAACCTTTTTTTTTATTGTAGCTCATCATTTAGAAGTTTTCAATTCATAAATACAGGCCACCTGAAATGCTTAAAATGATCTTGACTGATATTACACATTATTTTAAAAGATAAGTCTTTTTATTATTCAGACCCGAAAGTTGTGCAAATATAAATGACAAAAATAACTACAAGTAATAAAAGTCCTCCTCTCTAAAGGTGAAAGGCATCATACCTGCTATCATTCGATTGATTGGAGATGTTTCAATCCGCAAACAGATGCTTGTTAATTTAGCAGGAACCGTCTAAAAAAGTTATTTCATCTCAGAGGCTTCGTGGTGTATAGTCCGTTTCTTCTCATATCTGCTCCACCTTCTAGACAAGGAGAGCTCAGAGACGAAGTCTTTGGTAGGAATTACACTTGACGTTTAAAGGAAAGGGAGGAAAAAAGTCCCAACAAGATTTTCACAAAGAGTTTGAAATAGGGGAGGGACCATCATGCTCTCGGCGTTGGAGCAGAGAAAGTGAGGCTCGTACAGCACTTGATCTTTTGAGTCAAGGGATCTGAATAAATCTTTATTTGACAATTCAAAGGGTCGTTTATGCCTGTGATTCAATGGGGCTTTCCACTGATTCGTTCCACTGTGCGCACAATAGCCCAGCAGCGGCGCTTCATTGTGGTTCGGTTCCGTTCCCACATCACCGACACTTGTGTCCGTGTACATGATGTGGTAAATACGCGGGCAGGGGGGCTCGAAGTTAAAAGGACGCCTCCAAATTTGCGTGGACGTCAATATGCAGATTTTATGAGCGACAATGTCGTCACGCTCTTCATTTTGTTTCTAGATAATCAATATTGCTTTAACAAACGTAAAACCGATAAACCTGAGAACTATATTAACTTTTTTATATAGGCCTAATTCTCTCTATTCCAGACACAAAGGTCCAATAGTACAAAAGACAAACAAACGAAAACAATACAAACCACACTATATAGCTACCTTAAAGGCAGTTCTGCCAATATTTCATTAAAGGTGACCGAAAACGTACCACAGTAAGCCTATCAATACTTTAAAAGCTATTCTGAGAATTTTCCAACCGACAGATACACTTCTAGATCAAATTTCCCGTTTTTATTTTGTATGAGAAATATTTTATTCACAAACAGAAATTCTTGAATTCACAGCCGCCTTTTTAAACATTTTTAAAAAGTAAAATTGGTGTATTTCTTAAATTTCATCTTGGTTAAAAACAATGAAAGGAATAGATTCTTGGATTATTATGCTAATTATTTTGGAAATATCACAGACACAAGTCATTCTTTCCTCTTTCCTCTGTATTTGTGTTATTTATACATGTTTATTTATTTTTTTCCTATTTTTTTATTTTTAAACCTTTATATATGTTTATAATATTATTTATATTATTTATCTGATCTGTTATTATCATTGCTACCATCACTGTCTTATTTGTGGAGGTTAAAATTTTGTGTTTTTATTGAAAGCATTACTATTAATTTATACTTTTTACTCACATAAAATAATGATATTATGACAGAGTAGATAATAATAATAATAATAATAATAATAATAATAATAATAATATATATTTTTTTTAAATAGATTTTTGTCACAATCTCCAGTGATAAATATGGAAGGCTTGTAAAAAAAAAAGTATATTACTGATGAAGTTATATACTTAATTAATGCTGATATTCACACAAGGAAGGTTAAGTGCTGTACACTTCATGTTTACTTCACCACTTTCCAGTTTAGAGTCATTTAAATGTTTGAAGTGAATAAATACCCATAAATGACCTTATATGAACATGCTGTTGAAAACGTTACATAGATCCCACTCTTTTGTGATATGAAAACTTAAAAGATTTGTTTATTCACCCTTCACTTGAGTCTCTTTAAAAAGTAATTTTCTCCTTGCTTCATTCACTGAGATTAATCACAAGATGCTAATTCTTCCTCTTAATGAGACACAGGCAAATTGGGTAGTTAAATGTTTGAGTCTTATTTAATATTGAAGAGGCCTTTTTGTTGTGTAGAAACAAAACAACACAAATTCTTAGATTTAGATTTATATATATATATTGCCCCTTTTCTTATATTTGGTGGATCTTGTTTTCCAATTCTCTGTCTACCATGTCATGAAATGCCTTTAAGTCTTGTTCACTTTTCACAGGCACTCAGGGAAAGTGTTAGTTCTTCAGGTTCCTCAGTGTGCACTCACATCAGCATCCTTCACTGTGATGTTCTCTGTCAAGTTTGAACAGAGAAAGGTGATCTCACTGCTTCAGACTGTGGTCTCCACCCTCCAGTGTTGGGAAAATGCTGCGACAAATATCATCATGAGCTCTCTCGGTCAATTCAAGGTCTAATTTCTATGTTAGCAAAACATTGTGACCAATTATATATCACATTTTCTGAAAAGAAAAAACACATAACTTACCTTTGTGTATAAGTCACATTTTACTGTTTCATTCATGCAGAAATAATGGAGAATTGGCCACCAGTAATTCTGAATAATTCTACATTCATGCCTAGTCTCAATTTTTGAGTGACCCTAGAATTGCAGGTAGATTTTGAATCGTCAAGATACATTTTTATTGTTATCGCAACCCAGTACTGAGAAACAATTCCAACAGAAATTCCAACTGACCCAGCCGAGACTCGAACCAGCGACATTCTTGTTTTGAGTTGACAGTGCTAACCATTGACCCACCATGCCACCGACTAACACAAATTGTACAATATATATCCGATATATAAAACGATACGATATATATACGATATATAAAACTATGTTTGCATGTGTATTTAGGGACATTTGGTTTTGCCTGTCTCTCTGCCTCCTGAATCATATATTCAGCTTCTGTAATCATGAAATAGTCTAATTTCATATTTTTAGTGTGTTCACTTTACTAAATTGAAGACATTTGCACAAAATGTCTTTTCTGTACTGTTTGTAATTACAGTAATATTTAGTACATTTTGTTAGGGATGCTCCAATCAGGATTTTTGCAGCCGATACAAAGTACCAATTCCTTGTCATGGTGATCGACTGAGTACCGATTCTAAAGCTTCAAGCTTTATAATGCATTAAAGCACATTTTCCCTCTAGGTATGATACTTAGGTGGAGATCTCACCTTACCTAAGTGAATAAATTAAGCATGTTGCATATAATCCTTTAAACACATTTCTTTTTACCATTTAGGTGTAAGCATGTAATAATATAACACGCATGTAAAAATTGTTAAGAAAAATCACAAACAATTGCTCCGCTCGTGTCACAGCAGCTCAAAACACAGTAAATAAAATGGTTGCACTTGGAACAAAGAGACCATCACTTGCAAGTTTAACCAACAGACTGTATAAACAAATGTCACACGGAATCTGTATATATTTTAGCTGTTGTGATGCGAGCAAATCATGCTTCCACACATCATTTACCTCCTCGCGTATTGAAGCTACTGTTGGCTATGTATAATATATGGGAACGCACTTGCATCTTCCTCTGCTTGTAAACTCCTAAACAATTAACTGTAATCGGTTCATGACATCGGCCGGATTGGCAAGTACCGATCAAGTCATTAAATGTGATTATCAGCCAATACCGATCTTCAGCCGATTGATCAGAGCATTCTACATTTTGTGTCTGTCCCTAAGTTCTGTTCAACTCTGTTATATTGGTTATAAAAAGGCATGACAATCTTTACAAAATAAGAGAAGTTACCTTTAAACTGATTCATAGATGCTATCCAGACAAGTGTAATCTTAAAAGGCTTAGTAATGATAATAACACCAACTGTTCTTTTTGCTTAGTGAATCCGAAAACTTGGAATTTCATTTTGGGGTGATATTCTTGATTTTATAAAAGATTATGTTGGTGCGGCATGGTGGCGAAGTTGGTAGCCCTGTCGTCTCACAACAAGAAGGTCGCTGGTTCAAGCCTTGGCTGGGTCAGTTAGCATTTCTGTGTGGAGTTTGCATGTTCTCCTCGTGTTCACGTGGGTTTCCTTCGGGTTCTCCGGTTTCCCTCACGAGTCCAAAGACATATGATATATAGGTGAATTGAATAAGCTAAATTGTCCGTAGTGTTTGTGTGTGAATGTGAGTGTATAGGTGTTACTCAGTGCTGGGTTGCAGCTGGAAGAGCATCCGCTGCGTAAAACATGCTGGATAAGTTGGCGGTTCATCCTGCTGTGGCGACCCCAGATTAATAAAGGGACTAAGCCGAAAAAAAAAATGAATGAATGAAGAAGAATGTTATCTTTCGTTTTTTATTAATGTAAAAAGGAAAGTATTTTTTTGTTGGCCAAATTTCATATTAGCTAAAGCAAGTTTTGAAGTGTAAACCTTTTTGTTCTAAATTTAAAATTGAATTGAAAATGTATTTTGAGTTTATTGAGGGATCAACAAATTTAAAAGCAATATGAACAAGGACTTTAATGAACAACTTGCCACGTGTCTTGGACAAATGACTGACTTTGTTGTTGTTTGATTGATGATCTATGTTGGTAATGTTTTTCAGGTATTCAATAACAAAAAGAAAGAGTTTAGAAGGTTAAAGCTCTGATAGAAAAACCATGTGACCTCCTCCAAGTGATGTCACTTCCTTTTAGGAAACTCTGGAAAGCACCGAGAAATGTCATTATTCTTCTTATCTATTTTTTTATTACAAAATCTTTAGGATACACCAATAATTTAGTAATTTTTAGTCAACTGTCATTAATTATGTTTACATGGACACCAATAATCCAATTTTAATACGATTGAGACAATACTCTCCATTTTTTTACTCTTTAAATAATTTATTAATTTATTATTTTTATATAGTTTTGATTAATTTAATCTAATTAAGGTCATAATCAAACTAAACAGAAATCGAATTAATAATGTGGAGCATGACGATTTTAGTCGCATTATTGAAGTGCAGTACAGACACATAAACACTGCAATCAAACTATTACTGTCGTGTAGGACTTTCGCCGCATTTTGGGACAGGATAGGCTATACACACAGGCTGTTTGACACTGTTTTCTGCACCTACCCAGACAGTGAAGGATTGCCGGCACATACATCGCAAAATACTGAGTTTTTTAACTTGATTAAATTTCATAAAATTACACTCTTCCAGCGGTTCATATACTCTCATCCAATAACTCAGCTTGTGATTAAGGGGCATGCATGAAATGTTCCTCAATGAAAGTAAAAGTGCCAAACTGCAATTAATGTGAACAAATTAACAATAAAACACTCAAAATTACATGAAATTCAGAAGGAAATGGGGATAGCGTTGTGACACAATGACATTAATCGAATTATGTGCTATAACATGTAAAATGGGATTATAAAAGGAACATTCAAAAAGCAACTCATGTAAACACCTTAATCATATTATTGCTTAAGGCAAATTGGTTACTGATGGCCATGTAAATGTGTCTGTGATAGTTCAGTGAATTTTTCATTCGCTTTTTAAAAACAATAATATTGTAATGTCCTGGAAGTATGTAAACAGAGTGGTAGGATATAAATGCAGTTTATTAAAGAGCTGGTTTAATGAACAGAGGTCAACAAGTGACCAAACTACAACCTCAGATGAGTAATCTAAAAGGGTAAATCCAATTTCCAGACAAGGATAGAGAAACTTTTCATTCACATTTCAGTAACTCTGGGTTCCCACACTCCATCTGATCTGATTATAAATAATATACAACACAAATATTTTGATTAAAACAGCATTTCACATAGATAGTGTCAAAGCACCTACAGAAAAAAAGGTTGGATTGTATTGAGTTTGAACACAGATAAACAAAAATGATAATGCTAACCATATATACGCATCTACAGTTTCACTTGTTGATGTACTGAGCAGCCATTTTGCTAGTATGTGCTACTATATTAAGATTCCGAGTTGGCTTTATGGCCTGAGAGACATTTCAGTTTAAGATTTCCTCTGGAAGGTCAGAATTTCTGACTTCTGAGACAGATGGAATTCACAATTGTGTCCTATAAAAGAGTCATTTCTTCTCTGTAGCATGCGTGCTAGCTAGCTATGGATAAAATATATCTAGAAGGGCACATAAATTATTAAATGTGTGCTCTGAAAGGAATGGCCTTAGGCGATATTTCTTCTCATGGTTTCATAGAGGGTTCTTTGTCAGGGAACGTAATTTCTTCATGGTCTGAAGTGTTGGTTTCATGCTGTTTGAAAAGCGTGTCTCTTAATATTGCAGCTCAGCATTCTTTTTGATCTTTTAACCAGACAGCAACCTATTAATGTTCTCAAAAACATGAAATTTGAGCTTCTGTGTTAATACTATGCTTCTGTTATTTAAATCAACAGATGAATCTCCTCAAGTAGCTCTACATCAGCTTCAATTTACTCTGCAGCTTGTGGCCAAAGTTCACTTGCATCTTTGCTATTTCATAATTAGATTTCTATGCTAAATAAGACAATTTGCAGGTGTTTAAGGGGATGTGTGTGTTGTGTTGAGTGCTGTTCAGACATCCTTAAAGAGAGCCGATGAAGGCGATGTACTGTAGATTAAAGAGTCAGGTGTTTATTTATTCAGGTCATGGACATAAACCATCTCAGCAGGCTTTCACCTTTGCATCGTTTATTAGAGCTTCCTGGCAGACAGAGAGAGCCATTTACAAGCCATTTACTTTCCTAACCAGCACCCCCTTCCCCCAGTGAACTAGCTAAAAAAATAACTTGAGGTTGGCCATACATATATGTTGACAGCAAATATTTAGACACATTCAACAGGGTGAAAGTTCAGGCTGCAGCGTCCTTATACAGCAAACATATGCAAGAGGGAAAGCAAATGTGAAGACCAAGTTTGTTGGGGTATGTTTTTATTTATTTATTTTTTTTAAGAAGTTGTTTGTAATCACAGTATGTTTTAAAAAAATAATGTAAATGTTTTGATCTATTTAATGTATTCCTTAAATCCTATTTATTTCTTATGGCAAAAATATGACCCACAGCTGACCAAAATTTACCTTCAAATCTAACATAAGCAGGGGCAGGTTTAACCAATAAGCAAAGTAAGCAGGTGCCTAGGGCCCCAGGAAATTTGGGGGCCCCCCATAAATGCCTAGAAGTATAAATTTTACACATAACATTGTTTTTTATCGTATTATTTATGGTGAGGGTCTACCAAATAATTGTGTGCTACACCCCTAATCATGGAGCAGTCAATTCAGGTAAAGATTCAGTTTTAAAAACAATTCATTATTTTAAATTTATTCTATTTTTGTTGTGAATTCATTTTAAGACAACAAATAATTAAAAATGTAGAGATTTCATAAAGATAAAACATAGAAAAGAAGATTTCAGTGATATGAAAAAAAACTTTAAAATAAAAAAAAATATATATATATAAAACTACAAAGGGTGCATTTTAGGACTGTTGGGCACCATGGTTGGAACTGCTTAGGGCCCCCAAATCCTTAAATCCGCCCATGAACATAAGACCACGTTAAACTAATGTCACGTTCACACTGCAAGATTTTCAGCCAATTCGAATGTTATTATTCTAATGGGCGTTATCAGCCAAAAGATATGGGCCTACTAGTGGGCTCAGAAGGCTGTTGTCATCCATCCACATGGTTAATCAGCTATAGATTACATATTTATATTATATACAATATATCCAAGATTATATTATTGTATTAGCTACAGATACAGCTGCGGCCGGAAGTTAATGAGAATTATTAAAATTATTTATTAAATTTCCCATTAATTGTATTTTATTAATGTCTACCCCTAGATTCAACCCTAAACCCAACCATCACATTAATGAAAAAAAAAAAGATCTGGATCTGGAGTCTTCTCTAGTATAGCTTGTTTACCACGTGGATGGATAATTTCAGCCTTCTGAGCCTACCAGTAGGCACAGAAGGCCCCTACTGGCCCATATCTATCAGCTGATAACCACTGATAATGCCCATTCAATCGAATGACAGCATTTGAAGCGGGTGAGATTTAAGCCATGATTTTTGCTCACGGACAGGTTTTGTGAAGTATTTGACAAATGGCTGAAATTGGAGGAAAATTGGTGCTTTTTGACTCGTGTGACAATCAGTGCAAGTTATCAAGATCAAAGAGAATTGGAGAAGTGCTGCAGATGCCTGTGAGATATTTAGCATGCTGCATATATGGACCAGTCTGTGAGTTATAGATTGAATATTAACTGAGCTTGGTTTCTCTCAACGTTTTCCTCCCTTCACTTTTGTCAACTGGTGAAGTTTGTTCATTGCCACTGCCCCCATAGGTTTGCTTGGTTTGGGTTTGTGGAGCTGCGCACCGATGCATTTTCTCTTCAGTGTTTGGACTTTCAGCAGTGAAATTTAAACTACTGTAGATTGAATTAAATTAAACTGAACTTCAACTCTAAAAACTGGACTGACACAGTTTCAGTTGAATAGAACTTCTTTTTTATGCTGCTTTGACACAATCTACATTGTAAAAGAACTATAGAGATAAAGAGGAATTAAATTAAAAACTGAATATCAGAAAAAATAAAGTTGCAATAGTAATAAACAGAAACAAAGCAGAAACATTTGCCACAGTAGCAGCACATTGCAAAATTATTTATTGACCTCCACTCTCATCTCTGATCTCATGTGTGATTTGGGGTTATTTTCGTATCACTGAGACAAAGTTGCCTTAGATTGTTTCTGTTGTAGTTGTGGAGTGTGTGTTTTTCTGTCACTGATCCATCATGCAGTGTGAACACAGCAGCAACTGAACACTATTCCAGATAGTCATGCAGTGTTAAAACAATGACGATTCAATGACTGAAAATCATGCAGTCTAAACAAAGCTATTATGTTGTCACTGAAGTCAAATGTAAAATTGCATGTCATAGTCCATCATTACATGACATGTTTTCATTTAGATTCAGAATCTTTTTACATGCTGCTTTTCAACAATGGGCCATATGACCAGTCACATGTTTTTGTAGCTTTAATGAATGCAGTAACCAATCAGAGTCACACTGACTAAATTTCCACAAGCTTGTGTATTTTCACAGCACTGTAAAAAATTCATCTGACAGTTTCAAAGATTATAACTTGCACAATACTAATGTAATTAACCAACATCTTCTGTGAATTTTGGAACTACAGGGATCTTGTAAGATTTTGGGCCATGTCCAATGTTTTTTTCTCTCCCATTCATTTGATACTGTGGTTGAAACCACATTTTTCCCTCTTGAGGAATGTTTTTTTTTTTTTTTTCAAAGCAGAATAGGCAACCTGTTGAAGAGTTTCACACATCCAGGAAGTTTTAGGGATGTTCTTGTCTTATTAAAAGTGGCCCACCAGGACTGCTGCTGAAGTGAGACACTTGGATAGACTTTAAGAGGCATGACCTCCTGTGCTAGAGGTGAAGTTGCCAACATACACAAGAGAGGAGCAGAACACTTCAAGCATGCAAACATCGAATACAAACCAAACAGAAATGGTTCCTAAGCAAACACGCTGATTTGGCACAGTGAGCTATTCTGCTCTGATATTGGCTCAGACTCAGTCTACAAGTCAACATGTGACTGTTGTCAAGTCAGAGGCTTGAACCAAGTTCAACATTTTTCAATGGAAGGATATTTACATGTTCACTTCCATTTTTGGTTGTGAGTTTTGATCGGCGGTCCAGTTGGTTTAGCATTTCACTGTCAGGAGTTTATTTTTATTTATTTATTTTTAACAGTCTTATGTTTCTCAACACATATCTGCATAGTATTAAGTGTAATATTTGAAAGAGTATTGAAAAAGAAATCAGTTATATTCTGGAGACTTGCATTAAGCTTCAGATAATTTTTGAGAGGGGTCTGGATGCAGAATCTGTGCAGTTGCAATCTGAGCTGCATGCAATGCTTTTTAATGCCCACACCTAACCCCACTCCTACCCCTCACAGTGACGCCACTAGCTCCATTGAGTGCAATGTGTCTGCAATTGCATCTCTGAGATATGCAGTCTCAGCTTGCAAATCCAAGTCTGCATCCAGATACTACTGGAAACATTGAGTCAGAGTACCAAAACAAACACACAGACATACTTGGCTTGATATCAAATAAGCAATTAAATAACGGTTGCTGTTTTACATTTTTTGCGTGCTCTCATTTTAGTCAGCTGCTGTACATTTGGTGAGTTCAAGCCAGGTATTTTGTCCAGACCTGAGCCGACAACTCAGTTGGTTTTCATCCGTGCTTGTTGTTTTTTATCGGCTTGGTGTGTCTCAGCCCTAAGGCTGAAAGCTGTCGAAGCGACATTAGACCTCTGAAATAATTGCTATGAGAGATAAGCACAGCTAGGCACAAAACAAGCAAAGCTTTTATTATGCCACAGTTGCTCTAGGTCATGGTGAAGAAGCAGCTCTCTTTTATTTTAATCCAATAAAATTACCAATAATGTTTAAACCAATAATATAAAGCAATATTATAGGCCCTGACCAGAGAATACTAACTTAAAGTACCTGAATAACAAGACCCTATGAAAACGTTTTAATGAGCTTCATGTCTTGCAGAAAGACAAGTATTTACAAACAGTGGTAAATTGCTAAAATTCATTGACCTCCCTATTTGTGCAAGATCACTTCAAAGAACCAAACTTCAAAAGTGGTCTTATTCCCCCTTGTGTGACCTTTGACCTGCCTAGCATTTTTCAGGCCAATCACTTCACATTCTACGGCTGCTTTCATTGTGCTTCTGCTTATCGCTCAGTCAGTCTCATTCTCTGCTTTGTGTAATTTTTTGTTTTGAACGCCGGTTCATGTGCTAGCATGCTTGGTGACTCAGTCTCTGCCAAACACATGTAAACACTTTGTATGATCACGTGAGAAGATTAATCAGAGCAGCATCAGTCAAAGGAAAATAGAAAATTTTCCATGTGACATTATAAACACTGCAAAGGTTTTGTCGAAGTTTGCCAAATTATTGCCATATATGAAAGAAAGTCAGTCAGTTTTGGGCTCAGACCTTAGTACCAAAAAAATCAAGATATTAAAATACAAAAACATATATATCGTTTTTATTTGATTTTCCTTCTTTTAAAGAGCCCCTTTTATGGGTTTTTTGAAAATGAGCTTCCATGCAGTGTGTAACACAGCACTAGGTGAATGAAAACATCCAGCTGAGGTTTAAATCTGAAAGTGCACCATGTTTGAAACTATTGATTCTTTAATGAAATAGTTGACTCAGAGTTGAATAAATGAATCGTGTTGGGTTGGGATCTTTTGCCTGAACGTGCCTACACCGATACAGTACATTACCAAATATGTAGTAACAAATCCAGTAAAACATGAACTTGCCTTTCCCTTCAGACACTAGAGGAGCTAGGGGATCACTGATCATGACATAAAGATGACGATCACTGACAGATGGAGATTCAGCTGCGGGGAATAAAGGGTTAAAGTTCATTTTCACAACAATACCACAGTATAGCCAACCTAGTTCTGTGTTTGTTCCTGTCATTTTTCTCATTTTTGATACAATGACCTATGCTGGTGCGTCATGGTGGCACAGTGGGTAGCACGATCGCCTCACAACAAGAATGCTGTTGGTTCGAGGCTCGGTTGAGTCAGTTGGCATTTCTGTGTGGAGTTTGCATGTTCTCCTTGTGTTCATGGGGGTTTCCTCCAGGTGCTCCGGTTTCCTCCACATTCCAAAGACATGCTGTCTAGGTGGATTGGGTAAGCTAAATTGTCTGTAGTGTATGAATGTGTGTGTGAATGAGTGTGTGGGTGTTTCCCATTGATGGGTTGCAGCTGGAAGGGCATGCGCTGTGTAATAATATATGCTGGATAAGTTGGCGTTTTATTCCTCTGTGGTGACCCTAGATTAATAAAGGGAATATGCCGAAAAGAAAATGAATGAATGAATAACCTACACTGCAACGCAGGATTCATTAGCTGTTTACATTTAAAGGAAGGAGCAGTAGGGACTATTATATATGGGACTTTGTCAGACTTTGACAGGGACTTTGTCAGTATATGTTACAGTTCATATGGACCAGTTTCTTCTTCCTCGGGATCATAATATGTAAGTGTAATTAAAATTGTTGCCTCGTTTTGTTTGCAAAATATGTATTTAATAGTGTGTTGTAAGTTGTAATTGCCCTGCGTGACTTGTAATCCCTTATCTGCCGTATTACAGATCAGTGATTGTTCTGTTTCTCTCAGGTTAAATCTGTATGGGGCTATTCACATATTGCATCCAAAACCACGTTTAAATGTGACACGTGCTTCTTCATTTACCAATTCAAATGCGTCCTCTGCCATTTGACTTTGTTATGGTCAACATCAGCTGTTCCTCACACTTGCGGCGTGGTCAATTTTCAAAATGGTTCAACTTTTGTTACTGTGTGGATTAATAATGAATGCGTGTCATAGTTATTACATGGGGTTAGGGTTAAGACTAGAGTAATATGCTGATGTTTAAATGCATTGCTTTTATTGCATTGCATTTTTGCAGATTGGCCTCACGCAAAGGAGGGGTTTAAGAACAAATGAATCGAATCGTTGAATGAATCATATGGGAGTTGTGATAATTAGGTTAAAATAAATGCATATTATAAGACAAGGAAAGTGTTTTTTGACATTGCATGCATATCAGCCTGTTGTTGGAGACCCCCAAAACCAAAATATGACCATTTAATATGCATAATAGGGGCTCTTAAAAAAAATAAGATTTTATCATTTTGATGATTGTTGGAGTGCTTTTAAAATTTGGGATTTGTAGATAATTTTTTTTTATGTTTGTGTGTGTGTGTGTGTGTGTGTGTGTGTGTGTGTGTGTGTGTGTGTTTGTAGTAATATATATTAGAATTTATTGTTACTCTATTTTTAAATTTTATTCTAATAAAAGAAGAGAGAAATTAACATTTGCAAAGAAATATACTGAAACAAATGCATTGGTCATTGCTAAGTAATGTTAGTTAATTTATTAAATATTATTTCCTCATATTATAATATTATAATTTATAAACTATCACTTGAGCTAATTAGACTTAATATCAATGGTAACCAAAATCATGAGCAAATACCTTATATTAAAAATATATGTGCACTTTACTGTGAAAATGAATCAATTTGAATAATTTGATTGTATACAAAATTGACACGCACCTCTCCATTAATTTACAATAAAATAAATACAATAAAGTTATTTAATTTAAATTTTGCATTTATTTTCTTTGTTCAAAATGACAATACTTTTGTTTTATTTAAAATAAATTACACTTTTTAAAATAATATATGTGTTAAGCAGTGTCAAACTCAAATTTGTTTAAACAAACACACTCCTAAATTTCACATATAAAAATCAAGCTGTGGTTGCTCACTTTACATCCCTTCCCACCTTTTTGCATCTTCAAGGCAAGCATGTTCCTTCAGTTCTGTGGAAACAATGCAGGATGAGGTGTGTTTCTTCAGCTCCCTCCTGAGCTTTTAATGTGATGAATGATTGCACTTGTTAAAATCAGCAAAAATCCCTCACAGTGATGTGACTCAGTGGGATCCTCCATTAGAAACACTCTACAATGTGTTTCATTATCTGTACGGTAGGTTCAACATGCATTGCTCTGTTCCTGAGTGAAATAAACAGTCACAGCATTTGGAAATCTTAAAGCCTTGTTCTTTGCATTTCCCACAACTTCTGATTCAATTTCTGCCTGGCTCCTTCAACCCCCAACGGCTAAACCTTTTTGCTTTGTTCTTAAATGCAGAATTACTTTCTAGCACAGAAGTCGTGTTGAATTCACAGTTCTGGCCTTCTCCGAATCACTCATGCAATTTCCGTTATTAGCACAGAGAGATTGTCTTACACCCACTGCGCGTTCTCATTGAGAAAACTCTCCACAGACAGAGTTTGTATTGGCATGCATATAAATCACGGCACGGGGAGTATAATTTCTTCATTCCTGGAAATCTAGGTGTTTTGGTGCGCACTATATAAGCATGCTAATACCATACATCACAGCTGCAGCAACACCAGGTGTTGGATTTCAGAGGTTATGGAGGAAGTTGAGCTCAATCCTCTATAATCAAGAACATCCTTCACTGTCTGTTTCATGGTGCTTTTTAAAATAGAGATTTCCTTTACCCTGCTGATCTCCATGCAGTGCTGTGGCTGATTCAGCATTGAATAAAGAACTCAGAGGGCCATATTCTGGGAATTGGATGTGTCACAGGAGCTTTCTGGAATTCTTTTATGGAGTCACAAAAGCTTATCGCTAAATTGAGCACCTCTCCAAATATAATTACCCAGCCGGAAACGGGCCCTGTCATTTATGAAGCAGATAACAGCAAGCGTGCACAGGTAATTGCATGTTTACCTTGATAGTAAATCTTTGCTGTATTGTTTTGAAAGCATAATAATAGCAATACTTGACAGTTGGACTTTAGGGAATTTAAATTCTTATGTAAGATGAAAAGTAGTGTAGGCAAAGAAAAGGAAAAATCTGAAGCTTTTGTTCTTGACAAACTGCTTAAGACTGTACAATATTTTGTCTTGTTTTGCAGAATTTAAGTCTTGGTTTTCAAGTAAGGCAATTGCATTAATTGTTGTTAAAATTTAATTTCACTCATTTCTGGAAGCTGATTCCAGCTGCGCGGGGTGTAGTGGCTGAAAGCCTGCTTTGATTCACCCTGCTTTGACTGAACTCTTGGAATTTCTAGTTTATTTGTTCCTAAAGATCTGAGTGATCTGTTTGGTTTGTATTCAGTGAGCATATCTGTAATGTATTGAGCTCCTAGGCCATTTAGTGATTTTTAGACAAGTAATAATACTTTAAAATCTATTCTAAATGTAACTGGAAGCCAGTGTAAACACCTGAGGACAGGTGTGGTGTGCTTTGATTTCCTGGTTCTGGTCAGAATCCTGGCTGCACAATTCTGAATGAGCTGCAACTGTCTTTTTGGGAAGGCCCGTGAGGAGTCCATTACAGTAATCCACCCTGCTGCTGATAAAAGCATAAACAAGTTTTTTTATATCCTCACTGGAAACAAAGCATCTAACTCCTGCAATTTGCTGACTGCTTTGACATGACTGTTGAAACTCAGATCTGACTCTAGAGTCATACCAAGATTCTTGACAATATTTTTTCTTGTTTAACCCTTACAGCCAAGGTACGCATTCACCTTGAGAACCTCATCCTTGTTCCCAAATGCAATGACTTCAGTTTTCTCTTTTTTTAACTGAAGAAAGTTTGGCACATCCACTTATTAACTTCATCAATGCATTGGCAGAGGGTGTAAGTGGGACTTTAGCCATTAGGCAGTAAGGCTAAGTAGATCTGAGTGTCATCAGCTGTGGTAGGAGATTTGGTTCTTTCTCATTATTTGGCTCAGAGGGAGCATATAAAGGTTGAACAGAGGTGCCAGAATCGAGCCTTGTGGGACTCCACATGTCATGGGTGTCCAACTTGACCTATGGTCACCTATACTGACATAGTAACCTCTCCCTTCAAGGTAAGATCTGAACCATTTGAGGACCGTCCCAGACAGCCCAACCCAGTTTTTCAGCCTATCCAGAAGTTTACTGTGATCGACAGTGTCAAATGCAGCACTGAGATTGAGCATTACCAGCACTATTAGTTTGCCTGGATCTGTATTTAGTCGGATATCATTTATTGTCTTTATAAGAGCACTCTCTGTACTTTGATGTGCTCTGAAACCAGATTGAAAATTGTCTAAACACCCCTTGAAGTTTATGAACTTGTTAACCTGGTTGAAAACAACTTTTTTAATGATTTTGCCAATGAACGGGAGATTTGAGTTCGGTCTATAATTGCTCATTAGAATGTTATCCAGGTTGTTCTTTTCAAGAGGGGTTTAGCAACTGCAGTTTTAAATAAGTTAGGAAAAATCCCTGAGAGAAGTGAAGCATTTACCACTTTTAGAAGATTTCTAAACAGGTAAACACAGTTTTGAAGAATGGTGTTGGGAGCATGTCAAGACTGCAGGTTGATGTTTTCATAATTTGCACGATCTCTTCTAAGACATACTTTAGCTGTTCAAACTTTTTTTGCACACAGATAGTGCTTGTCTTTTTGTCATTTATTTTCAGGAAACCTAAAAACAGCATTCTGAGTTAAATAAATGTCTGATAGATTTAGCAAGTTGAGATTATATTTGGTCACAATCTCATAAATTTGAGATTTGCCCTGGATTGCTTCTTTTTCTATTAATGATATGACTAGTCTCCTCTTATCAGCGCCAGATACCCTATTAATCCTAATTAAACTGAGAGCATTGTCATATAATAATGCAATATTGTATGTAATATTTAAATCGAATATTTTAAGTAAAACAATAGCACTTGTGTTTGCTATAATTCTACTGTTAAAAAAGGGTAGAACCTGTAAAAGTAATGTCTAAATCTTAACTACCGTATTTGAATTATTTATAATGTCAGTATCAATGTTTTGAGATGCTAAAATCTACACATTATACCAAACAAAAAGGCCATTTAACAAAAAACTAAAAAGGACCAATAATGTCAGCAAAAACATAAGTCAAATGTCATGCAGGGATATTTGGGAACGTCAATTTACGGTTATTCACCAGAAATTTTGACTTAAATGTACTTTTATTCAACCGGCAAGGTTTATTTTGATATAAAAGTGGCATCACTTCGGAGTGATAAAAGACTTCTCAGCTTTTATTTACCTTTGAACAAAAAGTGTCTGTCAGAATTTGCCATGGATATGAATAATTTTGGGTTTGACTATCAAGGACCCTTACTGTTAACTAAATTACAGATTTTATTGCAGCTTTTTAAAGTTTAAATCATTGCCATTTCTTAGTGCAAGGACATTTTTTAATAATAATACAAGGTAATAAAGTCTGAAGAAAGAAACAGTGTTGTATTTAGTGTCACAAAAGCATGGTATTGTAATAAAATATTGTGTGTTTTTATCATTTATCAGTCTCTCTCTATCTATTTCTCTTTATTGCTCTCTGTATGCTCTTAATCTTACTATCTCTACTATAAGTCTGTGCAAAATTAAGATAAAGTGGGCCTGGGTCAAAAAGAAATGCTCTTGAATCAAACATCATACATTCAGTAAAATGTCTGAAGGTCAGTGAAAGTCCATGAACTTCCTCAATCAGCCAGTTTCTTAATGCTGCATCATCTTTTTCCACTCTCCCTCATGTGATATACAGGCTTTTACTAAAAAAGAGCTCAAATTTCACTATAAATTAACATCCCTGACAGCTTTCCAATCTACATATTTGCTCATATGGGAACAGTAATTGGTATGCGCAAGCCAATTTCAACATTTTTAGCTCTGGCATGCAGTGTTGGATCAGGCCCAAATACCCTAGGCTTTTCAAAGCAGTCACGGTGACTAAGCGTCTCTGTAAAAGGAGCCTAACTGCTAAGTCTGTAAGAATGCGCATGGCAGCATACTGTATGGAGCAGATATCATTGACACACACTGGGCCAGGGTTCAGCCAGAGCACTCCTCTCAGACATGGCCGTTTGTGAAACACGATCCTTCTTATCATTACGAGACAGTTCAGCTAATTCAATGGCCTTGTGCACTGTAAGGTGAGTGAGGTAATGCTTTTGGATAGACACTTTTGCATACACTTATCTTAATACATGGTTATACACTGGGAACAATAAGCTTTGTCTATTTAAAATATGATGCGGTAGGAATAGTTAGATAATTGTAATAATGATTTCTGACAGATATGTGTCAGTTCAGATTGGACTGAGGCATGATTAGTCAGCGGTTTTGCATTATTTAAAGTATTACCTCACTCTGAGGTCTGTTGTGAAGTTGCGACCTTGTTTTGCAAGTCATCTCCTGACACCACACCACATCAGACCAGTTTGTTTGTATTTGTGTAATGAAACTGCAAAATCAGTTTTGCAAACTGTTGATTATCATTACTGATATCAAATATTACAAATACATGATAAGGTAAACAGGACTTTGTTATATTGTACAATATTTGTTAGGATGGCTGTTAGGTTCATTTCTAGTGATGTACATATAGAATAAACCTTTATTGTTACAAAGGAAACTGTTCGTTAAAATGGATTTGTACATCCAAAACAAAAATATTCCTGCCAATTCTTCCCAACAATTTTGTGTTTAATAGACTTCTAATAGACATTTAATAGCAAACAGCTTGGTAAGGCTAAACTTGGGCTGTCAGTGAAAATCTTATAGACATAAGAATAGCCCAAAAACTAGTTTTCAGTGGTCAGACTTTTAGTCATTCATTTCTGTTATTTGATGACTAGTCTAGTTTTGTTGTATTGTTAGAGGTCTCTTAGATTTTCACTGACAGCCCAAATTTAGTCTTGTTTTAGCCAAGACAACTTAGTTCAGATGTCTATTAGACATCTTTTAAAAGCAAAAAATGCTTGCTGGGTTACTTTGGGCCAAGATGTAGGTGATTTTTGTCTTTTTGTAGAACATTGAAGAAGATTTTTTAGCTTAGTGATACAACATGTAAATTAAATGCTTTTAACACTTTAATAGTCAAAAAAGCACATACAGGCAACATAAAATAATGCAACAATAAGTGGTCTAGTTAAAATTAAAGCTTATTTATGTGCTTCATCACGACTCACACATGTTTGAATGTTATTTTACCATGGTTAGTATGTGTAAGATTGTAACATGTAACAAATTATTTTTAGGTTTCAATAATAAAACTTTATAAATAAAAAATGAAAATAAAAATACATTTTGTTGCCCCATGTATCTTTAAGAGTCATGATTTTTTTTTTTCCATCTGTATGTTTTTTATAAGCAGTTGTCTAGCAGTTTTGGGTAAAATATTTTATTTTTTGTGGGATGTTGTCAAAATCAGACTTTTAATTATTTTTATAAGAGTTTTTTTTAAAGTTATTAATTGAATTCGAGCATGCTTTTATTATATTACTTTCCCACATGGTTTCTATTACAAATATATAATAAGATTCCAGTTCTGTGTACAAGATTAGGAAAAATATAATACATTTTTTGCATTATACAAAATATTATCTCACTCAGTTTGTACAGTGAAGTCTGTAGTGAAGTTGCGACCTTGTTTTGCAAGTCATCACCTGACACATAAACACATCAGATCAGTTTGTTTGTATTTGTTTAATGAAACTGCGCAAAATCAGTATTGCAAACTGTTGATTATCATTGAATTGACATAATAATGACCTTTTATATTTATGAAATATCATTAAATCTAAAATATTTTATGTGGGATACTGGGGCATGTTATCAAAATTGGACTTGCCATTAATCCTTATAAAAGCATTTTTTTTCTTCAAAGTTATGAATTATATGGGAGTGTGCTTTAATTATATTATTAGCTCACCTGGTTTCTAAAGCAAATATATAATAAAAATTTAAATGCTGTGTACAGGATTGGGAAAATATTATAATTAAATATGTTTAGTAACAAGTAGAGTATCTAAAATATAAGTAAAACCAACATATAAAACAACTTATAGAGAAATTCATTTATATAGACACTTATTATAACTACACTGGCTGTTTCTTTCTCCTTGTTTCAAGTTACTATGAAATCCCCATCGAGAATGGGATCAGATAAGGTTATTATCGACATTTACAGCTAATAGTGTGACGATAATGCAAACACGCAACCGCGCTCTCGCTGACTGTGTAACGTCTTCCTGTCTGTGATGCAGCGCGCGCACTTGTTGAGTTCACCGCTATTTAAAGGGGAAGCAACATGGCACGCGCTTTAGTCAAACAGGAATCTGTCGAGTGGGAGATGCAGAAGTCAACTGACCAAAGCAAGACCTTTGTTTACACAAAGAAGCGGGGGTATGATGTTACACGCAACCCCCATCTGAATAAGGTAAAAAGGAGATGTTTTATAAACTTTTAAAAAATAATCTTCTGTTGACTGTTTGCTATGACAGCAAGGGTGGATATCACGTTCAAGAGGAACTATATTTAGACTTAAAGGGCCACACACTTGCTTTGTCCGCCGTAGTTTCCAGTGTCAAAAACAAGTCGGTTGTAGTTTACAGGTGCTCTTGAGCTGACGTGAGCCATGACGTGCCACTTTCAGCAGTAGCCTAGCGCACGGAGTTTTCTTTTAACGTCTAAAAATTATAACATTTCTTTAACGTGACATTTATCTACCTACTAATGCATTAATGATAGTATTTGACGCCGTGTTTCGTTATAACGGAAAACAAAGTGTATACAAGACCCATAAATCTGATGTTTGTAATCTTTTGGGAAGATCAACAGCAGCCTCTGTCCAAGGTGCTGACTACTTGTTGCTATGATATCGCCTCAAGAATTTAAACGGGATGCAACCTTGATGCTGTAAATTTAAAATGTTTGCTTGGATGTTTTGCCATATTTGAGAAGAATTTGAAAAACTGAAAATGTTTGTTAATATTTATAATGCTGCAATCTTATTTTATCGCTGATTATTGCTAACATGTAGGCCTATATAAAATGTGTGTGTTTTTTTTTTAACTACATTCCTCTCTATTGTCTGAATAATTATTACCAAACTACATTAAAATGAAATAGACATTTTCATCCAATATTTCTACACTAATCTTTGTAAAGAATTAAAGCATTGGCCATTTTTGTATTCTTTTAATTTTTTACTTTTTTAATTCGAGTCATTACATGAAATGAACGTTATTTTAAGAGGTAGAATAATATATTCTTGCATTTTACTTTCATTCTGACCTTGCATGGAAAGTTCAGCCGATCAATAAGTATGTGTTAATCTTATATGTTAATCTTATGTTATCATTGTACTGGAGCTCCATTCTGTTTATTCATTCAGTCATTAAGTTGTAAACCGAGAACAAGAGCTTGGCATGAATAAAATGCTCTATCTGTTTCCAAGCTACTCTGTCAGAAAAAAGGTACACAGTGGTACAAATAATGATCCTTAAGGAACAGTTTTGTACTTTTGTTAAAATTGTACCTTATGATACAGTAAAGACCTCTTATTATTATAAAGACCTTTTTTATTACAATATCTATGAAAATAAATATGACCAGAAAGGCAAAGTGATATATTTCCAAATTAAAACATTAATCATCATTTGAAAGCATTTGCTTAAAGAAACTCATAAACAATAATTAATAAGTTCTATATTACAAAAATGGATCTTCTGATTTATAGTATGTTAAGGTATTTGTTAGTCTTTATTGTAAATTAAAAATGTGTAAACAAAAATAAACTTTTTGTAAACTAATTTGTTTATAAAATGCATTTGATGTTTTATATTAACTGAAAATAAATTGATGCAGTTTGGATAAAACATAATGCCTTTAAATAGTTCTTGAAGGAACACATTTGACACTGTTAAGGTACAAAGTGTCTTGTCACTCAAGTGGTACCTTCATGGATCAGATTTGTACCTTTAATAAAGGTACAATATTATATCTGCAGGTTTGAAAAACCAAAGGTATATTTTGGTTACCCATGGTACAAATCATGTCCTTAAAGGTACAAACTGCAATGGTAAAAATTAGTTTCTTTGTCATAAGGTACAGTTCTGTTCCATTAAAAGGTACTGCCCCAGTGACAAGGGTTTGTAGTTTCTTTGGTACAGCATTGTACCTTTTTTTCTGAGAATGTAGCAGTTGACTGAGAAAACAGTTGAAGTGGGTAGATCGATGTTTGCCCTTTGGAATAGTTTTTTTTTTTTTTAGGTGTTTTTCTAATGTTTATTCTGTCTTTTCACCTCTGACCCACATAACAATACAATGTGTACCATTCAGAATTGTAAAACCTTAAGAACTGTAAATCAGTTTCAAACTTAAAGCTATAGTTCACTTAATTTCAATTCTGTCATCATTTACTCACTCATATTGCTTCTGCTGTTAAACACAAAAGTTTATCTTATAGGAAACGCAATGGTTACAGGGTTTGAGTTTTCTTCAAAAGACCTTCTTTTGTGTTCAACAACAACAACAACAACAAAAAAAAAGAAACTCGTAAAGGTTTGAAAACTTGGTGGTGAGTAAATAGAGAGTACATTTTCATCTTTGGGTGAACTATTTCTTTAACTGCTGTAATAAGTGTGAAATTAAAATAACCTTCTATCAAAGAATGATATACACACATTGACTCAGAATCTCTTTTTTTCATTACTATATTATAATCTTTAACTGTCTGCTCCCTGACATGGTAGATTTCTTTACCATCAAGGCTGTGAATTTTCAGAAACATTTCATTGAAGCTACACATTTAAAGGGATGTTGCAATTTTTTGTAATTTTTTACATATTTTTCAACCTGGTGCCATTTCTATGTGCCATTCTGTGTTTATCATCTACAAAAGAACAAATACAACTGTCTTTCCCGCTCGCATCTATATAATAATGGCAGTGAATATTGACATTAAAAGGCCCTATGAAGTGCTTTGAAATGTGCAGTTTTATTCAATGCTTGACATAATGTCAACTGAAACATGAAGAGAGGGTGGGACATAGTTTAGCTCCTCCCCATTAAAAAAACAGCCAGTAGTGTTTTGTTTTATTACAGCTCTGCCAATTGAGTGGTTGAGCTGAAGAGAATCAAATAAAAAGCAAATCAGAAGCTCTTAAAGGGGGCGGGGCATATCAGATACTAGAAAGCATTTGATTGGTCAATATTTGATGAGAAACTAAAGTATGAGGTGACTAAAAAATCCTTGATTTATTTAGGTGGAAGTGACAAACTGCAAGCTTTACATGTTTATATCAGTTTTGTATTTTCTAAATGCAATTTTTGTCACTGTTTTGGAGCACACAAGTTTATAGATATCCTTAAAAGTAATATACTGAAATAAAACTACTGTTTTGTGCGATACAGTTTACTCAAACTTGACAAAATAAAACACAAAAGCAGGATAATGATAAAGGCAAGACTAATTAAATCTGAATTATATTGCATAAAGTGAACTAAGATTCACTCAGTTAAATCGTTCTACACCAGATGTCTAGTTACCAGATAAAAGTCAGAATGATAGGAAACATAAATCTTAACAACAGGTATATTTTGAATCTTCATATCTCGATTTTTTTTTTTTTTTTACAACATGTGTGGTTTGTCCGGGAGAGCTAGTGTGAACTACATCAGTAATAAAGTTTCATGAACATGCAGTTGTGCACAAAGACTACTAATAAAGGTCAGGATTTTTGTTCGGTGATGCAAAAGTCTTTGGTTATACTGCAGATGTTACTTGGCACAGTTATCTTTTCATGCTGGTTGATAGTCACAATCATTATTTGGGGAAAAGTCAGTTGTGAGCAGGACATTTTATTTACTTATTTTATATATATATATATATATATATATATATATATATATATATATATATATATATATATATATATATATATATATATATATATATATATATATATATATATTTGGGATATGACAAAAAAAAAAAAACAGCATTAGAACTACACTGTGAGTAAAATATTATTTTAGTATTTTATTTTTTTGTTTAACGATAATGTTAATAAAGTTGTGAGTAAATGATGATAGAATTTTCATTTTTTTTATTGAACTATCCATTTAAGTTTAGAACTGATTTACAGTACTGATGGTTTCACAGTTCTATTGTTATGTGGGTCAGAGGTGAAATGACCAAATAGGCATGGGCTGGTTTAAGATACTGACGGTATGATAACCTTAGATAAAAATATCAGTTTCACGGTATCTTGGTATTGTGATTACTGCTCTAAAATATATTATTTTTAAATCTCTGGCTAAAAAACAAAACCCTTTTTTTTTTCTTTTGAGCACAGTATATTTTATTTTAAGATATTTCAAAGCAGTAAACATGTCAAGCTAAATGAATTATTGAATTTTGCTCTCTTTATTTGTTTCAAAAAACTGTTTTTTTTTTTTACAATTTAAAATGGCATAATTTCAGCTGGAGACATTGTTGTCATAATTTTTTTACACATACCTTAGGAATGGCATTGCAGAAAATGTTGATGGTTTTAAAACCTTGACTTTTCCAAACTGTCGTATACCTTGAAAATGGTTATCATCCCATGCCTATAACAGAATAAATGTTAGAAAAAAAGTTTCAAATAAAGCTATTTCAAAGGGCAAACACTGATCTACCCTTTTCTTATTCATTTCAAGTTATTGTTCTCTGTTTACAATTTAATGACTGAATGAAGAGAAGGAAGCTCCAGTACCATCATAACTTAACATATAGGATAAATTCATACCAATTGATCGGCTGAGGTCAGTAAACTTTCCATATAAGGTCAGAATGAAAAGAAAGTGCAAGAATATATGATTCTACCCCTTAAAATGGTGTTCGATTCATGTAGTGACCCCAAAGTTACCAAAAAGAATAAACATATACTGTACAAAAACAGTCCATGCTTTAATTCCTTCCAAAGATTAGTGCTGAAATATTGGATGAAAAGGTTTATTTTAATAATAAAATTGATACAAATCATTACTTGAAAAGATTTTAAACATATATTTGAATATTATGAAGTATAAGGGGTTTATTTACTTTAGGTTGCATTTCCCCCAAATCCCTACTTTAAAAAAATACTTCTATTTTCTTGATACTTTGTATCATTTGCAGTTATATTTATTAATCCTTATCTGTACCACTTTAACCCACTGTCCATGACTTTTGCTCAGTTCCTCTTTGGACTTTTCCAGTTTTCTGCTGCGTGTGCATGCACTCTGCACTATTGTTTTCATTACCTTAATGTCCTCTTGAACCCTTTGCATCAGTTTCTCATGCTCAAATGAAGGACTATAGTCTGATCAAACGTCACATCTCTTGGCATTTTGCCACAGGTTAGGTACTGATGACAACACTGCATGCTGCCTGTCGTTAAGGTTAATGACTTTTAATCTGCACAGGAGATGCCACAGAATGAGGTCATATTTTAGATGCAGGTGTGCGCTACCAGAACGTTCTGAAAGGTGTCTTTATGTATAGATGAATGCATAGAGTTGCTTGAGGAATGAAGATCACGTTTTTTAGTGCACACTCCAGTCATTTCAGCTATGTTGACCCCAGCTAAAAAATAACATTTTCATAGGCCTATAAATGATGCAAAGGCCTTGTTTAATCAAAACTGACTGTTGAAGTTAGACGTTTTCAGTGACCCACTCATTACAGAGGTCATTATGCTGTTTTTTTTTTAAACGTATAGACTGTGTTTTACTTGTTCATCTGAAAAGTCTTTCTGTGGTGAGCTATTTATAATCAACCACCAATATTGAGTTCAAAAACACTTTACTGCAAATTAACATCAACAAAAGGTTGAGGTGGACATGTTTCAGACTCGATCTGTATTATTTTCAGTTGTTGTGGCATTTTCTTCAGCATGCTAAGTTTAGTTTAGATAAACATACTCTATGATTTAGAGAAAAAAAATCCAAATTAGGCTGTTTTAATTTTTTTTGTCACTTTATTACCGTATGTGGTGCTCTTTCCTGTTATCAAGCTAAATTTTGAATTAATGGCTTTCATTAATGCGGCTCTTGTGCCTGTGGTGCTGGAGTTTGCCAGACTGGTACCACAACTTAAAGCCCATGTGGTGCTTCAGGCTGTGAGACCAATTTCTAACGCTTTTTTATGTTTTTATGACGTGGCTTTCCAGTTCCACCCATGTCCCTGACTCTAATGAGCCAAATTCAGTGTTATTGTCTTGTTTTATAGACAGAGGCATGATTTAATGAGATTAATTAAAGGAGAGGCTTTGATTTTGCTCAGTACGCTTGAGAATCTTCGTCGAAGGCATCAGAAAAACTGTGTGATGTGTAATTTTCAGGAAAGAGGATCATTTAAACACGAGAATAAACCTTTAGCATAAAAGGCTGTGTTGTAATGCTATCATAAATAGAAAGCAGCTAAAATGTTTGGATCTTAATGTCAGATTCAGGTTAAGCGACATTTAAAGATAACACATTTTGTTTAATTTAAAGATAAAGAAATCTCATTTAAATAAATTGTTTTGGTGGCACGGTGGCTTAATGGTTAGCACTGTTGACTCAAAGCAAGAAGATTGCTGGTTCGAGTCTCAGCTGGGCCAGTTGGCATTTCTGTGTGAAGTTTGAATGTTCACTGGATTTCCTCCGGGTGCTCCGGTCCAAAGACATGTGCTATAAATTAATTGCACAAACTAAATTGGCCTAAGAGTATAAGTGTTTGTGTATGTGTGTAAATGCGAGAGTGTATGGGTGTTTCCCAGTACTAGATTGCGTCTGAAAGGGTAACGTCTGCATAAAATATATGCCATAATTGTTGCCAGTTCATTACACTGTGGCGACCCCTCATAAAAAAGGGACTAAGCTTAAGGAAAATGAATGAATGAATGAATGGAGTCTTAAATTCACATTAGTTTATAACATAGCTATAACATCTATAATAATACCTGTCTGTCTATCTTAAAGTTTAATATGAATTAAGATGTCTATAAATTAGACACAGATAGACATGGATAGAAACAGGCAGATTGACAAATATACACGGACAGACAGCAAAAATGTTTTGAAATAGTTTAGAAACAGTTTCTTAATAAGGTAAGCATCTGTTTTGACGTAAATCTGGCTTAGTAATTTAGTTAAGGTCAATATGTTTATAGAAACAAACCTGACTAATAACACATAGAGGTTTGTTACCACCAGACCAACACAACTAAGTACTTTGGTCAAGTGCTTACGTCGGTGTTTGTGGACTATGATGTGGCAGTTGTGCCATCTATGGGTTTAGGTTCAGACTCAGATAGTGACACCAGTTTGTAAATACAATCCCACATTAAGCGATAAATTAACTCTGTGATGCAGCATTTGAAAAAAAAAAATCAACCTTCTGAAATAATACTGTACCAAAACACAGAAATGAAGAGAGAGTCAGGCAGGCAGGCAGGCAGACGGATAGGTTTGTTACAGCCAAATCAATGCAACTATTGTATTTAACCACACAGTACTATGGTCAAGTGCTTGCGTCTTTGTTTGTTGACTACGATGTGGCAGTTCTAAATTTCTAAACTTTAGGTTCGTCTAATCAATAATGCCTGTGACATTCATCAGATGGATTTAAGTTCATGTTTAGACGGTGAAATAAAGTCCTGCACTGAGCGACACTAGAACCCTGTTCATGCAAGTCTCTGACAAAAAAAAAAAAAACAATCTTTAGAGTTTAAACACAAACACAAGGAAATGAAGGTAGAAAATGACCTCTGAGAGAAGCCATTCGATAGTTTCAGAAGGCTAATAGAGATTGAGTGACCGACAGATTTTCTCATTCAGGTCAGAATCTGATTTGACATAAATCTGGCTACGCGTATAAGATACGAGCAGTGCGTTTATACACTAACATGAATAATAAAACAGTCAGGTTTGTTACCAGTGCAAACTATTTGATGACGAAATACTTTAGTTAGGCTCTATGTCTTTGTTTGTGGACTACAATGTTTGACATTCTCAAACTTTAGGTTCGTGTAGCCGATAACAGATCCATCACTCATCTCATGAGCTTCATGCTTAGATAGTGATACCCATTTTTAAATTAAGTCTCACATTGAGCAACACATTAACTCTTTCATACAACTTTCTGAAAAAAAAAAAAACAACCTGTAGAATTTATACACAAAAACAAGGAAATGAAGATGGAAGTTAGGAAATGACCTCTAAGAAGAGCCATCCAATAGGTTCAGTAGGCTAATAGAGAGACCACAGACAGACTTTCTCATTCAGGCCAGCATGTGTTTTGAAAAAAGTATGTCTACGCAAGTACTACGCAAATACGTGCAGTGTGTTTATAGACACTGACCTGAATAATAACACTGTGAGGTTTGTTACCGGTGCAACCTATTTGATGACCTATTACTTTTATCAAGCTCTGTCTTTGTTTGTACACTACGATGTTGGACATTTCTAGTTTAACTCTTTTTATTGTCAATTCTCAATCAGAGAGTTATTACAAGTGAGGGAAAGAAAAACTATAATACAATAATTTCACAATATTGAAGAAAAAAATATTGGGTGGTAATTTAACACATTCCTTACTCTCTGAACCATATTCAGAGAAAATAAAGTAAACAACAACAACAAAATAAAAAAATAAACAAACAAACAATAACATATAACAACAATAATAATAATAATAATAATAATATTAATAATGCTAAAAATTAATTAACAAATGACACTTAAGTAAGCCATTGCTATTAAATGTCAGATATCCGACAATTTTTTTTCCTCATACACTCTTGAAAAAGTTTTTATCATTCAAAAGCAAGAAGAAAAAAAAGACAGATGCAGACAGGGTTTGACATGTAAGGAGGGTTACATATACATGCATGCATAGCCCCTTTGTTTATTTTTGCCCAATTTCTGTTTAACGGAGAGAAGATTTTTTTAACATATTTATTAACATATTAGTTTTAATAGCTAATAATTTCTAATAACTGATTTACTTGATCTTTCGCCATCATTTGAGGAATAATAAAAAAAAAATCAAAAATGATAGGGGGGCTAATAATTCTGAGTTCAACTGTGTGTGTATGTATATATATATATATATATATATATATATATATATATGTATGTATGTATGTATGTATGTATGTATGTATGTATGTATGTATGTATGTATGTATGTATGTATGTATGTATGTATGTATGTATGTATGTATGTATGTATGTATGTATGTATGTATGTATGTATGTATGTATGTATGTATGTATGTATGTATGTATGTATGTATGTATGTATGTATGTATGTATGTATGTATGTATGTATGTATGTATGTATGTATGTATGTATGTATGTATGTATGTATGTATGTATGTATGTATGTATGTATGTATGTATATGTAGCTTTTTAAAAAAAAAAAAAAAACAGAAAAGGTTGCCAAACTGTATA